>NW_027507758.1:652094109-652494109 GCF_037356315.1 Lithobates pipiens
TCCCCCTAGCGGGGGTCACAGACAGCAACATGAATCTCCCCATAATGGGGGGCACAGACAGCAACATGAATCTCCCCCTAACGGTGGGCACAAACAGCAACATGAATCTCCCTATAACGGGGGGCACAGACAGCAACATGAATCTCCACCTAAGGGGGGCACAGACAGCAACATGAATCTCCCCATAACGGGGGGGGGGGGCACAGACAGCAACATGAATCTCCCCATAACGGGGGGGGGGCACAGACAGCAACATGAATCTCACCCCTAGCGGGGGGCACAGACAGCAACATGAAATGACAGAGGGTCTAATGTCCACTCAATACTCCAATATTCAAAAAAAAAAGTTTTGCCTCTAGCTATACTTTCAAGTAATAATTGCTACATTGATCTTCTCCACCCGCCAGGCAGGAGGTGACAGGTGCTCTTTGGACCTATGCATTGGGTCCGCCGTACGTAGTTGTCTCAGATCTGCGAACTATCCGATGAAGTCTCCCGCGACAAAGCCACCGAGGAAGGAGACAAGCCATCAATTCCCTTGAATGATACCGGCTTCCGAGCGACTGGCGGAACACAGGAAACATTTCACCCTGGATTAGAGAATTACGCCATCAACATCCTAACAGACCATGAAGGGAAGTGATTTGAGGACGACACGACCGTATCAGCACATCAGTGATCGGGGGGGGGGGGGGGGGTTAGGCATCTTGAATAGACGTGGCCTTCACACGATGACGGGTCCTCAGCAATTTCTGGAGAGCGGAAGCTCCGTGCGTATTACTTCGACTCCACAGAACGCGGTGCGATGCGTTCCGCAGCTGGGACGGGTGGGGGGGGGGGAGGGGGATGCCAATCAGCGCCATGTAACCGCGAAGGATTACATTCCGAGAGGCAAGGAAAATGTAGAGGCAGATGGCGGAGAAAGTTTTCTTTTAAAATCGAAAAACTGCTGGCAGATCAAAACCGCGACAAATAGATACAAAGTGACAGCGGCGGAGCGGAGAGCGGAAAACAATTCTGATACCTGGAACTTCACATTTATCTTTATTCAAAATATTCTCTTTGTTGATGAAAATCAGAACCGCGGCTCCGTGGAGTCCTTCAATGGGCTAAAACTTGATGATCTGGCCGTGGCCAATCACAGTACAGAGTTCTGTGTTGAAATAAAACACACACACGCAGAATTCACACACACAGTGATCTGGCTGTTTCTTCTCCCTGGAATCAACTCTGATGCCGCATACACACGATTGGAATTTTGGTTCGGGAAAAAAGGTCTGATGGTTTTTCCCGACGGGCATTTCAGGCACGATTTTCGCTCAAGCTGTCTTGCCTACGCACGGGTCACACCAAATTCCGAACCGTCAAGAACGCCGGTGACGTACAACACGTACGACGGGACTAGGAAAAGGGAAGTTCAATAGCCAGTAGCTTCCGTCTCGTAGTTGAATCTGAGCATGCGTGAGTTTTTCGAATTTCCGACAGAGAGTTTTTCCGTCGGGAAAGTTGAGAACACCCCCTCTCAAATTTTTTGCTGGCGGGAATTGGGTCAGCTAAATTCCGATGGACCCTACACATGTTCCAATGAAAATCTCTCATCGGTCTTTTGCTGGCCGAAATTCACGATCGCGATATCAGGGAGAAAATAACGGACAGATCTGTTAGTAAAAGCAGCCCACATTACACACATTACACGCGGTTGGGGGTAGTAGGCGGACCTACAAGGGCATAGAGACGAGTGGCGGCCATCTTGCCCTCACATGACTTCCTGCCCAGCAAACGGGCTTTACCGATGGGTCCGGTAAGCCTGGGAATGACCACTTCTAAAAGCGATCCCGTGGAGAATCTTCCCACGGGACCAGTTTTATCTGATGCAAACAGGGCAGGTGCTAGACTATTTTTGCCCTAGGCAAGATCAGCTATTTGCACCCGCCAAAAAAAAAAAAAACGTCTACATTTTTAAAAACAGTAGAAAATATGAATACATCTAAACAATAAACTGCTAAATTTCTTTTAATTGGCAAGAGTAAGTGCCATAAAATGTTAAAGCGGCAGCAAAAAGACAGCCCAATCCAGCAAAGAGACATCCTCATATAGCAAAGAGACGGCCAAATCTAGCAAAGAGACATCCCAATACAGCAAAAAGACAGCCAAATCCAGCAAAGAGACATTCTAATATAGCAAATAGACAGCCAAATCCAGCAAAGAGACAGCCCAAATCAGCAAAGAGACATCCCCATCCAGCAGCCAATACGCCGCCGCTACAGTGGTGAGATGATTGGAGCTTTGTGACATGGTGCATTATCCTGCTGGGAGGAGCCATCAGAAGATGGGGACACCCCATCCCCCACACCACACCCCCACCACCAGCCTGAACCAGTGATACCCCATCCCCCACACCATTAAACCCCCACCACCAGCCTGAACTGGTGATATCACATCCCCCACACCATTACACCCCCACCACCAGCCTGAACCAGTGATATCCCATCCCCCACACCATTATACCTCCTAACACCAGCCTGAACCAGTGATACCCCATCCCCCACACCATTACACCCCCACCACCAGCCTGAACCAGTGATACCCCATCCCCCACACCATTAAACCCCCACCACCAGCCTGAACTGGTGATATCACATCCCCCACACCATTACACCCCCACCACCAGCCTGAACCAGTGATATCCCATCCCCCACACCATTATACCTCCTAACACCAGCCTGAACCAGTGATACCCCATTCCCCACAGCATTACACCCCCACCACCAGCCTGAACCGGTGATATCCCATCCCCCACACCATTACACCCCCACCCCCAGCCTGAACCAGAGATACCCCATCCCCCACACCATTACACCTCCTAACACCAGCCTGAACCAGTGATACCCCATTCCCCACAGCATTACACCCCCACCACCAGCCTGAACCGGTGATATCCCATCCCCCACACCATTACACCCCCACCACCAGCCTGAACCAGAGATACCCCATCCCCCACACCATTACACCTCCTAACACCAGCCTGAACCTGTGATACCCCATCCCCCACACCATTACACCCCCACCACCAATCCATTTGTGCCCATCGGTGACACCTGTTAGTGTGACGCAGGGTAGGACACAGGGTAGGGCACGAGGGAGGACACAAGGCAGGACAAAGGCCACAGGGCCAGACACGGGGAACAGGGCAGGACACAAGGCAGGATATGGGGCAGGACGCAGGGTAGAACATGGCGCAGGACACGGGGCAGGACACGGGGCACAGGGCAGGACACAGGACTCAAGGAAGGGCACAAGGCAGGACACAAGGCAGGACATGGGGCAGGACACAGGGCAGGACACAGGGCAGGACATGGGGCAGGACACAGGACAGGACTCGGGGCAGGACACAGGGCAGGACATGGGGCAGGACTCGGGGCAGGACACAGGGCAGGACATGGGGCAGGACACTGGGCAGGACACGGGGCAGGACACGGGGCAGGACACGGGGCAGGACACGGGGCAGGACACGAGGCAGGACATAGGGCAGGACACGGGGCAGGACACGGGGCAGGACACAGGACAGGACGCAGGACACAGGGCAGGACATGGGGCAGGACACAGGGCAGGACGCAGGACACAGGACAGGACACGGGGCAGGACACAGGGCAGGACACAGGGCAGGAAATGGGGCAGGACACGGGGCAGGACACGGGGCAGGACACGGGGCAGGACATGGGGCAGGACACAGGGCAGGACATGGGGCAGGGCACGGGGCAGGACACAGGGCAGGAAACGGGGCAGGACATGGGGCAGGACACGGGGCAGGACATGGGGCAGGATACGGGGCAGGACACGGGGCAGGACACAGGGCAGGCTCGATGGAGCACTTGGTCTTTTTTCTACCATAACTTTTCCATGTTTTCTCTCCTCGGTCTCACAAAATAATCTACAAAGAAGTTTTCGATTTAGTTTGAAAAGCACAAACCAGCAGAACTCCTTCCCATAAATAAATCCTGGATCTCTCCGCTTTCCCTTTGTGTTGCTCATCATCTATAATTTCAGAAATTTTTACTAAAACAATTAAAACGGAATCGGGCGAGGTCAGCAAATTCCCGTTTACTGCGCTGAAATGCCAGAGCCATAAATGTTTTTGTTCCAATTTATGGCAGCAAAATAAAATAAAATAGAAAAATATTATCTATTATTCATAGGCGGCGTGACCTTAGAAAAATTTGTGTTCGCTTTTTTATTTTTATTTTTTTACAGCGGCAATAAAATGGATTCCAGTCTTACCAGACGGGATTTTAGAGACAGCCGGTGCGGGACAATAAAACCGTTGTGATTAATTGTTGGGACTATCGCTTTTTTTTTTTCCAAGGGTTTACATGCCGCACTCCGAGGTTGTGTTGTTCTCTTCATACGCACTTCTTTTCTTTTGCTGGCAAAAATCCTTAACCCCTTTAATACCGGAAACGGTCACCCCCCCTCCCCCCCCCCTCCTGCCCAGGCCAATTTCCAGCTTTCAGCGCTGTGGCACTTTGAATGACAATTGCGCGGTCATGCGATACTGTCCCTAAACTACATTTTGTATTATTTTTTCGAGAGAGATAAAGATTTATTTTGGTGGTATTTAATCACCACTGGGTTTTTTTTATTTTTTGCTTTACCAAAAAGTTTGAAAAAAGATAAAGTAACAGTTTCTGTTATACAATTTTCTAAATAAGTAATTTTTCTCCTTCACTGACAAGCACTGATGAGGAGGCCCTTATATGCAGCACTGATGGGCACTGATAGGCGACACAGATGAGGCTGCACTAATAGGCAGCACTGATGGGCACTGATGAGGAGGCACTAATATGCAGCACTGATGTGCACTGATAGGCGGCACTGATGGGCACTAATAGGTGGCATTAATGGACACTGATAGGCAGCTCTGATGAGTAATGATGGGCACTGACATCTGACACTGATGGGCACAAATGGGTAGCACTGATGGGCTCTGATTGACAGCACTGATATGCTATGGTATTGATGGGCACTGATAGTCTGAAATATTGTGCAGCACTGATGAGCGCTAATAGGTGGCACTAATGGGCACTGATAGGTACTGATGGGCACTAATAGGTGGCACCAATGGGCACAAATGGGCAGCACTGATGGGATCTGATTGACGCCACTGATAGGCAGCACTGATGAGTAGACACTGATGGGCACTGATTGGCATCACTGGTGGGCACTGATGAACATCACTGGTGGGCACTGATAAGGAGGCCCTCATGGGTACTGACAGGTATCACTGATGGGCACTGATTGGCATCACTGGTGGGAATCACTGGTGGGCATCACTGGTGGCATCTCTGGTGGGAATCACCGGTGGGCACCGGTGAGCATCACTGATGGACACTGACAGGCATTACCAATGGAGCAGATCTCTACTGTAAGGAAATTATGCTTATCGGCTCTCCTGTCCTCACGCGCTATCAGTGTGAGGAAAAGAAAGCCAATAACCGACATTTCCTATTTACACCGTGGTCAGCTATGATTGGACACTTCATAGGCTATTTACCAAGATCGGTGGTGCGGTGTATCCGAGGGACACGCGGCTCCATGGATCGCTCTGCCGCGGGCCTCCGGGGGCACGCACGTGCAGCCCGTTCTGGAGGATGTCATTCTGCTATAGGCCGAGCAGGAAGGTGTTAAACCTCCCTTTGGCCTCGCCCTCAGTCTTGTACAGGTGTACCGGCTCCTCCCCTGGACTGAAAAGGCTTCCTCTGATTTCACCGCACACTGTGAGCTTCTCACAATGTGCACTGGAAGCTGCAGTAAGTCAGATAGAGCTCCGCCTCCTTCCCTGGCAGGAGGAACGTCCAGCAGCATCTGTCTTGAAAAGCAGGAGGTGGCCTGGCTGGTCTGTGCCCAAATGGCAAGGTTTCCAGGAAGGATGGTGTGTCCCTATCCTTTCCCTACTCATCAGGAACCTCTCCCTACCACTAATCACTGTCTCTACACTACCCACATGTGAAATTCATGACAAGCCCGGTGTGTATATATATATATATATATATATATATATATATATATCTATATCTATATAGATATAGATATAGATATACATACAGTATACGTCAGGGACAAGATTTTAGACCTGCACAAGGCTGGAATGGGCTACAAGACCATCAGCAAGAAGCTTGGTGAGAGGAGACAACTGTTGGAGCGATTATGGGAGAAATACAAAATAACCATCAATCGCCCTCGGTCTGGAGCTCCATGCAGGATTTCTTCTCATGGCGTGAGGATGGTCATGAGAAAAGTGAGGGATCTGCCCAGAACTACTGTGAAGGATCTCAAGGCAGTTGGGACCACAGTCACCAAACAAACTATTGGTAACACAATACACCGCCATGGATTGAAATCCTGCAGCCCCCGCAAGGTCCTCCTCCTGAAGAAGACACATGTACAGGTCCTCCTCCTGAAGAAGACACATCTACAGGACCATCTGAAGTTTGTCAATGAACATCTAAAATGACTCAGAGAACGATTGGAAGAAAGTGATGTGGTCAGTTGACACCAAAATTCAGCTCTTTGGTATCAACTCGACTCGCCGTGTTTGGAGGAAGAAAAATGCTGACTATGACCCTAAGAACTCCATCCCTACAGTCCCGCACGGAGGTGGAAACATGAGGCTTTGGGGTTGTTTCTCTGCTAAATGTACAGGGCGACTTTAGCCGCATTGAGGGGAGAAAATCATTATTTTTCCCCACTGTATAATCAGCCCCTTAAAGTGGTTGTAAACCCTAACAGACCACTTTGACCTAGAGGTAAGCCTAGATTAAGGCTTACCTGTAGGTCCATGAAATATCTCCTAAACCTGCACGGTTTAGGAGATATTTGCAAAAAGACAGACACCGCTGTCTATGGCGCATGCGCCGTAGACAGCGCTGCGCAGGCGCACTGAGCATGCCGCTGCTATTGGCGATATTCCGTTAATGGCGGCTCCTGTGCGCATGCGCGGGAGTGATGTCATCGCTGTTCCGGCGCTGTGAGTGGCCGGAGCAGCGATACCTGGAAGAAGATGGACGTTCCATGCTACAGGGGACAGCGGTGACATCGCTGGCTCCTGTGTCAGGTAAGTGGTACATAATGGGCTACTATGCGATGCGATGCGATGCATAGTAGCCCATTATGCATTACCTTTGCAGGGAGACAAAGAGGGTTTACTTCCTCTTTAAGGGCAACCATAATGCCCACAATAAAATTGAGTTTGACACCCCTACTTTAAAGCAACAAAAGGTAGAAATCTGATTCAAAGTTTACTGAAATCCTTGCAATGTACACTATATTACCAAAAGTATTGGTACGCCTGCCTTGACACACACATGAACTTTAAGGGCATTCCAGTCCTAGCCCATAGGATTGGATGAGCGAGTTTGGGGCGGAGAAACTTGACTGGCCTGCACAGAGTCCTGATCTCAACCTGATAGAACACCTTTGAGATGAATTAGAGGGGAGACTGAGAGCCAGGCCTTGTCGTCCAGAGCGACAATTTTGAAAAAAAAACACATTATTTTTTACTTTTTGTTATAATAAATATCCCCCAAAAATATATAAAAAAACATTTTTTCCCTCGGTTTAGGCCGATTCGTATTCTTCTACATATTTTTGGTAAAAAAATTGCAATAAGCGATTATTGATTGGTTTGCGCAAAAGTTATAGCGTTTACAAAATAGTGGATAGTTTTATGGCATTTTTATTAATAATTTTTTTTTTTACTAGTAATGGCGGCGATCAGCGATTTTTATTGTGGCTGCGACGTTATGGCGGACACATCGGACATTTTTGACACATTTTTGGGACCATTGTCATTTATACAGAAATCGGTGCTATTTAAATGCAGTGATTCCTGTGTAAATGACACTGGCAGTGAAGGGGTTAACCAGTGGGTGGCAGTGTAGGGGTTAAGTGTTCCTAGGGGCGTGTTGCTAACTGTTGGGGGCTGGGCTTTCTTTTAGCGAATACTGATCTCTGCTCCAATCACATGGAGCAGAGATCAGCGTCACTTGTTGCTAGGCAGAACGGGGAGATGCTGTTTACAACGGCATCTCCCAGTTCTGCCTCCCCGTGAGACGATCGAGTCGGGTATACCCGTGGCGATCGAGTCCGGCGGGACCCGCGACCGGACTCACGGGGGGTCCCGACTGGCACGCGAACCATGGCAGGGCGGCATTTAAGATTGGACGTTCCTGTAGGCCAATATGCCTGCCCGTGCCATTCTGCCGACGTACATCGGCGTGCGCCGGTCGGGAAGTGGTTAAAGTGGTTGTAAACCCTTACAAACCACTTTGATTAAGGCTCACCTGTAGGTCCAAGAAATATCTCCCAAACCTATAAGGTTTAGGAGATATTTGCCTGAAGACAGGCACCGCTGTCTACAGCGCATGCGCCGTAGACAGCGGTGCGCAGATGCATTGAGCGTGGCATCCTCGATAACGAAGATGCCGCGCAATGCCGCGTGTCTCGGCTTCCGTGCGCATGCGCAGGAGTGACGTCATCGCGGCTTCGCCGAATGACAGCGGCGAAGCTACGAGACCCACCGAGAAGATGGATGCGGAGGACTACAGGGGACAGCGGTGACTTCGCTGGCTCCTGTGTCAGGTAAGTGACACATAATGGACTACTATGCGATGCGATGCGATGCATAGTAGTCCATTATGCTTTACCTTTGCAGGGAATGAAAGAGGAAGTAAACTCATCAGGGTTTACTTCCTCTTTAAAGCAGGGGTCTCAAACTGGTGGCCCTCCAGCTGTTGCAAAACTACAAGTCCCATGAGTCCAAGGCTGACAGTTACAAGCATGACTCCCCACAGGCAGAAGCATGATGGGACTTGTAGTTTTGTAACGCCTGGAGGGCCGTCAGTTATAGACCCCCTGTGTTAAAGGCAGGTGTCCCAATACTTTTGGTAATATAGTGTACATAGATCACCCAGAGGGGATATTTTTTATTTATTTTTTGACAAAAGTTGCCATTTAAACCTTTGCTATTTGCTATTTTTCAGCCTGTCTCCTCCTGTGGCCGATACTTTGTATCCAGTAAATGAAATAAAAGTTTCAAAACAATAATTGTGAAATTAGATTAGTGAGGGAAAAAAAAAAAACAGACAACGGTATTCCATTTAGACTCGGAGCTAAGTGTTCGGACACGCCGCTCCACTAAACCTAATATTATTGTCCTTGGGTTTTATGTGTTTCCAGAGCGTCAACAATTCCCAGTAAAAGCGGCAAAATAAAACCCTCTTCCAGCAGGTATTTATCTAAGAAGTGCCCATTATTTCATATCATTTGTTTTAGCTGAGTGAAAATCTAATTACGCCCCGGCATCTCCGGCATTCGGAATAATTTCATTTTCCGCTTTGAGAGCGGCGTCTGAACTTTCTCCTCTTCGGAGTTACATCGGAAGCCGCAGACATTTCAATTTACGAAGGTCGCAGCGTGAAGCCAAAAAAAAAAAAAAAAAGAGAGAATCATCTAAATTGTGTTTCTTATTTATTGTTTAAAATCCATTTGTGCCCTTGATATGTATTAAGCAGGTGTCCTGGTAACACCAGATGAATTGCGACTGCCTTTGTCTTCCAATCTGTTACTGAGAATCACATCGCTCGCTGAACATTTGAAATGGATACATTAAAAAGAAGAAGAAGGAAAAAAATTAAAATTAATGTGCTGTGTAATTAGCTTCGCAAGGTGAATGTGCAAAGCGTTGTTAATTGTAATTAATAATTTTCAGATCAAACATTAAATTTCCTTACACAAAGTTTTAACCCATGTCACTGCCAACCGGAAAGGAAAAGACGTCGGTGACTGAAAAGGAAAAATAAAAAAATAAACGGAATTTCTGTTCATTTTAGTACTCTAATTATTTTGTGTTTTTTTTTTTTTTTTTTTTTTTTTTTTTTTTTTAGTTTTTAATTTGTTATTTGTTTATATCCCCAATGTTTGTTTTTGAAAATATACATTTTATACATACAGTGCCTTGAAAAAGTATTCACCACCTTGGCTTTTTACCTATTTTGTTACATTACAGCCTTTTAGTTCAATGTTTTTTTTTTTTTATCTGAATTATATGTGTAGCGCGGACATATTTTTGCCTATTAATGTTAATGTTTTACAATGCAAGCCTATGGACAATTCTATAGCTTAGTATCTAGCGGTCAATACAGAAAGTGACTGATTATTTACATTGAAAGGTTGACCTTTTTACCCAGGATGCTTGGTGACCTACCCATGGACACCCTCTCTTGCATTGCATGCTGGCTAGGACATAAAAGGAGCCCGAGCGGCCATTTTAGCTCTTTAGGGATCGCGTGGCCAGCCTGCGAGGATCTGTGCTGAGGCCTCCCGTTAGAAGGGGTCCACAGCCATCACAGATCGCAACTTCTACAGCTTGTGTGAGTGACCTGATGGTGCAGGAGACACAGTGACAGGATTGGAGACATCCGGAGACACTCGTTTGAGCATCGGAGGATCGGGTTCACCCAGTGGAGCAGAACGGAACGACGGGCCCAGCTGACGGAGAAGCAAGCTGCAGTCACTGGACCAAATCTACTACACGGAGCCCCGATCCAGTTTGTGAGCGGGTCACGGCCCACAGTTTGTTAACTTTCACACGCAGTTAGACTCATACACAGGCCCCACTGGGATTTATAGTTCCACGGAGGAGGAGCAGAGCAACTGACACTGAGCAGGTTTGAGGCCTACCTACTCTGACCTCCTAAGCCTTGTAATATAGTCACAGAATTTACACCAGGAGCACCTTTACCACAACTTAACTTACTTTAACCTGTGGATTACAAATCACAAGGAGTTACTTTAGCTAGCAAAGACAAGAAGATCAAAGACTAAGTACTTTAAGTGAGATCTCACGCATAGCTTCAAAAGTAGGGGGAGCTCCCGGGTGTATATATATCTAAGGTAACCCTGGAAGAGCTGCAGAGTTCCACAGCAGAGACTGGAGTATCTGTACATAGGATGACAATTAGCTGTACGTGCCATAGAGTTGGGCTTTATGGTGGAGTGACCAGAAGAAAGCCACTACTTTCAGCAAAAAAACAAAATGGCGCGTTTTGAGTTTGCGAAAAGGCATGTGGGAGACTCTCAAAATGTATGGAGGAAGGTGATCTGGTCTGATGTATGGAGGAAGATGATCTGGTCTGATGTATGGAGGAAGGTGATCTGGTCTGATGTATGGAGGAAGGTGATCTGGTCTGATGTATGGAGGAAGGTGATCTGGTCTGATGTATGGAGGAAGGTGATCTGCTCTGATGTATGGAGGAAGGTGCTCTGGTCTGATGTACGGAGGAAGGTGCTCTGGTCTGATGTACGGAGGAAGGTGCTCTGGTCTGATGTATGGAGGAAGGTGATCTGGTCTGATGTATGGAGGAAGGTGCTCTGGTCTGATGTATGGGGGAAGGTGATCTGCTCTGATGTATGGAGGAAGGTGCTCTGGTCTGATGTGTGGAGGAAGGTGATCTGCTCTGATGTACGGAGGAAGGTGATCTGGTCTGATGTATGGAGGAAGGTGCTCTGGTCTGATGTATGGAGGAAGGTGATCTGGTCTGATGTATGGAGGAAGGTGCTCTGGTCTGATGTATGGGGGAAGGTGATCTGCTCTGATGTATGGAGGAAGGTGCTCTGGTCTGATGTGTGGAGGAAGGTGATCTGCTCTGATGTACGGAGGAAGGTGATCTGGTCTGATGTATGGAGGAAGGTGCTCTGGTCTGATGTATGGAGGAAGGTGATCTGCTCTGATGTATGGAGGAAGGTGCTCTGGTCTGATGTACGGAGGAAGGTGATCTGCTCTGATGTACGGAGGAAGGTGATCTGCTCTGATGTACGGAGGAAGGTGATCTGCTCTGATGTACGGAGGAAGGTGCTCTGGTCTGATGTATGGAGGAAGGTGCTCTGCTCTGATGTATGGTTGAAGGTGATCTGCTCTGATGTACGGAGGAAGGTGCTCTGGTCTGATGTACGGAGGAAGGTGATCTGGTCTGATGTATGGAGGAAGGTGATCTGCTCTGATGTATGGAGGAAGGTGCTCTGGTCTGATGTATGGAGGAAGGTGTTCTGGTCTGATGTATGGAGGAAGGTGATCTGCTCTGATGTACGGAGGAAGGTGATCTGCTCTGATGTATGGAGGAAGGTGATCTGGTCTGATGTATGGAGGAAGGTGATCTGCTCTGATGTACGGAGGAAGTTGATCTGCTCTGATGTATGGAGGAAGGTGCTCTGCTCTGATGTATGGTTGAAGGTGATCTGCTCTGATGTATGGAGGAAGGTGATCTGGTCTGATGTATGGAGGGAGGTGATCTGGTCTGATGTATGGAGGAAGGTGATCTGCTCTGATGTATGGAGGAAGGTGATCTGGTCTGATGTATGGAGGAAGGTGATCTGGTCTGATGTATGGAGGAAGGTGATCTGGTCTGATGTATGGAGGAAGGTGATCTGCTCTGATGTATGGAGGAAGGTGATCTGCTCTGATGTATGGAGGAAGGTGATCTGGTCTGATGAGACAAAAATTGAACCTTTTGGCCATCAAAGAAAACGCTATGTCTGGGGCAAACCCAACACATCACATCACCCAAAGAACACCATCCCCACCGTGAAACATGGTGGGGGCAGCATCATGCTGTGGGGATGTTTTTCAGCAGTCAGGACTGGGAAACTGGTCAGAGTTGAGGGAAAGATGGATGGTGCTAAATACAGGGATATTCTTGAGCAAAAGAAATCACACACTCTGTCTGTGATTTGAGGCTAGGTGTCATGGTCGTCCCGGTAATCCAGTGGTATATGGGAGACCTGCCTGCAGAATTCCCATGTTAAGAACTAACCGGTATCCAAGGGCGCGCATTGGCGCGAACGGGCGCACGCGGGTGCGCGTTGGTACGAACGGGCGCACGCGGGTGCGTGATGACACGAACAGGCGCACGCGGGTGCGTGATGTTACGAACGGGCGCACACGGGTTTGCGCGAGGTCACGAACGGGCGTACGGTTACACGCGGGTGTGCGCAGACGTGCCGTGCGACCGTTTTTGGCGCCCAGAAGGCTACTTAAGGGAATCTGTCACTGTGCCTCCCTGCTGTCCGGTCTACAGCGTGTCCGGTGATCCTGCTATCTGCTACTTAGTTTACCTTGATTCCTGTTTACCCGGCCTGTTCCTGACGACGTCTGTTTGCTGCCTGCCTCTGACCCTCGGCTTGTCTGACTACGCTTTTGCCTCTTCCTTGGAACTGTTGCTCCCCACCTGTTACCGACCCGGCTTATACTCTCGACTACCCTTTGCTATCTGCTGTTCCTGCTTGACTGTTGAGTGCCTTCTGCTACCTGCTGTTCCAGCCTGCCTGCTGTGTACCTTCTGCCACCTGCTTCTTCAGCACAAAAGGACACCTCCTCGCTGTCAACCGCTCCAGTGTCCCTGCCAAGTTCCTGTGCATCACCTGCTGTTCCTGCGCTTCTGTGATACTTCTGCTTCTCCAGAGGTCCGGACCAGTCCTACACCTGCTTGGCACTTGTGCCCTCTGAACTCTTGAGTCCCTGTCCCCACTTTCAGGGGTCCTCGAGCTGGAGGCTTACGAGAGGCCGCTCCCTGCATTCTGGGCTCCTATACCAGGTACGTGACACTAGGATGGAGGTTCACCTTCCAGCAGGACAATGACCCCAAACACACTGCTAAACCAACACTTGAGTGGTTTAAAGGGAAACATGTAAATGTGTTGGAATGGCCTTACCAAAGCCCAGACCTTAATCCCATAGAAAATCTGTGGTCAGACTTAAAGATTGCTGTTCACAAGCACAGACCATCCAACTTGAAGGAGCTGGAGCAGTTTTTGCAAGGAGGAGGAATGGGCAGAAATCCCAGTGGTGAGATGTGGGAAGACTCATAGAGACTTATCCAAAGAGACTTGGAGCTGTGATGGCTGCAAAAGGTGGCTCTACAAAGTATTGACTTTAGGGGGTGAATAGTTATGCACATTGACTTTTTTTGTTATTTTGTCCTATTTGTTGTTTGCTTCACAATAAAAAAAAAAAATCTCCAAAGTTGTGGGCATGTTCTGTAAATTAAATGATGCAAATCCTCAAACAATTCATGTTAATTCCAGGTTGTGAGGCAACAAAACACAAAAAATGCCAAGGGGGTGAATACTTTTGCAAGTCACTGTAACACAGGACTCCTAAAGCACTATGGGTAAGCCAAAGAGACAGCAAGACAAAAGCAGCCAGCCCTATGGTTGTCTTTCTCTGATTGAAACATTGACCAGAGCCATCTGTTAAGCCCCACCCCAGGTATCCCTTTAGGTGGGTTTTAAGGCCTGTCCCTATTGTGTTTGACTGTCACAGTCATCACATGATTGGGAGAAGGGGACTACATACAAGGGTCACAGAGGTCACCATTGTGACCCGGCCCCATGTTCCTGGGGGCCCGTGTGGCCCCCTGTATGCCTAGATAGGAGGGCAGTGGGAGGCGGCAGCATGTAAAGGAACCGATCCCTCTCTGTAGTCACGTTTCCTCTCCCTCCTGCAGATGTTCAGAGGCTGCAGGAAGTAAATGGAGGGCATTGGCTTCTCCACATGCTGTTCCTGACGCTTCCCTATCCCTTTACTGCTGCCCCAGGCCCCTATGTACTTCCCTGGGCCCCCCTCCTCACCCCTCATATTGCTGCCGGGTTTCCCCCTCCCACAGCTCTCGCTGGCTGCTGCGGGAGATCTGTCAGGCTGGAGAGCGGGGAAGGGGCTGGTAAATGTATCATTCACCGGCCCCTTCCTTGTCTTAACCACTTAACAACCGCCCATTGCCGATTAACGGCTTCAGGGCGGTTGTTTAACTCTGAGAGGCCGTTAATTAACGGCCTCCCAGAATTCTGCTCTCGCGCGCCCCCTGGGGCTCGCACACGAGAGCATCCGTGACCGCTGGCCGTTTGGCTGGCTCATCGCGGCCGTTTACCACGTGATCGCTCCGTCAAATGACGGAGTGATCACTTGTAAACAAGCCGGCGTCATGTTATGACGCCGGTTCCTCCCTCCCCCTCTCTGTACCGATCGGTACAGCGGAGGGGGAAGAGATCGGTGTCAGCAGCGATGTGGGCTGCATCTGCAGTGCCCACATCGCTGCTCACCGAAAATTAACCCCTCAATTCCCTACAAATACTCTGCATTACTCTGCATTACTCTGCAATGCCCTGCAACACTGCAATGCCCTGCAACACTCCGCAATGCCCTGCAACACTCCACAATGCCCTGCAACACTCCGCAATGCCCTGCAACACTCCACAATGCCCTGCAACACTCTGCAACACTCTGCAACACTCCGCAATACCCTGCAACACTCTGCAACACTCTGCAACACCCGCCAATACCCTGCAACACTCTGCAATGCTCTGCAACCCCCGCCGATACCCTGCAACACTCTGCAATGCTCTGCAACACCCGCCAATACCCTGCAACACTCTGCAATGCTCTGCAACACCCGCCAATACCCTGCAATGCTCTGCAACGCAGTACTCTGCAACGCCATGCTCTGAGATACCCAGCCATAGTCGGTGATACCCTGCAATACCCAGCCATAGACATCTCCCTCCGCCCTCCGGTGCTTCTACCGAATCGCTAATACGATCAAAGCCAGAATCTTTTTATTTTTTTCAGGCTTCCCAGCTTAGAGGTGAGATGTGGGGTCTTATTGACCCCACATCTCACTGTAAAGAGGACCTGTCATGCCATATTCCTATTACAAGGGATGTTTACAAAATTATTTTTGGGGAAAAAAATGTCAAACTAAAATAAATAAAGTAAAATGAACAATAAAAAAAAATGTTTTTTTTTAAAGCGCCCCTGTCCCCATGTGCTCGCATGCAGAAGCGAACGCATACGTAAGTCCCGCCCACATATGAAAACGGTGTTCAAACCACACATGTGAGGTATCGCTGCGAACGTTAGAGCGAGAGAAATAATTCTAGCCCTAGACCTCCTCTGTAACTCAAAACATATAACCAGTAAAAAAAATTTAAATCGTCGCCTATGGGGATTTTTAAGTAGCGACGTTTGCCGCCATTCCACGAGCGTGTGCAATTTTGAAGAGTGACATATTAGGTATCTATTTACTCAGCATAACTTCATCTTTCACATTATGCAAAAATTGGGCTAACTTTACTGTGTTTTTTTTTTTTAAGCACAAAACTGTTTTTTTTTTCAAAAAAAAGCATTTGAAAAATTACTGCACAAATACCGTGCGAGATAAAAAGTTGCAAAGACCACCATTGTATTCTCCAGGGTGTTTGCTAAAAAAACATATATAATGTTTTGGAGTTCTATGTAATTTTCTAGCAAATAAATTATGATTTTTACATGTAGGAGAGAAATGTCAGAATTGTCCTGGGTGCTCCAGAACACCTGATGGCGCTCCCTGCATGTTGGGCCTCTGTATGTGGCCACACTGTGTAAAAGTCTCACACATGTGGTATCACCATACTCGGGAGTAATAGTAGAATATGTTTTGGGGTGTAATTTGTGGTATGCATATGCTGTGTGTGAGAAATAACCTGATAATATGACAATTTTGTGAAAAAAAAAAAAAAAGTAAAAAGAATCTTGATTTTGCAAAGAATTGTGGGAAAAAATGACAACTTCAAAAAAGTCATCATGCCTCTTACTATATACCTTGGAATGTCTTCTTTCCAAAAAGGGGTCATTTGGGGGGTATTTGTACTTTTCTGGTATGTTAGGGTCTCAAGAATTGAAATAGGCCATCAGTACTTCAGGTGTGATCAATTTTCAGATATTGGCACCATAGCTTGTGGACTCTATAACTTTCACAAAGACCAAATAATATCCACCAATTTGTACTTATTTTTACCAAAGATATGTAGTGGTATAAATTTTGGCCAAAATTTATGAAGAAAAAATTACTAATCTGCTAAATTTTCTAACAGAAACAAAGAAAAATTCGTTTTTTTAAAGAATTTTCTGTATTTTTTCTTTTATAGCACAAAAAATAAAAAACCCAGCGGTGATTAAATACCACCAAAAGAAAGCTCTATTTGTGTGAAAAAAAGGACAAACATTTCATATAGGTCCAGTGTTGCATGACTGAGTAATTGTCATTCAAAATGCGAGAGCACCGAAAGCTGAAAATTGGTCTGGTTATTAAGGGTGTTTAAGTGCCCAGTGGTCAAGTGGTTAATGAATTAGACATGTGCAATTAGTTTCGTACCGAATCCATTTTTTAACGAATTTCGACAAATTTATCACTGAGGCACTGGTTGATGATGTTTAAATAAAGGGACTCTTGCACCAGGAACCAATCCTGGAGCAGGCAAGGTGTGTGCCCAGCAGAACATGAAAGGTACAAGGCATGGGCAAGTGGTCACAGGTGGCTGGAAAGCTGCATCCTTTGCCCAGAAACTAGAGTGCTAGTTGAGGATAGGAAGGGGCTGTATCCACTTACTCTGAAACTGGGGATCTAGCTGAATCCAGGAGCAGCTCTGGGTACCATTGCTTGGCTGCTGCTGGGAGGAGACAGCACTGGAACCAGTCAATGGTGACCACCACCAGCAGGCAGGTGAATATGTAGACATCCTAACAGGTGGTTGATGGAGGTCTTTGGAATTCCATGCATCAGAGGACTCAATAGTCGTATTTTAGCCACATCCCGGGAACAGCAGATATGAGAGGAACTGAGCGCCAACACAGGAAAAAAGGTATATTCAGTGTATATCAAAGTCAGCTATAGTAGTACTCATGTATGAAGGAAGCAACTCCAACCCTAACTAGACACCTAGATGGGGGAAGTGGTGGGCTCACATTACTGCATAGAGTGAAATACACTGCTAGGTTTATATGGTGACCCCCAAGGAGCAGCACAGAAATAATGGCTGAATGTGCTAGGGGAATAATCTATGGGTTATCAATGTCATGGGGGGGGGGGGGGGGTTGGGTGTGGTGAATAGTGATGGACGAACTTCCGACAGGACGTTTCGCGAACGCGGACCGCGAACGTGGCCGATAATTCGCGAACCCTAACGTTCGCGGCGGGTCCCATTGACTTCAATGAGAGGCGAACTTTGCAAACCTACAGGTCAAATTTGCAGCCACAAAATAATTACTAGCTTTGCAAACATAGTCCCACCACATGGCCAATGACACAACACATGTATGAGGTGAATCTGGGATCGACAACTACAAGCATTCTTTTTTTATATGTGAAATTGTTGTGACAATTCAGGACTGTGGAGCGCATGAAGGCAATGGAGGAGAGGGAAGGTCAGGGTAGGCAAAGAAGAGGGTGCAGGAGATGATCACCAGCAGCGTGACACACAGCAATGACACCTGCACCGTGATAGAGTCATCTGACACCAGCACCGTGATAGAGAGCACTGACATAAGCAGCGTGACATAAAGCACTAACACCAGCACCGTGATATACAGCACTGACAGCAGCACCGTGATAGAGAGCACTGACATCAGCAGCGTGACATACAGCAATGACACCTGCACCGTGATAGAGTGATCTGACACCAGCACCTTGATAGAGAGCACGGACATCAGCAGCGTGACATAAAGCACTAACACCAGCACCGTGATATACAGCACTGACAGCAGCACCGTGATAGAGAGCACTGACATCAGCAGCGTGACATACAGCAATGACACCTACACCGTGATAGAGTGATCTGACAACAGCACCATGATAGAGAGCACTGACATCAGCAGCGTGACATAAAGCACTAACACCAGCACCGTGATATACAGCACTGACGCCAGCACCGTGATAGAGAGCACTGACATCAGCAGCGTGACATAAAGCACTCACACCAGCACCGTGATATACAGCACTGACACCAGCACCGTGATATACAGCACTGACACCTGCACCGTAAGCAGCCCCAGGAGGAAGTCAGCATAGCACAGGGATGGTGGGAGCCCCTCATAATGAGCAGCCCCAGGAGGAAGTCAGCACAGCACAGGGATGGTGGGAGCCCCTCATAATGAGCATAGCACAGGGATGGTGGGAGCCCCTCATAATATGCACAGCAGAGGTACAGCCCCAGGAGGAAGTCAGCACAGCACAGGGATGGTGGGAGCCCCTCATAATAAGCAGCCCCAGTAGAAATATGACACCACTCAACCTCTTCAAAGAGGAGGGTACGGGCATATAGTACGGTGTGCTTTTTTTGGACAAGGAAGTGAGCCAAATGAAGAAAGAAGGTCTCTGTGCTCGATTAAAAAAATTGTTTATAGACATATACATGGTCTACTGGTCACATGTGTTGAATTCCTCCGAGATCCATGCCTCATTCATTTTTAGAAATGTGAGGTAGTTAACACTGTCGTGAGCTAGGCGAGTACGCTTATCGGTCATGATCCCCCCTGCTGCGCTGAACGTCCTTTCGGACAGGACACTGGACGAGGGGCAAGCCAACAGTTCGATTGCAAATTGGGCAAGCTCTGGCCAGAGGTCAAGCCTGCCCACCCAGTAATCCAGGGGTTCATCACTCCTCAGAGCGTCCACATCGGCCGTTAACCCGATGTAGTCGGACACCTGACGGTCTAGGCGTTCCCTGATGCTGGATCCGGATGACACCTGTCGATGGGTCGGCTGAAAGAATGACCTCATATCCGAAGTCACCAACACATCTTCAAACCGGCCTCTTCTTGCAGGTGCTGTTGGATTGGTACCCGCAGCTCCTTCTCTGGGAGTGGGAATTGCTCCTCTGCCAGCGCACGCAAAAGCAGAATGCAGCATTTCTCGAAGCAAGGCCTGGAAGTGCTCCATTCTGACAGCCCTCTGTGACGGCGGTAACATTTCCGCCATTTTGTGTTTGTACCGGGGTTCTAAGTACATTGCCACCCAGTACTGGTCCTTGACCCCTATACATTTTTTACGGGGGTCCCTATTAAAACACTGGAGCATGAAGGCCCCCATTTGCACTAAACTGGAAGCGGTGTGGTGGCCTGGCTCCTGCTCATCATCCAGGATAATGTCGTCCTCTTCATTCTCCTCTCCCCATCCACGCACAACAACAGGGATCCCAGAAAGGTTTAAAGCATGCTTTTCTTGCTCCTCCTCATCCGCCCCTGCACCATCCTCCTCTGACTCCTCTTCAGACTCCTGTTGTTGACTTGTCTCAGATAGAGTAGCCCCCCTGGGAATTCATCCAGCATTGCGACTTCCTCATCTTCCCGCTCCTGCTCCTCCACAGCTTGATCAATGACACGACGCAATGCACGCTCCATAAAGAAGGCATAAGGTACCATGTCACTGATGGCACCATGGCTGCGACTGACCAGTTTGGTGATCTCCTCAAATGGGCGCAGAAGTCTGCATGCGTCGCGCATGAGCAGCCACTGGCGCGGTGAAAAAAAAACCAGCTCCCCAGAACCTGTTCTGTCGCAGAGTTCATACAGGTAGACGTTAACTGCACGTTTCTGCTGGAGCAGCCTATCAAGCATATAGAAGGTTGAGTTCCATCGCGTCGGGCAATCGCAAATAAGATGTCTGACCGGCAGATTGTGTCGCCGCTGAATGTCAGCAAGGCGAGCCATGGCCGTGTAAGATCTTCTGAAATGGGCCGAGATTTTCCTTGCCTGCCGCAAGATGTCCTGGACCCCAGGGTATTTGACAACGAATCACTGCACGACCAAATTTAAGACGTGTGCCATGCATGGCACATGCGTCATTTTGCCCTGTTTCAATGTGCTAAGCAGATTGGCACCGTTGTCACACACCACTTTACCAACTGTCAAATTGAGAGGTGTTAGCCACTGATCTGCCTGTGAACGCAAAGCTGAAAGGAGTGCCAGGCCAGTGTGGCTCTTGGCTTCCAGGCACAACAGACGCAGCACGGCATGGCAACGTCTCACCTGGCATGTCGAATAGGTTCTGGGGAGCTTGGGCGGCGCAGCGGAAGAGACGCTAGCAGTGGAAAAGGAGTCAGCCGAGGAGGAGAGGGAGGAGGATGGAGTAGGAGGAGGAGGAGAAGAAGAGCCAGGCCTGCATGCAATCCGTGGCGGTAAAACCAAATCTACACGGGTGCCACGGGTTACATACTTGACGGCCGTCAGAAGGTTCACCCAGTGGGCAGTAAAAGTGATATACCTTCCCTGCCCGTGTTTGCTAGACCACGTGTCTGTGGTCAGATGTATCTTGGCACCGACACTGTGTGCCAGAGATACATTCACTTGCCGCTGAACATGGCCATATAGCTCTGGGATGCCCTTCTCTGAGAAATACTTCCTTCCTGGGACCTTCCATTGTGGTGTTCCAATGGCCACAAATTTTCGAAAGGCATCCAAGTCCACCAGTTTATATGGCAGTAGTTGGCGGGCTATGAGTTCTGACAAGCCAGCCGTCAACCGTTGGGCAAGAGGGTTATCCGGCGTCATCATTTTTTTACACTCGGCCCACGGAAGCCTGCCTTTTTGCAGAAAAACGTGAGCTTGGCATGATGGAAGGTGGAGTGGAGGACAATTGTGAGGAGAGAGGAGAAGGAGAAGTAGAAGACAAAGCTGGACGGTGAGAGCCTGCAGTGTGGCTTTGTGTGTTCCGTTGCTCCCACTCGGCTCGGTGATGGCTGCTCATGTGCCTTCTTAAGGCGGTCGTCCCTAGGTGAGTGTTGGGCTTACCGCGACTAATGCGTTGACTGCAAAGATTGCAGATGGCAACACTATTGTCAGCAGCGGACACGTTAAAAAAAGCCCACACTGCGGAGCCATGTGCCGGTGTCCTGGGAGCGCCAGATGTGACCATACATGGTCGATGACTTGCTCCTGATACATTTGCAGTCTGCTTTGTCCCTCCTGTGCAATGTAAGTTATTCCTGCTTCTCCTCCCTATCTGCTGGTCCATATCTCCCTCTGAACTCCCCTCCTCTTCCTCTCTTGTGGGCACCCACGTGACATGATTAGACACATCATCATCGACCTTCCCCACCGCTATAAGTAGAGTTCTCGGTGTAGGCAGCAACACCGGGGACCAACCTCCTCCTTGGGCTGATCTGGGTACTGTCGTCAGACTGCTGAGTAGCGGTTGTTGCTACCTCCTCTTCCTGATCCAATACCAAGAGTGGCTGCACATCAGAAATGTCTTGATATGGATCGGAAAATAATTCCTGTGACTCAAGCAGAAGGTATGTGGTGGTGGTGGTGTTGTTGGTGGTAGTGTCTTTGGGGGTGCACATAGCAGAGAGTGAAGAAGAGGGTGCAGATCGAGAGGATGAGGAGGGTGCAGAAGAGTAAGGCTGATTGAGCCACTCAACCAAGTCTGGTGCGTCCTTTAAAGTAATTGAACGCACCTTCTGCAACTTCCCACTTTGGCTCAAGCCTGTTGCTCCTGCCCTACCCCTACCACCCCTGCGGAAGGGCCTGCCTCTTACTCTGCCTGTCATTTTTTAAATGACCCTGTGACAAAACTCTCAGTCCCTATACTGATAAAGGACTACTGCAGCAGTAGGGCAGCAGTCAGCAGTAGTGCACCTCAACCCTATGTATTGTGGACCTATACCAGTCCTTACGGAATAGCAGACTGTACCTCACTCAACCCTATGTACTGTAGTACCCTATACCTTACCAGTCCTTATAAGGACCTTTGTGGAACAAGTAGGTTGTGAATGATTAGCAGACTGTACCTCAGTCCCTATACTGATAAAGGACTACTGCAGCAGTAGGGCAGCAGTCAGCAGTAGTGCACCTCAACCCTATGTATTGTGGACCTATACCAGTCCTTACGGAATAGCAGACTGTACCTCACTCAACCCTATGTACTGTAGTACCCTAGACCTTACCAGTCCTTATAAGGACTTTTGTGGAACAAGTAGGTTGTGAATGATTAGCAGACTGTACCTCAGTCCCTATACTGATAAAGGACTACTGCAGCAGTAGGGCAGCAGTCAACAGTAGTGCACCTCAACCCTATGTATTGTGCACCTATACCAGTCCTTACGGAATAGCAGACTGTACCTCACTCAACCCTATGTACTGTAGTAGCCTATACCTTACCAGTCCTTTTAAGGACCTTTGTGGAACAAGTAGGTTGTGAATGATTAACAGACTGTACCTCAGTCCCTATACTGATAAAGGACTACTGCAGCAGTAGGGCAGCAGTCAGCAGTAGTGGACCTCAAACCTATGTATTGTGGACCTATACCAGTCCTTAAGGAATAGCAGACTGTACCCCACTCAACCCTATGTACTGTAGTACCCTAGACCTTACCAGTCCTTATAATGACTTTTGTGGAACAAGTAGGTTGTGAATGATTAGCAGACTGTACCTCAGTCCCTATACTGATAAAGGACTACTGCAGCAGAAGGGCAGCAGTCAAGTATAATATTCTTTCTATATTTGGAAGAAAGAATATTATACGTGTACAAGCCTATTACCATACCACTGATACCAGTCCTGAAAAGAACCTTTGTGGACCTAATAGTAACAGCTACTGATTAAACTGACTGTCCCTCACTGCCTCACACACAGCTTCCTGCCTGTCCCTATTTAAACTGACAAAACACAGGCTGCTGGAACAATAACTTGAATAGCACTTTTGTGGACCTAATAGTAACAGCTAATGATTAAACTGACTGTCCCTGCAGCACACAGCGTCCTGTCCCTCTCTCTACACTGACAAAAGACAGGCTGCTGCAACAATCAGTAGCACAGCACTGCCTATCCTGAACTACACCTAACACCTATACCAGTCCTGAAAAGAACTTTTGTGTACCAAATAGCTAGTGATTTGGGTCACTGCAGTCTCTCCCTGCTCCACACAGCAACCTCTCCCTATAGTGACAGAAGAAAGAATGTAAAATGTCCGCCGGATCGGGTCTATTTATAAGTTAGGGGGAATGTCCAAGTGTCCCTGTGCTGTAATGTCTCAATCGGCTGTCCTGTACCCCATGATGGATGTGTCATCATAGGTCAAAGTTCTTATAAACAGTAAACACGGAAGTCCGCCGGGCGAACGGTGGCAATAGTCCGCCGATCGGGCGGACGGCGAACAGCCGAAATTCGCCGCGAAACGACCGCCGGGCGAACCGTTCGGTCATCCCTAGTGGTGAACTGATTTCCCCCAAAATTTCTCAAATTTAAGGGATCAGCCTCTTGGAAGTCTCTCCATTTATAATCTCTCCGTAGGATGTCTGGTTTCCGAACTTTCATTGGTTGACTAGAAAGGCTTCATTCCCTTGGATTCCCAACCGGCACATCATTATACCTCGGGCTTCAGCGACTATTAGACTCTCAGAGGATAAAAATAAAACTTTGAAAGGGTATTAATGTGTTTTAACAAAGGTGATAATTAGAAGAGATTTGTCGGCTGATAAGACATGATAGTGAGATCTCATATGTTCTTCTCCTTCTGCTACAAAAAGAAATGTAACAAATGCCAGCAATTATTTCCTCCATCTACTTTATGGTATTTGTCAGCTACTGATGTTTTCATTTTCCATCAATTTTTCCTTCTTTTTTTTTTTTAGTTAATTTAATTTAATGATTTTTTTTTTTATTTCTTTTTTTTGTGTGTGTGTGTGTTTTTTTTTTATGTATTTCATCCTTATTTCATCCTTATTTATGTAAGTAATGTCACTTCAACTTTTTTACTTCCCATGAAAAAGTAAAAATAAAAATAATAAGACTAAATGTGCATTTTTCAGGCACACGAACAGATGGGGGGGTAAATTTAGGGTAGTCTGTGTTTGCTTTTTATAAATATGTCATAAAATATGTCATACTTTTTTAAATAATGTCACAGTGCATTTTTTCCTTCCTATGAGAAAGAAACGTAGAAGTACTAAAGCTATCTTTTTTTTGTTTTCTGGGCACAAGGGCAGGGTAGTCTAGTTTAGTTATTTTTGTTTTTTTATGTATTTCATGCTTTTATTAGTAATGACACATTAAATGTTTTTCTTCCTATGAAAAAAAAAAAACCTTAAAACTAATAAGGCTATTTTTGGGCACAAGAACAGATTGGGGTGCGGGGGGGAGTAAGTTTAGGGTAGTTTCATTTATTTATTTATTATTTAATGATATATTATTTAATATAAAATAATCTATAATTTCATTATTTAATTAATTTAATATTATTTAATGTATTTCATCCTTATTTAAGTAATGTCCCTTTACGTTTTTTTGCTTCCAATGAAAAATAAAAAAAAAAAACCTTAAAAATAAAAAGGTCACTTTATTTTTTTTTTCCTGGTGGGGTGGTGGGCTGGTGGGTTGGTGGAGTGGTGGTCTGGTGGTATGGTGGAGTGGTGGTCCAGTGGGGTGGTGGAGTGGTGAAATGGTGGTCTGGTGGGATGATGGGGTGGCAGAGAGGTGGTCTGGTGGAGTGGTGGGGTGGTGGAGAGGTGGTCAGGTGGGGTGGTGGTCAGGTGGGGTGGTGGAATGGGGAAGTGGTGGAATGGGGGAGTGGTGGTCTGGTGGGGTGGATGAGTGGTGGAGGGGTAGGGTGGTGGGGTGGTGGAGTGTTGGCCTGATGGGATGGTGAAGTGGTTTGATTGCAAGACTTTTAATAAAGGAAAATTGGGGTGATGGAGTGGTGGTCTGGAGTGGTGTGGTGGTGGGGTGGTGGAGTGATAGGAGGGATGAGTGGTGGGGTGGTGGAGAGGTAGGGTGCTGGGGTTTTGGAGTGGTGACCTGATGGAGTGGTACAGTGGTTTGAGTACAAGACTTTTAATAAAGAAAAATTGGGGTGGTGGGGTGGTGGTCTGATGGGGTGGTGTGGTGATGGTCTGGTGGGGTGATGGTGTGGGGATGTGGTGGTGTGGGGTGGTGGAGCGGTGGAGTGGTGGTCTGGTGGGGTGGTGTGGTGGTCTGGTGGGGTAGTGAAGTGGTATGGTGGTGGGGTGGTGGAGTGGCGGTCTGGTGGGGTGGTGGAGTGGTGGTCTGGTGGGGTGGTGGAGTGGTGGGGCTGGTGGAGTGGTGGTCTGGTAGGGTGGTGGGGATGTGGAGTGGTGGTCTGGTGGGATGGTGGGGTGGTGGAGTGGTGGGGTTGTGGGGTGGTGGGGTGGTGGGGTGGTGGAGTGGTGGTCTGGTAGGGTTGTGGGGTGGTGGTTTGGTGATGGAGTGGTGGTCTGGTAGGGTTGTGGGGTGATGAGGTAGTGGAGTGGTGGTCTGGTGGGGTGGTGGGGGTGGTGGAGTGGTGGTCTGGTAGGGTTGTGGGGTGGTGGAGTGGTGATCTGGTGGGGTTGTGGGGTGGTGGTCTGGTGGGGTTGTGGGGTGGTGGAGTGGTGGGGGTGGTGGGCTGGTGGAGATGTGGAGTGGTGGTCTGGTGGGGTGGTGGGATGGTGGAGTGGTAGAGTGGTGGTCTGGTGAGGTGGGGGAGTGGTTGGGGGTGGTGGAGTGGTGGTCTGGTGGGGTGGTGGGCTGGTGTGGTGGTCTAGTGGGGTGATGGGGTGGTGTGGCAGTCTGGTGGGGTGGTGGTGTGGTGGGGTGCTGGGGTGGTGAAGTGGTGGAGTGGTGGTCTGGTGGGGTGGTGGAGTGGCGGTCTGGTGGGGTGGTGGAGTGGTGGGTTGGTTGGGTGGTGGGGTGGTGAAGTGGTGGTCTGGTAGGGTTGTGGGGTGATGGAGTGGTGGCCTGGTGGGTTGGTGGGGTGGTGAAGTGGTGGTCTGGTAGGGTTGTGGGGTGGTGGGGTGGGGGAGTGGTGGTCTGGTGGGGTTGTGGGGTGGTGGAGTGTTAGGGTGGTGGAGTGGTGGTCTGGTGGGGTGGTGGAGTGGTGGTCTGGTGGTGTGGCGGGGTGGTAGAATGCTGGAGTGGTGGTCTGGTGGGGTGGTGGGATGGTGGAGCGGTGGTCTGGTAGGGTGGTGGGGATGTGGAGTGGTGGTCTGGTGAAGTGGTGGTCTGGTGAAGTGGTGGAGTGGTGGTCTGGTGGGGTGGTGGTCTGGTAGGGTTGGGGGTGGTGGGGTGGTGGAGTGGTGGTCTGGTAAGGTTATGGGGTGGTGGGGTGGTCGGGTGATGGCCAACAGACAATGGCTTCCCAGCACAATGTCATAGACCGCTCTCCATTTCTAGTACTGATGTGAACAGGCAATGGTCATGTGATAGAGCAGTCCTTCCTGCCCCCTCGGCGTAAAGAACCGATTGAAGGGGCCGGCCAGGATTTACACATTTTCAGAAAATCTGTCTGCTCTAAATCGTAATTTTTTCATTTTCTTGAAGTTGAAAAAAAGGAACCTTGGGGATATCAGAAGATGACAATTGTTATTTCTTCAATTACTGACATAAGAGGAACGCACAGATGTTTGTCTCATTATCATATCTTCTTAATTGTCACTGTTCTCACATTTTAGAAAAAAAGTAATTGCCGAATATATTCACTGTGCCTGGCTGATTATTTTTTTGGACAATATGTTGGTGCTGTGAGATTCGATTAAAGTGTTACTAAATCCACAAAAGTACAATCAGTCTGTATATGCAGTAAAGCGTGCTTGTTATACTCAGTGTGGAACCTAAAGGGGTTTATCCTCCGCATTCTGTAAAAAGGCTGTTTGATCCTGTCTTCTCTGATTTTTTATTTTTTTTGTTCTTCGGAGAGTGTATGTGATCAGTATGGATGAGCCAAACACCCCCTGGTGCGTTCGCACCAGAATAGGGATGAGCTGAACACCCCCCGGTTCGGTTCGCACCAGAACTTTCGAACGGACCAAAAATTAGTGCGAACTTTAGAACCCCATTGAAGTCTATGGGACTCGAACGTTCGAAATCAAAAGTGCTAATTTTAACGGCTAATATGCAAGATACTGTCCTAAAAAGGGTTTGGGGACCTGCCTCCTACCCCAGGGGACATGGGCCAATGCGTAAAATGTTTTTAAAAACGGCAGTTTTGGCGGGAGCACTGATTTTATTGACGATTAAAGTGAAAATAAAAAAGTGAAATATTCCTTTAAATATCGTGCCTGGGGGGTGTCTATAGTATGCCTGTGAAGTGCCACGTGTTTCCCGTGTTTAGAACAGTCCCTGCACAAAATGACATTTAACGGAAAAAAAAGTCATTTAAAACTGCTTGCAGTTTTAATGTTATATCTGGTTCCGGCAATATGGATGAAAATCATTGAGAAAAATGGCATGGGTAGCCACCCCTGCCCATTACCAGCCCCTTTGGGTCTTGTACGGATATTAAGGAGAACCCCGTACCCATATTAAAAAAAGGAAAGGCGTGGGGCCCCCAGGCCCTATATACTCAGAACAGCAGTATACAGGCGGTGCAAACAAGACAGGGACTGTGTAGGTTTGTTGTGTTAAGTAGAATCTGTTTGTAATTTTGAACTGGTACATTTTTAAAGTGTAGCTCCACTCAAAAAATCTATTTTTAAGCTTATTGGAAAACATAGGGAAGGGTTATCACCCCTGTATAATTTGTTTTGCCGTCCGTCTTTTTTCCTCTCACTTCCTGTTGTCTCCTTCAGTTCAAGTAGGAGATGTTTGTAAGTTGGATGTTTGAAAGTAGGGGCCTGCCCTATATGCTCTGCAGAAATGGCTGAACAATGTGTTGGTGTTGCCACAACACTGTAAGCCCTCAAAGGAACTCTTGGTGGGCGCTGGAGAGCCCTGCTGTGAACGATTATATCAAGAATTGTAATTACATGCCATTGTTGAACAGTGGTATAAAAATTGGGCCTTTGGTGGTTGTGGTGGTCACAGTTACTCTCGGTGGGCACAGGAACGGGCCCTGCTGTGAAATATTATATCAAGAATTGTAATTACATGCCCCTGTTAAACAGGGGCTGAAAAATTGGGCCTATACACTGCAACCTGTACCATATACTCTAGTTGGAGTGCAGGAATGAGCCCTGCTGCAAAGCACTGCATCAAAAATTGTAATTACATGTCCCTGTGGGGCTGAAAAATTGGGCCATAGGCACTGGTGCCACGACACTGTGAAATATTATATCAAGAATTGTAATTACATGCCCCTGTTAAACAGGGGCTGAAAAATTGGGCCTATACACTGCAACCTGTACCATATACTCTATTTGTAGTGCAGGAATGAGCCCTGCTGCAAAGCATTGCATCAAAAATTGTAATTACACGCCCCTGTTAAACAGGGGCTGAAAAATGGTGCCTTAGGCACTGGTGCTATGACACTGCAACCTCTCCCATATACTCTAGTTGTAGTGCAGGAATGAGCCCTGCTGCATAGCATTGCATCAAAAATTTTAATTACAATCCCCTGTTAAACAGGGGCTGAAAAATTTGGCTGGTGGCCCTGGTGCTGGTGCCACGACACTGCAACCTCTCCCATATACTCTAGTTGGAGTGCAGGAATGAGCCCTGCTGCAAAGCATTGCATCAAAAATTGTAATTACACACCCCTGTTAAACAGGGGCTGAAAAATTGGGCTGGTGGCATCACCCAGAACCAAAAATGTTCTTCCAAGATATCAGCGGAGGGGGAAGAGGATAGACAGTCAACATAACAGGACAGTCACTCAGCATCAGCATAGGCAGTCTTGAAGGGATGTGATATTTCAAAAAAAAATATTCGGTTACATCAGCTTCAGGTGCTTGGTAGCTGGTGGTGATCCAAGACTGATTCATCTTTATGAAGGTCAGTCGATCAACCGAGTCAGTGGACAGGCACACCCTGTGATCGGTTACAAAGCCACCAGCAGCACTGAAGGTGCGTTCTGAAAGAACGCAGGATGCAGGACAGGCCAGTAGCTCAATTGCATACTGTGCAAGCTCTGGTCAGTGATCTATCCTCAAGACCCAGTAAGCCAGAGGATTTTCGGTGGGAAAGGTGTCCAAGTCTGACCTTGCCCCTAGGTATTCCTGCACCATGTAAATCAGACGCTGGCGATGGTTGCTGGACCGATCATACCTTGGGGCTGCGGACTAAATAATTGTCATCGGTCAGACGGCCACCTTCTCCACCGCTCATTCTGACCGAAGCCTCAGCAACATGTTGTCCAGGACCAGGAGTTTGTAACCTCCCAGTCTCTGGAAACGCGTTGCACAGACCTTTCTGCAATGGCCTCCCGGAGATGTCTCATCCTCTGCTCCCTCTGCGACGGCAAGATAAGGTCGGCAACCTTACCCTTGTACCGTGGATCAAGGAGAGTGGCCAGCCAGTAATGGTCCCTGTCCTTGATCCGAAGAATACAAGGATCCTTCCACAGGCTTTGCAGGATCAGGGAGGCCATGCAGCGTAGGTTAGCTGAGGCATTTGGTCCAGAGTCCTCTGGGTCACTAAGGACAACATGATCCGCAGCTACCTCCTCCCAGCCACATACAAGTCCACGGGTTTCTTGGGACTGTAAATCACCCCTACAAGACTGCTGCTGCTGCTGATGCTGAGTGTCAGCCTCCACCTCCATGCTGACACAATCATCCTCCTCCTCCTCCTCTTCCTGTGTGATGGGTGGGACAGCAGGAACACTGTCTGGATAAAGGGGGCCTTGAGAGGCAAGGAAGTCCTCCTCTTCCTGCCTCTGTTCTGCCTCAAGTTCCCTGTCCATTATTCCATGCAGCGTATGCTCCAACAGGTGGACAAGAGGTACAGTGTCACTGATGCATGCACTGTCAATGCTCACCATCCTTATGGCCTCCTCAAACGGTGCTCCCCTGACCCTGTCCTGGTGCCGTAGTCGCACAGGTACTCATTGATGGCCCTCTGCTGCATGTGCAGCCGCTGCAGCATGGCCAACGTTGAGTTCCACCTGGTGGGCATGTCACATATAAGGCGGTTCTTGGGCAGGTTCAACTCCTTTTGGAGCTCAGCCAGCCGAGCACAGGCATTAAATGATCGGCGGAAATCCACACAGACTTTCCTGGCCTGCTTCAGGACATCCTGTAAGCCCGGGTACCTGCCCAAGAACTGCTGCACCACCAGGTTAAGGATGTGAGCCACACAGGGCACATGGGTCAGTTGTTTCAGTCGAAGGGCGAAGAGGAGGTTGGTGCCATTGTCGCAAACCACCAATCCTGGCTTAATCTGGCGTGGCGTCAACCACCTCTCGGCCTGCCCCTGCAGGGCTGACAAAATATCTGCCCCAGTGTGGCTCCTGTCCCCCAAACAAACCAGCGCAAGCACGGCATGGTATCGTTTTGCCTGCGTACTTGCGTAGCCCCTGGAACGCCTACGGAGCACCGCTGGTTCTGAGGACAGAGCACTGGAAGAGGCCACGGAGGAAGAAGAAGAGGAGGGGGTGGAGGAGAGAGGTGTGTCACAACCAGTAGTAGCATTTTGGAGGCGTGGTGGCGGAACAACCTCCAACACTACTGCACCTTGTCCTGCATCCTTCCCAGCTGCCAGAAGAGTGGCCCAATGGGCCGTGAAAGACAGGTAACGTCCCTGTCCATGCCTGCTGGACCATGAGTCAGCGGTAATATGCACTTTACCACTGACCGCCCTGTCCAGCGAAGCAAGGACATTGCCTTCCACATGCCGGTAGAGAGCCAGAATCGCCTTCCGTGAGAAAAAGTGACGTTTGGGGACCTGCCCATTGCATATTGCACAAACTCACGGAAGGGGGCCGAGTCTACCAACTGAAAAGGTAGCAGTTGAAGTGCTAGCAACTTAGCCAAGCTAGCATTCAACTGCTGGGCATGTGGGTGGCTGGGAGTGGACTTCTGTCTACGGTCCAGCAGCTGGGGCAGGGAAATTTGCCTGCTACAATCGGACATGGATGTACTGCTAGCAGAGTGCCTGGAAGCACTTGGCTGTGACACACCTAATTCTACACCTTCATTCCTCTTAGCGCAGGTTTCAGAGAGGACTGAAAGTCTAGTGGGATTGGAGATCCCAGCTGATGAGGAGCAAGGAGAGGTCTGCTTTGTTCTTTGGTGTGGGTCTTTGAGGTAAGCTTGCCAACGAGCTGCATGGCAGGTCAACATATGTCTGGTCAAGCATGTGGTGCCCAAGTGGCTGATGTTTTGGCCAAGCGATATACGCTTGAGACATATGTTGCAAATGGTAGCGGTGCGATCTGATGCACTCGTCTCAAAAAAGGCCCACACCAAAGAACTTTTAGAATAACGCGCAGAGGCAGCGCCCTGCACAGGCGGAGCTCTGCGGTGTGATTCAGTCGGTGTGCTGCCCCTAAGCTGGCCCCCGGAGGGCATCCTGCCTCATTGGAGATGTGCCTCCTCCTCCTCCTCTCTTCTACCAGGCACCCACATGGAGTCAGTCATCATCCCCTACCTCTTCATCACTGGAGCAAACCTGGCAGTATGCTGCAGGTTGTGGAACATGACTGCCAGATTGCTGTCCTTCTTGAGCATCCCCTCTCTCTGCGTGCATGCTACTGCCTTTCTCTAGCTGAGTATCATCATCAGAGCATACAAAACACTGGGCATCCTCCTGGAGCATGTACCCAACACTGTGCTCAAAGAGTTCGGGGGACTCCTCAGGAGGACGTGGTGGGTCTAGGGAAGGAGTCACTGATGATGACATTGAGACGAGGGAAGAGGATGCATTGGCAGCTGCTTTGCTAGTACCCTGAGCCTGGGTGAGAGAGGATGAGGAGGATGAAGAGGGCTTGGTCCTCCACTCTACCAAGTCTTCAGCATGATGCGGCTCAACACGTCCAGCTGCCGAAAATAAGGACAAGCGTGTCCCATGGCCATGTGCTGATGGCGATGCACCGCGTCCACGACCAGCACTGTTGTCTCTAGACACAGAGCCTGCTTGCCCTCTTTTATTGGCTCGTGCCTGTCTGCTTCTCCTTGTCGGCCTTCCAAACATGGTAATGGCCTGAAGGTAGATGGGAAAACCAGCAATTGGGTAGTGTATATTGTGCTGGAGGCACAAAACACCCACTAACTCCTGCAGATGCCTTTATTTTAGAACACCAGCCATAAAGGGTAGATACAGGTGTATATTGTGCTGTGTTGGAGGCACACAACACCCACTAACTCCTGCAGATGCCTTTATTATAGAACAACATGAATTAAAGTGTAGATACTGGTGTATACTGTGCTGTGCTGGAGGCACACAACACCCACTAACTCCTGCAGATGCCTTTATTATAGAACACCAGCAATAAAGGGTAGATACAGGTGTATATTGTGCTGTGCTGGAGGCACACAACACCCACTAACTCCTGCAGATGGCAGATGGCTCAATTAGAGAAGAGCAATATAGGTAGATAGATACAGGTGTATACTGCGCTCAAGGCACACAGGCAACACCCACAAACTCCTGCAGATGGCTGATGGCTCAATTACAGAAGAACAATATAGCTATATAGGTAGATACAGGGGTATACTGTGCTGAAGGTACACAGACAACACCCACAAACTCCTGCAGACGCCGGAACACTACACAAGGCTGCCACGCTGGCGGCCTTATATAGTGTGGGGCGTGTACTACACAGCCTGAGCTATGATTGGCCATAGGCATCCTGCCTGTGGCCAATCATGGCTCTCCTCGCTGACGGCGCTGTGATTGGCCAAGCATGTGGGGTCACAGTGCATGCTTGGCCAATCATGAGCCAGCAATGCACTGCGATGGTGCAGTGCATTGTGGGCCGTGAGCGCCACACAAATTTGGCGCGAACGGCCCACAGAGTTCTGGCTTCGCCGAACGGGCGAACAGCCTATGTTCGAGTTGAACATGCGTTTAACTCGAACACCGAGCTCATCCCTAGCAGAGACTGATGACAGATTTGCTTAAAGGGATTTTTATTTACAACAGTAATCAACAAGCAGTCTCTCAGTATAGGATCAGAGGGTTTAGGTGAAAAGTCCAGGTACTTTTAGTGTCAAAATCAGTATAAAAAGGAATCTATTACTTTGCATAAATCCAGAGAATAGCCATTCACAGCTGGATCCTCACCCTAATTGGATAGTCCTTCTCTCACCAGGCCTAGCAGCCAACAGGATACTCAAGTTAGATATAAGTCTCTGCCACAGACTTTGTTATAGAATACATGAGGGAAACTTGAAACTTGTAGAACACTCATATGGTACCAGTATCTTGCAGCCGGTCCGGCAATACCTCACGAGATACCTCACGAGATTCGCTTAAGTCCTTCAGCTTTTCCAGGCTCTTGTTGAGAAGCCAACCCTTACATGGCCTTCTCCCGAAGAGTCCTCCCCTGCATAACTTCACAGTTGCTGGGCCTCGCCACTAACCGAGACGGCACCGAACCACCTCCAAATCCTTTTTTCAGTTTCCTCGCCTCGGGCTAGCCAGCCCCGAGATGCAGAGTCGAGTGGATCCGCACACCACAGGCCATGGAAGTCCTGGGGGCTGGTCAGGAGGACCAGGACCATACAGTCAGAACAGGATTCTGGACCAGAACCCACATCCTCACCTTAAGTACCCTCTCCAAGAAGGCACAGCAAAACTCACACTCCCACTGGGCTGGTTCCGAGAGAAAGTAACCTAAATGCACCCAACTAGACTGTGTTTCCATGCCTGCCAAAAGTGACAGCGCCCCCCTATGGCCAGGTGGAACACCCTGCAGTCCAGACTGATGCTGAGGTCAAAATTTAGAGTAATCAAACCCAAACCAAACTGCGGTTTAAGGATAACATTAAATTAAAAAAAAAAACACATAGCGACTGCTCTTCAGGAGTCGGCGCTACATAAGTAATTTTTCTGGCAAAAAAAAAAAAAAAACAGATTTTTACTTGTAAACAAAAAGTGCCAGAAAAGGTGTGGCCAGCAACGGTTAAACCTTGGCTTTAATAAAGGATCAGCCATTTCCCTTTAAACAAAGTTTTCTTCTGCAGTTTTCTAGCTGTGGGCTCTCTCGTATTCTCCGCGCAGAACTCCAAACCTCTCAAACCTTCTGCTTGTTCAGGGTATTGCTGATGTGAGGATGTTCCATATTATCAGCGGTAAAATAATAGGCAATATTCCCGCATTAGCTGCTGGCAGTCTTTCTGCTGTTTCAAGCAATACGGAGAACATCCTGGATTTCCAAGAAGATATAATTCTCGCCTCTCCATTGTCCTCCCATCTATGTACAGCGCATGCATCTTCCTCTCACTATTGATTGTCTCCATACATTTTCCTATTAATGGAAAGACGTGAAATAGCGCCTCTGCCAAGTGCTCAACGACTTCCACATTTCGCTTCTTTAAGAATTAAACCTTAATGCCGCTGAAGGCAACCTGATAGTTACACGCCAATCCGTGAGTTGTCATCGTGGCCTAAAGCGGAGCTAAACGTGACTGACGATGGATTTACAAGGGACATTTAAAAAAAAAAAATATATATATATTTTTTTTTAACCACTTTGCTCCCTTCTAATGACCAGGCCATTTTTCGCGATTCGGCACCACGTCGTTTTAACAGACAATTGCGCGAGAGTATGACTTTTTTTCCCCACACATAGAGCTTTCTTCCGAACTCTATTAGTCCAAGATTATTCGACATAAAAATTAGACATAAAAAGAAAAGATTCGACATGAAGATTCGACGAAGCAGTCGCCGCGAGCGGACATTTATGGTCAAATGCTCCGCCCATAGGCTATAGAAGAATTCTAATGTTGGTTGACTAGTAATAATAATTAATATATATAATTATTACTAGTGTCATACAACATTAGAATTCTACTATAGCTTGTAGGCGGAACATTGGACCGGAAATGTACGATTTGCGGCGTCATACATTTTAGCTGCTCCGTCGAATCTTCTTAGAACATTCCACAGACACCATAAGCCTTCAATGACAGATTCGACCTTAAATATTTTGGATTTTTGGATTATGTATTTTTTTTTTAACGAAACGAAATAAATAAAAACGAACTTCGGCAGTAACGAAATAAATGTATTTTTCAGGCGAAAACTAAATTCCGAAACAAAATATTTCAGTGTGCGCATGTCTAGAACTTATCTGAGGAACTCTCCTCTTTAATAATTTGGGCAGCTCACAATAAAATTCACCTCAATAAAAAAAAGTGTCAAAAATAAACACACTACAGAAGTTTTTAAAGTATTTTATTAAGGCAGCTCCGGCTCTTGTCCGTCTTCTGGCGACACGTTCTCTCCTCTCCGGTTCTTCTCCTCTCTGGGCTGTCCTCTCTCTCCGCTATCTTCTGCTCTTTTCCTGGGTCTTCTCCCTCTGTTCTTCTTCCGATGCTGATTCGATGCAATCTCCCGACGTAATGCTGGGTCCGCCGGTTGCAATGACTTATATTGACATGGGGCGGGGCCACCCAATGACGTAAGTTAGAGGCCAGACCCCTTGTGATGTCATCACCCCATCATGCCCCGGATGATGACATCACAAGGGGCAGGGCCTCTAACTTACGTCATTGGGTGGCCCCGCCCCATGCCAAAATAAGTCATTGCACACGGCTGACCCAGCATTACGTTGGGAGATTGCGTTGAGTCAGCATCGGAAGAAGAACAGAGGGAGAAGACCCAGCAAAAGAGCAGAAGATAGCAGAGAGAGAGAGGACAGCACAGAGAGGAGAAGAACCGCAGAGGGGAGAAGGACCGGAGAGGAGAGATTACGTCGCCACCGGGCAAGGGTTGTGGGGAAGAGGCCCTTGTCCTCATCAACATAAGGACAAGGTGCTTTGGGGTGGGGGCACCCCCTGCCCCAAAGCACCAACCCCCCCATGTTGAGGGCATGTGGCCTGGTATGGTCCAGAAGGGAGGGAGGGGGGGTGCTCGCTGGCTTCTCCCCTTTCCTGATCTGCCGGGCTGCTTGCTCAGATAAGGGTCTGGTATGGATCTTGGGGGGAACCTCACGCAAAATTTTGTCGGGGGTTCCCCTTCAAGATTCTCAGCACACAAGTCGCACCGCAAGTCGGATCCGACTTCTATTCGAATCAATGGGCTCTCATAGGGAACCATTGATTTTGAATAGAGACAGAGAAACGTGGCTGAAAGCTAGCGCGGCTAAACCCGCATTGACGCCAATGCAAAACGCGGAAAAAAAATGCGTTTTTTAACGTTGCTGCTTTTTTTCCTGGCGTCGGTACTAGCTTTGCAGCTTGTTTTTTTAAAACGTCCATGGGCATCTAACCTTATTGCGCAAAAAAATAAAAAAAACGCAGAGGTGATCAAATACCACCAAAAGAAAGCTCTATTTGTGGGGAAAAAAATTATAAAAGTGTAATTTGGGTACAGTGTTGCGATTGTCATTCAAAATGTTACAGCGCTGCATAATCGCCTATGTAATGCATTCCAATTGCCTGTTACCTTATATATACAAGAATGTTATTATCTTTCTATTATCTATCTTTGTAAAACCTGAACTATATTTAAACGCAAAACAATAAAATATTTTAAAAGAAATGTTACAGCGCTGAAAGCTGAAAATTGGCCTGGGCAGGAAGGGGGTGAAAATGCCCGGTATTGATGTGCTTAACAAGATACCTATTGATAGCAGCTAAAGTCCTAATACCACGATATTGGAAATCTACCTGCATTCCATCAATTAAAGAATGGATCAATACAATTCAGGAGCTTTACAACATGGAGGAATTGGTAGCAACAGCCAATGGCTCAATAGAGAAATGTAATAAGATCTGGTTACCATGGGTGATTTTCAAATATTCACCAGACTTCGCTCAGGTCACAACTTATGCCGCGTACACACGATCAGAATTTTGATCGGAAAAAGCGCTGATTGTTTTCCCGATGGAATTCCGACTGGATTTCGCTCAAGCTGTCTTGCATACACACGGTCACACCAAATTCCGACCGTCAAGAACGCGGTGGCGTACAACACGTACGACAGGACTAGAAAAAGGAAGTTCAATAGCCAGCAGCCGATAGCTTCCGTCTCGTAGTTGAATCTGAGCATGCGCATGGGCGTCCGCAGAACTTTTTTCAGGGGGGGGGGGCATAATTTTAGGGATCACCCATGCGCCGCCCCTTTTCGAAAATGTCATTATCACAATATCTTGGTCAGAGACTGCAGACGTAATACAATCCCTAGGATAAGTAATGGATAATGGCCAACAGGCCCTCTTACCAGACCCAGAGAAACTACAGCAGTGATCCCTCTGGCTAGACGATTGCTCAATCTGGGTTCCCCGGAGGCAACTCTAGTCAGTAGTAGGGGTGCAACTGATCGTCACCGATCCGTGATCCGAATGGGTCACCCCGCTCGGATCGGCACATGCCGGCTTCGGCCTAGCTCCGAAGCGGCGGCCATCTTTCTACACCCAGGCCATTTACAATGTGATCGCTCCGATGGAGCGATCACTTGTAAACAAACCGGCGTCATGACATGACGCCGTTTCCTCTCTCCCCTCTCTGTACTAATCTGTACAGTGGAGGGGAGGGGAGAGATCAGATGGAAGCAGCCATCCCTCCATACCCTGCCAATACTCTGCAATACTCTGCAATACCCAGCAATACCCTGCCAATACTCTGCAATGCCCAGCAATACCCTACCAATACTCTGCAATACCCTGCCAATACCCTGCCAATACCCTGCCAATAGTCTGCCAATACCCTGCCAATACCCTCCAATACCCTGCCAATAGTCTGCCAATACCCTCCAATACCCTGCCAATAGTCTGCCAATACCCTGCCAATACCCTCCAATACCCTGCCAATAGTCTGCCAATACCCTCCAATACCCTGCCAATAGTCTGCCATACCCAGCCAATACCCTGCCAATAGTCTGCCATACCCAGCCAATACCCTGACAATAGTCTGCCATACCCAGCCAATACTCTGCCATACCCAGCCAATACTCTGCCATACCCAGCCATACTCTGCAATACTCAAACCATACTATGCAATACTCAAACCATACTATGCAATACTCTGTGATACCCAGCCATACTCTGCAATACCCAGCCGTACTCTGCAATACTCTGCGATACCCAGCCGTACTCTGCAATACTCTGCGATACCCAGCCGTACTCTGCAATACTCTGCGATACCCAGCCGTACTCTGCAATACTCTGCGATACCCAGCAGTACTCTGCAATACTCTGCGATACCCAGCCGTACTCTGCAATACTCTGCGATACCCAGCCGTACTCTGCAATACTCTGCGATACCCAGCCGTACTCTGCGATACCCAGCCATACTCTTCAATACTTTGCAATACCCAGCCATACCCAGCCATATTCAGCCAATATTACAGTGGGGACTATATGGTGGTGGAATTTTCATAGGTTTTTGCAAATTAAATTATTATTTGCTGATCCGAAAAATGATCCGATCCATGAATCTGATCCGAGGAACGATCCGATCCATGAGTTTTTTGATCCGTTGCACCCCTAGTCAGTAGTGTAGCATGTCTGTACCCTGGCAGTGGCTCAGTCTTTCTCTCTCTGGCGGTGCTGGACAGCGTGGCTCTCTCTGGTGGCGTGGGGCAGTGTAGCTCTCTCTCTGGTAGAGCTGGGCAGCGTGGCTCTCTCTCTCTCTGGCTTCTGCCCAGCACACTCCTTGTTCTTTTTCCTGTACCACTCTCTCCCTCAGCTTCTTTCCAGGCTGCAGTCTCTCAATCTCTCTCTTGATCGAGCTGTAGCCTCCTCTGTGTGGAAAATGGGGGCCACCAATCTTTGGGACTACATGTCCCATGATGCTCTCCCCTCCTAGTCTCCTTTGATTGGCCCTCAGTTATGGCCAATAGGGAAGAAACGGAGCAGGCAGGAGAAAGGGGGGTGACCGGGGGAAACCTGATAGCCCGCAGCTCGCCTTTCTCCTGTCACAGCACCGCCGAGTTCTCTGCTGGACTGAGCAGGGAAAAGAGCCCGAAAGTCACACTAAACTGATAGGGGCGCTTGAAAGAACCTTGATGGTGTCACCCCACTGGCGGGTTGCACATGGGTGTGGGCTGCCCGCACCCCGATAGCGATGGAACTGTGTTGAATTTAAGATCTGATCCCTGATTCCGGGGGGGGGGGGGGTTCACTTGACCCCCCTTACCCCTACCTGCGGACGCCCATGAGCATGCGTGAGGTTTTTGCGCGTCAGAATTGCATGCACACAAATGCATTTTCAGATAGGAACTTTTTCCGTCTTTAAAATTGAGAACATGCTCTCAATCCTTTGCTGGCCGAAATCCGGCCAGGGAAAGTCCAATGGAGCGTACACACACACGATCACATTTTCCGACCAAAAGCGCTCATTTGTCTTTTGCTGGCCGAAATTTCCGATCGTGTGTATGGAGCATAAGAGATACAGTCAATTACATAAGTCTGGACCCTTATTTAAATCTTCATTTATGGATTTACACGAAATCCCTGATTGTTATCTTTATTATTTTATTATTTTAACCCAGATCTTTCTTTTTTCTAATGTGTTTTTTTTTTTTTTTTACTTCTATATCTTAAATGGTTCATTAATATACTTTCATATTATTAATATTCATATTAATATGCCTTGAATACTAAACGTTCATTTTGCTTTAAAAAAATATAACGATGTTGCTTATGTTCAATGCGATGTGTACATGTTGTAAAACGTTTGCGATTGTATGTGAAATACAAAACTTCATGTATATTTAATATGTTTTAAAAAAATAATAATAATACAAATGTATTGTACTTAAAAATTAAAAATAAAATGAACAGACTTACTGTTAGGATCACCATAAAAAAAAAAAAAAAAAAAAAAAAACAGGAAGGAAATTCTGAAAAGAAAACAAATGCAGATCACTTCTAAGGATTGGTAAGCTGCAATATTACATTTTTGGTTTTTGGTTAAACACCGATTTAACCCCTTGGTGCCGACCTAACACCTATATGCGGCCCCCACTGCAACAAGCTTTTTGCCGTGGGGCCGCATATCTGCGTACCTCCCTTTGTGCTTGGAGCGCGGTGCACGTCCTAATGATCAGGGACCAGGAACATCTGAATCCGGGTCACCTGATAGCTGTGATAGCCTCTGATTGGCTATCACGGTGATCAGTCACTATGTTGCCCGTCCCTGTGTTTTCTGTGTCTGTGAATGGACGACAGATACAGTGCATTGTAAAAGTATTCACCCCCCTTGGCTTTTTACCTATTTTGTTACATTGCAGCCTTTATTTCAATGTTTTTTTTAATCTGAATTATATGTGATGGATCAGAACACTAAGTTGGTGAAGTAAGATTAGAAAAATATATACCGTATTTATCGGCGTATAACACGCACTTTTTTCCCCTTAAAAGCAGGGGAAAATCGTGGGTGCGTGTTATACGCCGATCCCCCCGAAATTCTGAGCCTCTGGGCGGCTTTCAGCCGCCTTCGGCTCTTCAAGGCGACTTTCGCCCGCCTTCGGCTCTTCTCGGCGGCCAAAAGCTTCCGAGAACGGCCGAAGGCGGCCGAAAGCTGCCCGGAAAGAGCCGAAGTCCCGCCGAGAACTACCGCATGCCGCCGAGATACACATCCGGCTCTGTATCTCGGCGGCAGCATTTTTGAAAAATTAAATAGACACGGCTGCAATGGGGGACACGGCTGCAATGGGGGACAAGACTGCATAAGACTACAATGGGGGACAAGACTGTACTGGTGGACAAGGCTGCATAAGGCTGCAATGGGGGACAAGGCTGCATAAGGCTGTAATGGTGGACAAGGCTGCATAAGGCTGCAATGGTGGACAAGGCTGCATAAGGCTGCAATGGTGGACAAGGCTGCATAAGGCTGCAATGGTGGACAAGGCTGCAGATGACACTGATGGGCATATAAATGTAAGTTTTTTTTTTCCCTTAAACTTCCCTCCTAAAAGTTTTTTTCCTTAAAATTCCCTCCTAAACTTGGGGTGCGTGTTATACGCCGATAAATACGGTACATAAAACAATTTTTCAGAAATAAAAAACTGATAATTGGCATGTGCGTATGTATTCCCCTCCTTTGTTATGAAGCCCATAAAAAAGCTCTGGTGCCACCAATTACCTTCAGAAGTCACATAATTAGCGAAATTATGGCCACCTGTGTGCAATCTAAGTGTCACATGATCTGTCATTACATAGACAAACCTTTCTGAAAGGCCCCAGAGGCGGCAACACCTAAGCAAGAGGCACCAATAACCAAACAATGCCATGAAGACCAAGGAACTCTCCAAACAAGTAAGGGACAATTTAAAGATAAGTGACCTAGCTGCAGTACTAAATAGCAATGGCATGCTTCCATCCCGGGTATATTATGTAAAAAGAAAAGGGGAACAAGTGGGACTTTAAACGAAGCATGTCAATTGAAAATAACAATGTATGAATACATGTGAATAAAATGATTTAGATTTAATTTATAATCAATAGCCACTAGGGGTTGTCCAAGATCGGAATGCATACAATAGTAGTACAGTAATATAATATAAATATGGATATACACTCAATATATTTTCATAATAGTAATCAGAGAATCTCGAAGTATAGACAAATCAATGGACATACATGGATGCAGTTCATAACAGAAATGCATAAATCAAAAATCATAAAATCACATGAACGAGTGCAAACTCAATAAGACAAAAGTTGATATTATCAAGGATTAAAATAAGCTTAGGTAGGCATCCTTAGTTTGAGAACCCGACGCGTTTCTTGGCTTCTTGCCAGTCATCAGGGGTGGGATGCATGTTTTTACTAAAAAAGCAAATAAATATGACAAATGTTAATATAGGCGGAACCTCAGTTAAATAAAGAAAGTATCAAATTGGTCCACTTGATTGATAAAGTGACTTACAAAGTAGCCCAAAGATTGGGCGGAACTTCCAGCAATGGGAACTGTTAGAGCTGGGATAAAACCGTCTCATCCGGGGTTGAGGCAGGGTTCAGACCATCCCCCAACAATGTCAGGGGGCAGGCCAGGGGGAACCGAAACAGACATCCTCAACACAGGTCCACTAGGTACTAAATGTATATGTGTGTTACCCAAATCTGCGAAAGAGAAAAGTGTGACGGGTCACAAAAAAACAAACAAAAAAAAAAACACCAAAAGCAGGACACTGAGTGTTGGATTGAACGTGTTGAATGAATATAGCTGATTGCTGAAGATGTGTGTGAATAAGATATACATGAATGATTGGGAAATAGGAGAAGACTAAATATGTGTTAAATAAGTGGAAATGGATGATGGGGAAATACAAAATCATCCAATTCAAATGTGTAAAAAAAAAAAAAAAAATATGTGCAGTGCTCTGAATGAAACAATGTATGTGCAAAAAGGAGAGAAAAAAAAAAAAAAAAAAAAAAAAAGTGCATAAAGCTATTACCCATATGTAGAGTTAAGGAGTGATCTCTTCCTAGTGGAGCACAGTGGAGGAGTGAACTGTCTGTCTGTCCCAGCTCATATACCCCAGGCCCTGGGCGGATCCCCGCCAGCATCATGCATGATGTCTTTTGCAGCTGTGAAGAGATGAGGGAACACTCACAGCTGAGGATAATCCATACCTCAGTGGGTGCCCCTCCATCTTGGCTGCAGCATCAGGTGGAAAGACAGAGAAAAAAAAAAAAAAATACAAAAACAAACAATAGACTCCCACCTTGCAGTGTCTATTGACACCACTCGAGGGGCCCTTTTATGCATGGCGCCGATGCACTGAGATCGAACCCCACCACCCCCTGTGATCCACAAAGGGAGGTAGGGAGGGAGCTGAGCGCATCGCAACCCCGGAAGGATGACTGCAACATACCCAGCAAAAACAGCCCATATGTTCAATTGATTGATAAATAAATTCCAGGAAAAACAAAACTGGAAAAAATAATATTAAAAAAATTTCTCAATAACTGATGGAAACACATATATAAAAAATTTCAAACCGCAGGTTTATATACCCGAAACTGGGATTTTTTTTTTTTTACACATTTGAATTGGATGATTTTGTATTTCCCCATCATCCATTTCCACTTATTTAACACATATTTAGTCTTCTCCTATTTCCCAATCATTCATGTATATCTTATTCACACACATCTTCAGCAATCAGCTATATTCATTCAACACGTTCAATCCAACACTCAGTGTCCTGCTTTTGGTGTTTTTTTTTTTGTTTGTTTTTTTGTGACCCGTCACACTTTTCTCTTTCGCAGATTTGGGTAACACACATATACATTTAGTACCTAGTGGACCTGTGTTGAGGATGTCTGTTTCGGTTCCCCCTGGCCTGCCCCCTGACATTGTTGGGGGATGGTCTGAACCCTGCCTCAACCCCGGATGAGACGGTTTTATCCCAGCTCTAACAGTTCCCATTGCTGGAAGTTCCGCCCAATCTTTGGGCTACTTTGTAAGTCACTTTATCAATCAAGTGGACCAATTTGATACTTTCTTTATTTAACTGAGGTTCCGCCTATATTAACATTTGTCATATTTATTTGCTTTTTTAGTAAAAACATGCATCCCACCCCTGATGACTGGCAAGAAGCCAAGAAACGCGTCGGGTTCTCAAACTAAGGATGCCTACCTAAGCTTATTTTAATCCTTGATAATATCAACTTTTGTCTTATTGAGTTTGCACTCGTTCATGTGATTTTATGATTTTTGATTTATGCATTTCTGTTATGAACTGCATCCATGTATGTCCATTGATTTGTCTATACTTCGAGATTCTCTGATTACTATTATGAAAATATATTGAGTGTATATCCATATTTATATTATATTACTGTACTACTATTGTATGCATTCCGATCTTGGACAACCCCTAGTGGCTATTGATTATAAATTAAATCTAAATCATTTTATTCACATGTATTCATACATTGTTATTTTCAATTGACATGCTTCGTTTAAAGTCCCACTTGTTCCCCTTTTCTTTTTACAAGTAAGGGACAATGTTGTTGAGAAGTACAAGTCAGGGTTATAAAAAAAATATCCAATTCTTTGATGACCCCTAGGAGCTCCATCAAAGCTGTCATAACCAAATGGAAAGAACATGGCACAACAGCAAACCTGCCAAGAGACACCAAAACTCATGGACCGGGTAAGGAGGGCATTAATCAGAGAGGAGCACAGAGACCTAAGGTGACCCTGGAGGAGCTGCAGAGTTCCACAGCAGAGACTGGAGTATTTGTACATAGGAGGACAATAAGCCGTACGCTCCATAGAGATGGGCTTTATGGCAGAGTGGCCAGAAGAAAGACATTACTTTCACCAAAAAACAAAATGGCGCGTTTTGATTTTGCAAAAAAGGCATGTGGGAGACTCTCAAATTGTATGGAGGAAGGTGATCTGCTCTGATGTATGGAGGAAGGTGATCTGCTCTGATGTATGGAGGAAGGTGATCTGCTCTGATGTATGGAGGAAGGTGATCTGCTCTGATGTATGGAGGAAGGTGATCTGGTCTGATGTATAGAGGAAGGTGATCTGGTCTGATGTATGGAGGAAGGTGATCTGCTCTGATGTATGGAGGAAGGTGATCTGCTCTGATGTATGGAGGAAGGTGATCTGCTCTGATGTATGGAGGAAGGTGATCTGCTCTGATGTATGGAGGAAGGTGATCTGGTCTGATGTATGGAGGAAGGTGATCTGCTCTGATGTATGGAGGAAGTTGATCTGGTCTGATGTATGGAGGAAGGTGATCTGGTCTGATGTATGGAGGAAGGTGATCTGCTCTGATGTATGGAGGAAGGTGATCTGCTCTGATGTATGGAGGAAGGTGATCTGGTCTGATGTATGGAGGAAGGTGATCTGCTCTGATGTATGGAGGAAGGTGATCTGCTCTGATGTATGGAGGAAGGTGATCTGGTCTGATGTATAGAGGAAGGTGATCTGGTCTGATGTATGGAGGAAGGTGATCTGCTCTGATGTATGGAGGAAGGTGATCTGCTCTGATGTATGGAGGAAGGTGATCTGCTCTGATGTATGGAGGAAGGTGATCTGGTCTGATGTACGGAGGAAGGTGCTCTGGTCTGATGTACGGAGGAAGGTGATCTGGTCTGATGTATAGAGGAAGGTGCTCTGGTCTGATGTATGGAGGAAGGTGCTCTGCTCTGATGTATGGAGGAAGGTGATCTGCTCTGATGTATGGAGGAAGGTGATCTGCTCTGATGTATGGAGGAAGGTGATCTGGTCTGATGTATGGAGGAAGGTGCTCTGCTCTGATGTATGGAGGAAGGTGATTTGGTCTGATGTATGGAGGAAGGTGATCTGGTCTGATGTATGGAGGAAGGTGATTTGGTCTGATGTATGGAGGAAGGTGATCTGATCTGATGTATGGAGGAAGGTGATTTGGTCTGATGTATGGAGGAAGGTGATTTGGTCTGATGTATGGAGGAAGGTGATCTGGTCTGATGGATGGAGGAAGGTGATCTGGTCTGATGTATGGAGGAAAGTGATCTGGTCTGATGTACGGAGGAAGGTGGTCTGCTCTGATGTATGGAGGAAGGTGATCTGCTCTGATGTATGGAGGAAGGTGATCTGCTCTGATGTATGGAGGAAGGTGCTCTGGTCTGATGTATGGAGGAAGGTGATCTGGTCTGATGTATGGAGGAAGGTGATCTGCTCTGATGTATGGAGGAAGGTGATCTGCTCTGATGTATGGAGGAAGGTGATCTGGTCTGATGTATGGAGGAAGGTGATCTGCTCTGATGTATGGAGGAAGGTGATCTGGTCTGATGTATGGAGGAAGGTGATCTGGTCTGATGTACGGAGGAAGGTGATCTGATCTGATGTATGGAGGAAGGTGATCTGGTCTGATGTATGGAGGAAAGTGATCTGGTCTGATGTACGGAGGAAGGTGATCTGCTCTGATGTATGGAGGAAGGTGATCTGCTCTGATGTATGGAGGAAGGTGATCTGCTCTGATGTATGGAGGAAGGTGATCTGCTCTGATGTATGGAGGAAGGTGATCTGCTCTGATGTATGGAGGAAGGTGCTCTGGTCTGATGTATGGAGGAAGGTGATCTGATCTGATGTATGGAGGAAGGTGATCTGCTCTGATGTATGGAGGAAGGTGATCTGGTCTGATGTATGGAGGAAGGTGATCTGCTCTGATGTATGGAGGAAGGTGATCTGGTCTGATGTATGGAGGAAAGTGATCTGGTCTGATGTACGGAGGAAGGTGATCTGGTCTGATGTATGGAGGAAGGTGATCTGGTCTGATGTACGGAGGAAGGTGATCTGCTCTGATGTATGGAGGAAGGTGATCTGCTCTGATGTATGGAGGAAGGTGATCTGGTCTGATGTACGGAGGAAGGTGATCTGGTCTGATGTATGGAGGAAGGTGATCTGCTCTGATGTATGGAGGAAGGTGATCTGCTCTGATGTATGGAGGAAGGTGATCTGGTCTGATGTATGGAGGAAGGTGATCTGGTCTGATGTATGGAGGAAGGTGATCTGGTCTGATGTATGGAGGAAGGTGATGTGGTCTGATGTATGGAGGAAGGTGATCTGGTCTGATGTATGGAGGAAGGTGCTCTGGTCTGATATATGGAGGAAGGTGATCTGGTCTGATGTACGGAGGAAGGTGATCTGGTTTGATGTATGGAGGAAGGTGATCTGCTCTGATGTATGGAGGAAGGTGATCTGGTCTGATGTATGGAGGAAGGTTATCTGGTCTGATGTATGGAGGAAGGTGATCTGGTCTGATGTATGGAGGAAGGTGATCTGGTCTGATGTATGGAGGAAGGTGATCTGCTCTGATGTATGGAGGAAGGTGCTCTGGTCTGATGTATGGAGGAAGGTGATCTGGTCTGATGTACGGAGGAAGTTGATCTGCTCTGATGTATGGAGGAAGGTGCTCTGCTCTGATGTATGGTTGAAGGTGATCTGCTCTGATGTATGGAGGAAGGTGATCTGGTCTGATGTATGGAGGAAGGTGATCTGGTCTGATGTATGGAGGAAGGTGATATGCTCTGATGTACGGAGGAAGGTGATCTGCTCTGATGTACGGAGGAAGGTGATCTGGTCTGATGTATGGAGGAAGGTGATCTGGTCTGATGTATGGAGGAAGGTGATCTGGTCTGATGTATGGAGGAAGGTGATCTGCTCTGATGTATGGAGGAAGGTGATCTGGTCTGATGTATGGAGGAAGGTGATCTGGTCTGATGTATGGAGGAAGGTGATCTGCTCTGATGTATGGAGGAAGGTGATCTGCTCTGATGTATGGAGGAAGGTGATCTGGTCTGATGTATGGAGGAAGGTGATCTGCTCTGATGTATGGAGGAAGGTGATCTGGTCTGTTGTACGGAGGAAGGTGATCTGGTCTGATGTAAGGAGGAAGGTGATCTGGTCTGATGTATGGAGGAAGGTGATCTGCTCTGATGTATGGAGGAAGGTGATCTGCTCTGATGTATGGAGGAAGATGATTTGGTCTGATGTATGGAGGAAGGTGATCTGCTCTGATGTATGGAGGAAGGTGATCTGCTCTGATGTATGGAGGAAGGTGCTCTGGTCTGATGTATGGAGGAAGGTGCTCTGGTCTGATGTATGGAGGAAGGTGATCTGCTCTGATGTATGGAGGAAGGTGATCTGCTCTGATGTATGGAGGAAGATGATTTGGTCTGATGTATGGAGGAAGATGATTTGGTCTGATGTATGGAGGAAGGTGATCTGCTCTGATGTATGGAGGAAGGTGATCTGCTCTGATGTATGGAGGAAGGTGCTGTGGTCTGATGTATGGAGGAAGGTGATCTGCTCTGATGTATGGAGGAAGGTGATCTGCTCTGATGTATGGAGGAAGGTGATCTGCTCTGATGTATGGAGGAAGGTGATCTGCTCTGATGTATGGTTGAAGGTGATCTGCTCTGATGTATGGAGGAAGGTGATCTGCTCTGATGTATGGAGGAAGGTGATCTGGTCTGATGTATGGAGGAAGGTGATCTGCTCTGATGTATGGAGGAAGGTGATCTGGTCTGATGTATGGAGGAAGGTGATCTGGTCTGATGTATGGAGGAAGGTGCTCTGGTCTGATGTATGGAGGAAGGTGATCTGCTCTGATGTATGGAGGAAGGTGATCTGCTCTGATGTATGGAGGAAGATGATTTGGTCTGATGTATGGAGGAAGATGATTTGGTCTGATGTATGGAGGAAGGTGATCTGCTCTGATGTATGGAGGAAGGTGATCTGCTCTGATGTATGGAGGAAGGTGATCTGCCCTGATGTATGGAGGAAGGTGCTGTGGTCTGATGTATGGAGGAAGGTGATCTGCTCTGATGTATGGAGGAAGGTGATCTGCTCTGATGTATGGAGGAAGGTGATCTGCTCTGATGTATGGAGGAAGGTGATCTGCTCTGATGTATGGTTGAAGGTGATCTGCTCTGATGTATGGAGGAAGGTGATCTGCTCTGATGTATGGAGGAAGGTGATCTGGTCTGATGTATGGAGGAAGGTGATCTGCTCTGATGTATGGAGGAAGGTGATCTGGTCTGATGTATGGAGGAAGGTGATCTGGTCTGATGAAAACTCTTTGTCTGGCACAAACCCAACACATCACATCACCCAAAGAACACCATCCCCACTGTGAAACATGGTGGTGGCAGCATCATGCTGTGGGGATGTTTTTCAGCAGTCAGGACTGGGAAACTGGTCAGAGTTGAGGGAAAGATGGATGGTGATAAATACAGGGATATTCTTCAGCAAAACCTGTAGCCCTCTGTGTGTGATTTGAGGACGGAGGTTCACCTTCCAGCAGGACAATGACCCCAAACACACGGCTAGAGCAACACTTGAGTGGTTTGAGGGGAAACATGTAAATGAGTTGGAATGGTCTAGTCAAAGCCCAGACCTCAATCCAATAGAAAATCTGTGGTCAGACTTAAAGATTGCTGTTCACAAACCATTCAAATTGAAGGATCTGGAGCAGTTTTGCAAGGAGGAGGAATGGGGCAGAAATCGCAGTGGTGAGATGTGGGAAGACTCATAGAGACTTATCCAAAGAGACTCGGAGCTGTGATGGCCGCAAAAAGGCGGCTCTACAAAGTATTGACTTTAGGGGGGTGAATACTTATGCACCTTGACTTTTTTCTGTTATTTCGTCCTATTTGTTGTTTACTTCACAATAAAAAAAAAAAAAATCTCCAAAGTTGTGGGCGTGTTCTGTAAATTAAATGATGCGAATCCTCAAACAATCCGTGTTATTGCAGGTTGTGAGGCAACAAAGCACGAAAAATGCCAAAAGGGGGGTGAATACTTTTGCAAGGCACCGTACATTGTATCTTTCTCTGTCCACACAGAGATAGAAAATAATAATAATAATAATACAAATAAATAAATAAATACCTAGATCAAGGTTTGATGTAGGTCAATCCAAGGGTTAGTGGTTGGGTTGAGGTCAAGGTCAATGTCAGGGTCAAAGGTCAATGTAAAAAAAGAAAAATGCGCATTATTGTTTCTGGGCTGTACTCCGGGTACAAACAAGAACTTACATACACATATGTGGTATCGTTGCGATCGCCAGGAACAGGAGAATTTATTTTGGGTTGTTCTTTGGTGGTTGATGATGACAATAGCAATAAATATACAGCTGACTTAAAAAAAATGATTTTTATTTTACTATTTATGTTTTCATTTGATAATAATATATATTTTTTTAAAAATCAGGTGATATGTACAACCATTTACCAAGCCCAATTTGTCCTAAAAAAAAAAAAAAACAACAAAAAAACGCGATATAATCCATCTGGATGCACAAAGTAGCTGTGATGATCTGTACGGTTTTACTAACAAAGTTGCAAAATTGTGCTTGGGCATTTAGATTTGTTTTACCCTTAGGGGTGAAGGGGTTAAAGTGCAATGACATTGTATGATACCCTTTTTCTTTTTTTTGTGTAACAATTAAAGTGGTTGTAAACCCTTACAAACCACTTTGACCTACAGGTAAGCCTAAATTAAGGCTTACCTGTAGGTCCAAGCAATATCTCCTAAACCTATACGGTTTAGGAGATATTTGGCCGAAAACGGGCACCACTGTCTACGGCGCATGCGCCGTAGACAGCGGCGCGCAGGCGCACTGAGCGCGGCATTCTCAGCGACGGAGCTGCCGCGCGTGTCGGCTCCCGTGTGACGCCGAATGACAGCGGCGGAGCTGCGAGACCCCACCAACAAGATGGATGCGGCGGACTACAGGGGACAGCGGCGACTTCGCTGGCTCCTGTGTCAGGTAAGTGACACATAATGGACTACTATGCGATGCGATGCGATGCGATGCGATGCATAGTAGTCCATTATGCTTTGCCTTTGCAGGGAATGAAAGAGGAAGTAAACTCATCAGGGTTTACTTCCTCTTTAACCTTTTAATAAAGAACATTCGGAAGTACATTGTAACGCAATGACATTGTAACGTTCCGTGTCAATCTTTTATAAAGTAAGCTGGAATTTCTTCCATATCAAAATTGGTGCAAAGCACAACAAATAGTAAACCACTTTTCCTTTTTTTTTTTTTTTCCCGCTGACCTTTTGTCAATCCTCTAGTGGTCCTCCTGTGTGTCAGCCACCCGACATAAACCTGTGAAGTGCACACCTTTTTGTGTTTTGTAACCTCGCCACAGCATTCCGTACTTCACACTTTTATGCTGGATGACAATTCCCCTGGCAAAGCCATATTGATGGCAAAACGCGTCAGCTTTTTCTGTCTTGATTTGGGCTTTTTTTTTTGGGGGGGGGGGGGTGGAGCCTTTATGTCCTCGTTTTGCTCCAATTTGAAATAAAAAAAAAAAAAAGATAAAAGATTTTGTCTCTAAACAATAAAAGACAATCTAGGGAACGGCAAATTATTTCTGCATAGAGTAGAATTTTAGGAGTGGGGGGGAGGGTAATAGTAAATTTTGTTACAGGAGTAATTGAACTGCTGGGTGAAGTTTGTCACAGGAGATGAAGTAAAAGCTGCTTTTAAAAGCAAACAAAGTGATTTATTGCCGTCTCTATGAGTTCTTAAAAGCAGTAATAAATAGATTGCTAATTGTCAGGATTTTTTTTACATGCCGACCACAAATCTTTTCCTCTGCTACTAAAAGACCCGATCTGCTCTGGTAATTTTTGCTTACGAGTTTAAATCAGAATTTTTGGCAAAAAAATTACTTATGACCCCCAAACATTTTATATATATATATACACACACACACACATATATATATACAGTGGTGTGAAAAAGTGTTTGCCCCCTTCCTCATTTCCTGTTCCTTTGCATGTTTGTCACACTTAAGTGTTTCGGAACATCAAACCAATTTAAACAATAGTCAAGGACAACACAAGTAAACACAAAATGCAATTTGTAAATGAAGGTGTTTATTATTAAAGGTGAAAAAAAATCCAAACCATCATGGCCCTGTGTGAAAAAGTGATTGCCCCCTAAACCTAATAACTGGTTGGGCCACCCTTAGCAGCAACAACTGCAACCAAGCGTTTGCGATAACGTGCAATGAGGCTTTTACAGCGTCCTGGAGGAATTTTGGCCCACTCATCTTTGCAGAATTGTCCTAATTCAGTTACATTAGAGGGTTTTCCAGCATGAACGGCCTTTTTAAGGTCATACCACAACATCTCAATAGGATTCAGGTCAGGACTTTGGCTAGGCCACTCCAAAGTCTTCATTTTGTTTTTCTTCAGCCATTCGGTGGTGGACTTGCTGGTGTGTTTAGGATCATTGTCCTGCTGCAGAACCCAAGTTGGTTTCAGCTTGAGTACACGAACAGATGGTCGGACATTCTCCTTCAGGATCTCTTGGTAGACAGCAGAATTCATAGTTCCTTTTATCACGGCAAGTCTTCCAGGTCCTGAAGCAGCAAAACAGCCCCAGACCATCACACTACCACCACCATATTTTACTGTTGGTATAATGTTCTTTTTATGAAATGCAGTGTTCCTTCTACGCCAGATATACTTGGACACACACCTTCCAAAGAGTTCCACTTTTGTCTCATCGGTCCACAGAATGTTGTCCCAAAAGTCTTGGGGATCATCAAGATGTGTTGTGGAGAAATTGAGACGAGCTTTGATGTTCTTTTTGCTCAGCAGTGGTTTTCTCCTTGGAACTCTGCCATGCAGGCCATTTTTGCCCAGTCTTTTCCTGATGGTGGAGGCATGAACGCTGACCTTAACTGAGGCAAGTGAGGCCTGCAGTTCCTTGGACGTTGTTGTGGGGTCTTTTGTGACCTCTTGGATGAGTCGTCGCTGCGCTCTTGGGGTAATTTTGGGCGGCCGGCCACTCCTGGGAAGGTTCACCACTGTTCCATGTCTTCGCCATTTGTGGATAATGGCTCTCACTGTGGTTCGCTGGATTCCCAAAGCTTTGGAAATGGCTTTATAACCCTTTCCAGACTGATAGATCTCAATTACTTTCTTTCTCAATTGTTCCTGAATTTCTTTGGGTCTCGGCATGATGTGTAGCTTTTAAGGATCTTCTGGTGGACCTTACAGTGTCAAGCAGCTCCTATTTAAGTGATGCCTTGATTGTGAACAGGTGTGGCAATAATCAGGCCTGGGTGTGGCTAGAGAAATTGAACTCAGGTGTGGACAACCACAGTTATAGTATGTTTTAACAAGGGGGGCAATCACTTTTTCACACAGGGCCATGATGGTTTGGATTTTTTTTCACCTTTAATAATAAACACCTTCATTTACAAATTGCATTTTGTGTTTACTTGTGTTGTCCTTGACTATTGTTTAAATTGGTTTGATGTTCCGAAACACTTAAGTGTGACAAACATGCAAAGGAACAGGAAATGAGGAAGGGGGCAAACACTTTTTCACACCACTGTATATATATACAGTGTATATACATATATTATATATACATACGGCCATACGGACGCACCGCCACTGATATAGGCTCATATCAAGTTGTATACAGTATCTGACAAAAGTAAGTACACCCCCTCAGTCAGATTTGTGTAAATCTTTTCTTCTATCTTTTCATGTGACAACACTGAAGAAATGACACTTGTCTACAATGTAAAGTAGTGAGTGTACAGCTTGTATAACAGTGTAAATTTCCTGTCCCCTCAAAATAACTCAATACACAGCCATTAATGTCTAAACTTCTGGCAACAAAAGTCAGTACACCCCCCTAAGTGAAAATGTCCAAATTGAGCACAAAGTGTCAATATTTTGTGTGGCCGCCATTATTTTCCAGCACTGCCTTAACCCTCTTGGTCATGGAGTTCACCAGAGCTTCACAGGTCACCACTGGAGTCCTCTTCCCCTCCCCCATGATGACATCACGGAGCTGGTGGATGTTGGAGACCTTGCGCTCCTCCACCTTCCGTTTGAGGATGTCCCACAGATGATGAATAGGGTTTAGGTCTGGAGACATGCTTGGCCAGTCCATCACCTTTACCCTCAGCTTCTTTAGCAAGGCAGTGGTGGTGTTGGAGGTGTGTTTGGGGTGGTTATCATGTTGGAATACTGCCCTGCAGCCCAGTCTCTATAGGGAGGGGATCATGCTCTGCTTCAGTAGGTCACAGTACATGTTGGCATTCATGGTCCCCTCAATGATCTGTAGCCCCCCAGTGCCGGCAGCACTCATGCAGCCCCAGACCATGACGCTCCCACCAACATGCTTGACTGTAGACAAGACACACTTGTCTTTGTCCTCCTCACCTGGTTGCTGCCACACACGCTTGTCACCATCTGACACCAAATATGTTTATCTTGGTCTCATTGTGTATAGCGCAAAAAAAATAAAAAATTGCAGATTTGATCAAATAACACCCATATTCCCATGAATAAGCTGGAATAACGAAACATGTTGGGGTGTGGCTGTACAGCAACCAGGTGTGATGAGTGACATATGATGTTCTGATGTTTCCAGTTGTGACGAGGCTCCAGTACAGAGGAGCGAGGAAGTGGAGGGTGAGAGTCATTAACTGCATCCCGAATCCGCCGTGACCACACTATACCGCCGCTGCTCGTTTTATTGGGAGTAGTCCCTAAATGCTATTTTTACACTGGAGTGATGTAAGTGCAATGGTTGAGGATTTCGTGTGTCTATTTGAATAAATGATTTTATGTTATCACGCCATTAGAGACATTTCTTTTTTTTATGTTGGCATATGGGAATATCATCTTCCTTTGTTGAACACTGCTTGGATCCAAGAAAGTTTGATTAGCCCTGGTGGGTTTAAACAGCTTTTATGCCGAGCATGTGAGAGTGCAAGGCAAATCGTTCCGGCGAGTGCGGTTTTTCAAAGGGAGTAGATCACAATCACAATTGGTGTGGTGGAAGGAAAATAATGCCGCGGCGCGTACACGCGACCGGACTTTTTCGACAGCAAAGGTCAGACGGAATGAATCCCTCGGTCAATTCGATCGTGTGTGGGGCTCCATCGGACCTTTGCTGTCCAAAAAACTGACAAACGTTAGAAATAGAACATGTTTAAAATTTTTCCGCCGGAACTCCACCGGACCCAGTTCCTATGGAGAAATCTGCTTGTGTGTATGCTAGTCCGAGGCACAAAAACCGACGCGAGGGCAGCTATTGTTTACTGGCTATGAACTTCCTTATTCTAGTCCGGTCGTACGTCATCAGGGTCGAATCCGTCGGACTTTGGTGTGATTGTGTGTGTCCAAGTCCGTTCATTCGAGAAAGTCCGCCGAAAGTCCATCGGGAAGACCGTCAGACCTAGTCCGTCAAAGTCCGGTCGTGTGTACGCGGCATTAGAAGTGTATGAGAATATTATTTAACCAAGTTCACTATTTGAATCATATCACTCTGCATGGACTTTATTTTTTATATATATATATATATATGTGTGTATTTTTGACTCATATTTTTGATACACAGTCTTATATCATTTTTCACGGTTTCACCATTTTTTGGTGCTACTGTAAAGTTTATTGATCGTTTTAAATTTATTCAGATTTGGTGTCCCTTCACATTGGCGCCACTGTTTTTTCGTCAAAATATGTTTCATATTCACACTAATACTAGAATTATTGCTCTCACTCTGATGCCCCGAACACACGAGCGGAATTTCCATCAGAAAAATCTCGGATGTTTTTTTTTCGACAGAATTCCGCTCAAGCTTGGTTTGCATACACACGGGTCACACAAAAGTTCTCTGAACTTTCGACCGTCAAGAACGCGGTGTGACGTACAACACTACGACGAGTTCAAAATGAAGTTCAATGCTTCCGAGCGTGCGTCAGAATTGTTTCCGAGCATGCGTAGGAATTTTGCGCGTCGGAATTTGTACAGACGATCGGAATTTCCGTTCGGAACTTTTTCCGTCTAAAAAAATCCCGCTATAATATGAAGGAGAAGGGATCTTACAGCTCCAGGAGCACACATGCAGGCTGTAAACTGTTCTCTTCGGATGGGAAGCCACGGGTGCCGGCTATTATCACTAGCAACAGACAAAAAACAAGCGCTGGACTGCCGCACTCTTCATAAGACGACTTTCTTTTATTGGAAAATCACATCACAGCTCAACAAACACAGCGAACAAGGAAAAATTGCTGACGTTTCGCACTAGCTGTGGTGCTTAATCATAATCATATCATATGATTAAGCACTACAGCTAGTGCGAAACGTCAGCAATTTTTCCTTGTTCGCTGTGTTTGTTGAGCTGTGATGTGATTTTCCAATAAAAGAAAGTGGTTTTCTGAAGAGTGCGGCAGTCCAGAGCTTGTTTTTCGTCTGTAAAAAATCTTGCTCTTAAACCGGCAAAAGTCCGATGGAGCATACACACGGTCGGAATTTTTCCGACCCAAAGCCCTCATCTGACTTTTGCTGGTGGAATTTCCGATCGTGTGTACGGGGCATAACGCTCGCAGCGATACCTCACATGTGTGGTGGGAACACCATTGACATATGCGTGTGCGACCTACGTATGCGTTCCCTTCTGCAGGGGATGGGGCGTATGCGTTCCCTTCTGCAGGGGATGGGGTGCTTTAAAAAAAAAATAAAAAATCTTATTTAATTTATTTTTAATTTTTACACTGTCCCTTTTTTTTTTATTTATTTTTTTTTATCACTTTTATTCCTATTACAACAAATTTAAACATCCCTTGCAATAGAAATAAGGATGGCAGGTCCTCTTTATGAGAGATTTGGCATCAAAAAGACCCCCAAATCTCTCATTTACTTTTAAAAGCAACAAAATCACCAAAAAAAAAAAAAAAATTCCCTTCAGCCCCAGAAGATTTGGCTGCTCAATGACCAGGGCACTTTTTACAATTTGGCACTGCGTTGCTTTAACTGAGAATTGCGCGGTCATGCAATGCCTTTACGAAATGTATGTCCCTTCCCCCCCCCCCCCCCCCCCACAAATAGAGCTTCCTTTTGATGGTATTTGATTGCCTTTGCGGTTTTTGTTTTTTGCGAACGGAAAAAGACTGAAAATTTTGAAAAATAAATTATTATTTCTACTTTTTGATATAAAAAAAAATCCAATAAACTCAGTTTTAGTCATACATTTAGGCCAAAATGTATTCAGCCACATGTCTTTGGTAAAAAAATAAAAAATAAATATATATATATATTTATTGGTTAGCGCAAAAGTTATAGCTATGGTACATTTTCTGGATTTTATGTAGCTTTTAGTTTATGACTGCCTATCTCATTTCTTGAGATGCTAAAATGTCAGGGCAGTAAAACAACCCCCCAAAATGACCCCATTTTGGAAAGTAGACACCCCAAGGAAATTGCTGAGAGGCATGTTGAGCCCATTGGATATTTTTTTTTTTTTTTTGTCACAAGTCACAAGTAATTACACAAAGTTGTCACTAAATTATATTTTGCTCACACATGCCATGGTTATATGTAGAATTACACCCCAAAATACATTCTGCTGCTTCTCCTGAGTACGGGGATACCTCATGTGTAAGACTTTTGGGAGCCTAGCCATGTACGGGACCCCAAAAACGAATCATCGCCTTCAGGATTTCTAAGGGTGTAAATGTTTGATTTCACTCCTTACTACCTATCACAGTTTCAGAGGCCATGAAATGCCAAGATAGCGCAAACCCCCCGCCAAATGACCCCATTTTGGAAAGTAGACACCCCATTATTTTGCAGATCACACTTTTTGTCACAAACTTTTGAAAATTGAAAAAAATAAAAATAAATAGTTTTTTTCTTCATTTTCAAAAACAAATGAGAGCTGCAAAATACTCAACGTGCCTCTTCGCAAATACCTTTTACCAAAAAATGGGGGTAAATTTGGGGGGGAGGTTGTTCTATCTGGACATCTCAGAGCCTCCATAACTGTGATAGGTAGTGAGGAGTAAAATTCTATTACGCCTTTAGAAAGCCTGAAGGTGGTGCTTGGTTTTTGGGGTCCTGTACGCGGCTAGGCTGCCAAAAAGTCTCACAGTCAGCTCTATGTTCAGCTGCATTCTCGTGTTCCCTGTTGGGAAAGGAGACGGAGGGGGGGACGTTCCCTCCCACTGCTTGTAAAAACAATCTAGAGGATAATTAGCAGCTAGGATTGCTTTTACATGAAAGCCGACCGCTATCTGAAAAGAATGATACCAAGATGGTCCTTGTTGGGTATATATGGTAATATTCTTTTTTTCATGCAGCCTGTGGGCTGAACAAAAAAAAAGAGATTGATCGGTAGGTATGCCCACCATTAGAATACCGCCCTTCATCCACCCACTTCTAATGATGGGCAAACAAGCACCCTTTTTTTTGTTAACTATGGTGGTGAAATCACCTTCTACAGAGCTGGAGTCGCTGATTTTCGTATTGTGAGAGCAACCGTTATTGCTGGCAAGATAAATAATTCAGTGCTGCAGCTGAATGGCGTACCTGAAAAGCAAACTGTCACGTACCTGGTTGGAGGCCCGAAATGCTGAGAGGGCCCCCCTTGGGGCTGAGTGCAGTATACCCCTGAAGTTGGGTTGAGGATGCCAAATGGATTCCGGAGAGAGGAGCTGGTGGGCACTTGGAGAATACTGGGTGTTACACAGCTAGTCTGAAGTCTCTAGGAATCTTCAGTGACACTTAGCAAGGTGTGCACAAAGAAAAGTAGTGGAAGCCAGCATGGGCGTCCGCAGAACTTTTTTCGGGGGGGGGCATAATTTTAGGGTCACCCATGCGCCGCCCCCCTTTCGACAATATCATTATCACATTATCATGGTCAGAGACTGCAGACATAGTACAGTCCCTAGGATAAGTAGTGGATAATGGCCGACAGACCCTCTTACCAGACCCAGCAAAACTACGGCAGTGATACCTCCGGCTTGACGATTGCTCACTCTGGGTTCCCCAGGGGCGACTCTGGTCAGTAGTGTAGTATGTCTCTCTCTGATGGCGCTGGAAAGCATGGCTCTCTGGTGGCACGGGGCAGTGTAGCTCTCTCTGGCTTCTGCCCAGCACACTCCTGGATCTTTGTCCTGTAGCACTCTCCCTTACCTTTTTTCCATGCTGCAGTCTCCCAATCTCTCTCTTGATCGAGCTGTTGCCTCCTCCCCGTAGAAAATGGGGCTGCCAATCTTTGGGACTACATGTCCCATGATGCTCTCCTCTCCTAGTCTCCTTTGATTGGCCCTCAGTTGTGGCCAATAGGGAAGGAACGGAGTGGGCAGGAAGCTGGGCGGGGAACCTGACAGGAGAAAGGGAGGGTGACCGGGGGAAACCTCATAGCCCGCAGCTCACCTTTCTCCTGTCACAGCACCACCAAGTTCTCTGCTGGACTGAGCAGGGAAAATAGCCTGCAGTCACACTACACTGATAGGGGTACTTGACAGAACCTTGATGGTGTCACCCTAATAGTGATGGAACTGTGCTGAATTTAAGATCTGATCCCTAAATTCCAGGGGGGGGGGCACTTGACCCCCCTTGCCCCTACCTGCGGACGCCCATGGAAGCCAGGCCAGGGGTCAAACATTGGAGATCCGGCAGGAGGAAGAGGCAGTTTGCAGAAACAGAGACAAGTCAAAGGTCTGGTATCAGGAAGCAGGCAGGAACAGTTAACTGTAGCAAAGCCAGAATCAGGTAGTGGAGAAGGCAACAAGTCGGTGAGACAAGCGAGGGGGTCAAACCAGAAACCAGAAGAGCAGATCAGACAGATCAGGAACGACGATTAACGGCGATGAATTGACCAGCATAAAAATTGCTTTGGTCCACAATAGATCTATAGAGATCCTCCGTGAAAAACAGCGAATAAAAATCAAGTGACGTAAAATCAACTGTTTCCACCTGAATTTCGGGTTGGCCAGTGAATGAGGGGGGGGGGGGGGGGGGCAGTACAGGTGCTGCAGAAGTGGTGGGATCCCAATTCAGATTGGCAAATGCAGCAGGAAGGGCACTATGGGCTTGACAGGCCAGTGTTTGTCTTCTTGGTGGCTGCAGGACACTAGTTGTGCTTGCCACTTCGCCAGCTTGAACTGCATTTATGGCACTCGCCAGTCACCATGTCACCACGTGATACTGCAGTGCTGGATGTACGACCCGGGTTTACTAGGCCGCTGGTGCTTGCCAGTTCACCAGAAGGATGAGCAGCACTAGTACTGGCTCTCTGCTCCATACGAGAGCCCTGCGGTTCTTGCACCTCAACAACAGCAGAAGAACGGAGTCAGGTACACTTGACCTTGGCAGGGACCACAAGTCCATCATCAGAGCCATCTGTCAGGGTGCTGCTGCTCTCTTCAGGTTTGTATTCTGAGCCTGAATCTGACAGATGGGTGACTTCCTCTTCAGTCTCATCTGTCATGCTCAGAAACGTGCAGGCCTCTTCACTAGTGCACCTTCGATTGAACATTTTGGCCTCTAAATTTGGTACAGCTAGTGAGACTCACAGGAAAAAAGAGCTCCTGACTGTCAGCGACTGATTCAAACGCTACCAAAAAAAACTGTTAGCGATCGTAGGGATCAGGCCTGACTCTGCGAACGCCGCAGTTATGTGTTTAGTGTTTTGTAAGTGACAGTGATCGATTTATACTGCATTGGGTGGGCTGGGCGGAGGGGCTAAAAGCAGGTGCTAGCAGGTATCTGATCCTACTAACACTGCATTTCCGGGAACCCTAAACTATTGGGAACGCTAATATAGTTCTGATCAGATCAAAGATATTGATCCGTTTAGACACTATACTACTAAGGGAGGTGTATGGAGCCTGCGTGGGTGTTAGCAGTACTGGCACTAATCTGACGATGCCTGGGGCGATGCAGACCCTGACTGACGCTAAAACCTGATATCACCCGCCGGGTAATCAAGGGGTTAAACCTTTACTATGTAATGTACAGCGGGGGGCCCTGACATTATAAAAAAACAAACTAGCTAACCAGCGTCACCCGTGACACTACGGTGATCACTGGTGACAGGGGGTGAACAAGGGGTTAAACCTTTATTAGGGGGGCTTGGGGGGGTCCTTATACGTATCTGGGGCTACTACTAATTACCCTAACGATGATTAGTGTCACAAATGACACCAGTACAGTGATCAAAGAAAAATATGAACACTGCACTGGGTGACACAGTGACAGGGAGTGAAGGGGTTTACTGTGGGGGGGGGGGCAATTAAGGGGTGATCGGGGGGGGTGAAATGTGTGCCTACATGTACTATGTCAGTGTAGTGTTGGTGCAACTTGCTGTGAGATGTCTTCTCTCCAGGGAGGAGCTTTATGTTTGAGTCAAACTCATGTTCGAGTCGAACATTGGCTGTTCGCCGAACAGCAAACAATTTGGTGTGCTCGCGGCAAATTCGAAAGCCGCGGAACACCCTTTAAAAGTCTATGGGAGAAATCTAAAGTGCTAATTTTAAAGGCTTATATGCAAGTTATTGTCATAAAAAGTGTTTGGGGACCCGGGTCCTGCCCCAGGGGACATGTATCAATGCAAAAAAAAAGTTTTAAAAACTGCCGTTTTTTTCAGGAGCAGTGATTTTAATAACGCTTAAAGTGAAACAATAAAAGTGTAATATTCCTTTAAATTTCATACCTGGGGGGTGTCTATAGTATTCTGCCCACCCCTTGTCCTGGCCCTGATGAGAAGATACAAGGTAAATGCCTAACCGGTTTTTGATTATAAGATTGTTATATTCATTTTTTTATCAAAGTGTAAATAAAAAACACCACCACCGATATATGTCGCGCCTAGGAGTAGTGCTCACCACACCGGAGACTCCGAAAAAAAGGTATATAGTGTTGTCATTTATTCATAAAATCAGCTTCTATCCATCCATTAAATCCATTCACCAAACATTGCAGGTATAGCAGAGTGTGAATCTACCATGTGGGGACTAGACACCCGCAATTCGTTTCCTTTCCGAATTCGTTTTAACAAATTTCGGCAAATTCGTTCATTCAGAAATATCCAAATTAACGAAATTCCGTTTAACGAATTCAAATATTTGGAAAAATTCCTAGATTTCGTAAATTCAAAACTTCGAATACCTGAAAATTCGAAAATCTGAACTAATAATAACTTAACTATTACTAGCTATAAAATTATAGCTATTGGAGTTTTCAAATTTGGCTGTTAGTGAACGTAACGAATACGAAATTTATCAGACGTTACGAATTATCTGAAATAGCGAATGCCGCATCTAAATGAATGGAACGTAACAGATTAATGTTAATAAATATCAATAATAATACAAATGTTTTATTATTATTATTTATTATTAATTTGTTCCGTTCCATTTGTTTAGATGCGGCATTCGTTATTTCGCATAATTCGTAACTTCGGATAAATTCGGATTCGTTACGTTCACTAACAGCCAAATTTGAAAGGAAATTCCAATACCTATAATTTAATAGTTATTATTAGTTAGTTATTCTTTAGAATTTGGGGATTTTCTTTCTTATTTTCAGATTTTCTAATTTTCTAATTTACGAACATAACGAATGACCCGAAAAATGAAAAAACAAAACAAAAGAAACGAATGAAACGATAACAAAATAATTTTTTGGCTGTGCACATGTCTAGCGGGGACATTAACTTACTAGGATGGCCGCCGGTCCCAAAAACAGAAGTGGCAGCGTGACGCCACCACATAGCTCCTCCCAATGTGTCCCGTGTGTTGGGAGGAGCTACATGCTGACGTCACATCGCCACTTTGGCTTTTTTGGGACCAGCGGCCATCTTAGCAAGTTAATGAAAGCGGCGATGTGACGTCAGCTTGTAGCTCCTCCCAAAACAGGAGACTCATTGGGAGGAGTTATGCGCTGGTGTGACGCTGACGCTTCGCATTTTTGGGATCGGCGGCCATCTTGGTAAGTGAATGTCCCTGCATGGTAGATTTACACTCTGCTATACCTGGAACGTATGGTGTATGGATTTATCCCCTTAGAGCCGGCACTTGACGGCTCTTTAAGGGGTTTAGAATGCCAGGAGGCAGGCTGGGGCTTATGGTCATATGATTGGTTGTCACGGCAATCGCATGATCATAAAACTCCCGATCACAAGTAGTGATCAAGAGCCTTCCATTAGCTGGAGACTATCGTGCGGTGAGCACGCAGATCGCGTGCCCTCATCATAGCTATATTGCCGCTATCGCACAGAAATATGTGGGCGCTCGGCACCAAGACCCAACTGCTGAGAGGCCACATATTTTTGTGCACTCGACGTGGAGAGGTTAATGGATGGATAGACCCCAAAGCTCTCCTCTGGCCTTTAATGCAGTCGATCAGACAAGGATCGATCTGATCAGCTGCTTTCTTGGCCCGCTGATGGCCAGTAAACAAAGAGCCGGAAGCAGGAAGTGACAAAATCATCATAGTTTCTGGTTGTGCAGGGTCACAGAGAGGGAGGAGCAACATCAGTTCCTCTATCTCTGTGCTGTGCAGCTCTCACATCGCTCCCGGACCCCCTTCTGCCACCCGCAGAAATGACTTGAGTGGCTGTTCAGCTACTTAAATCATTTCTGCTGAACAGGGAATCGCCGGCTTCAAATTTTAATCCCGGTATAACCACTGCAACCTGCGGACATCCATGGACCTCCTACAGGACTGAAGTGGTTAAAAGCTTGTGAGTGTGCAGAGGTGGCGGCTTGAAACAACATGCGGTGATGTACCCTCACCAGCCACTTTATTAGGTCCATTTTGCTAGTAGCAGATTGGATTTCTTTTATTAGGCACCCCTTGCTAGTAGTGGGATGGACCCCCTTTATAGGTCCACCTTGCTAGTAGCGGGTTGGATTCCTTTCATTAGGTCCCCCTTGCTAGTAGCGGGTTGGACCCCCTTTATTAGGTCCACCTTGCTAGTAGCGGGTTGGACCCCCTTTATTAGGTCCACCTTGCTAGTAGTGGGTTGGACGCCCTTTATTAGGTCCACCTTGCTAGTAGCGGGTTGGACCCCCTTTCTAGGTCCCCCTTGCTAGTAGCAGGTTGGATTCCTTTTATTAGGTCCCCCTTGCTAGTAGCGGGTTGGACCCCCTTTATTAGGTCCACCTTGCTAGCAGTGGGTTGGACCCCCTTTATTAGGTCCACCTTGCTAGTAGCGGGTTGGACCCCCTTTATTAGGTCCACCTTGCTAGTAGCGGGTTGGACCCCCTTTATTAGGTCCACCTTGCTAGCAGGGGGTTGGACCCCCTTTCTAGGTCCCCCTTGCTAGTAGCGGGTTGGACCCCCTTTCTAGGTCCCCCTTGCTAGTAGCGGGTTGGACCCCCTTTATTAGGTCCACCTTGTTAGTAGTGGGTTGGACCCCCCTTGTAGGTCCACCTTGCTAGTAGCAGGTTGGATTCCTTTTATTAGGTCCCCCTTGCTAGTAGTGGATTGGACCCCCTTTATTAGGTACCTTTTGCTAGTAGCGGGTTGGACCTCCTTTATTAGCTGCTTCAAGGTTGGATGTGTTGTGTGTTCAGAGATGGTATTCTGCATACCTTGGATGTAACGAGAGGTTATTGGAGTTACTGTTGTCTTTCTATCATCTGGAACCAGTCTGCCCCATTCTCCTCTGACCCCAACAAGGCATTTTCCTCCACACAACGGCCGCTCACTGGATATTTTCTCTTTTTTCCCACCATTCTCTGTGATCCCGAGAGATGGTTGTGTGTGAAAATCCCAGAAATTAGGGATGGCGGCCGCCGAAACATATCGGCCGAAAATGGTGTTTTCGGCAAATTGCCGAAAGGAAAATCTTGCAGATAATGGGGCTGAAAATGGGGGCGGGGCCTCGGCGAGCCTCCGCCCCCCTGGTGCCGCCCATTGCAGGGGTGTTTTCCTGGCTCGTCCTCCCTCCTCCCTCCTCCTTTCCTCCCGCCCGACAGTGCGGTGATCTCCGTGTGTCACGGAGCTGTGCATTGAATTGCCCGGGCGGCTGCAGTAACAATGTCCCGCCTTCTGTAATCACGTCAGGCTGAATCAATGTCCCGCCATTGGATCAGTGTACCGTCTGTCACAGGAGGCGGGACATTGAATCAGCGTGACGTGATTACAGAAGGCGGGACATTGTTACTGCAGCCGCCCGGGCAATTCAATGCACAGCTCCGTGACACACGGAGATCACCGCTCTGATCCGGGCATGGGTGAGGCTGCATTCACACACTGGCAAGCTGCATGAGGGGAAAAGAGTGTGCCCAGGGCAAGCATTACTGCAGAGTTTTGTCCGCAGCTAAATCACAAGTTTTTTGTGCCCACAGGGCTGCTGCATCCAAAAGAGTCATTTCTTTGCCTCTGAAACTATCTACCTCTGGCCACTTGTGTGAATGTAGCCATGCTATATAAACCAGGTCACAGGACAAACGCTGTACTCCTTTTATTGGCCATATAAAAAAAAAAAATAATAATAATCTTGTTTTTGACCCAGCTAGGTTTTTATCGCCATGTGATAGAATGGGGAAGGGTTAAGTTATTGCTAGTAGAGGTAACGATATGATCATTCCCAATAGAAGTCTGTTGGAACGGAACCAGGTAGCTTGCTTGGGGCCAGTTCACACCAGATGCAGTTCCGTGTGCTTTTTTTTTTTTTGCACAAAATACATGCACAGTGTTTTCCATGTATTCCAATGGCTCTAGTTCACACCATGAAGTCAGTTTCTGCACCGGAAACTGACTGCATGGTGTGAACTAAAGCCATTGGAATACATGGAAAACACTGTGCATGTATTTTTATCAGGCAGGCTGCATCTGAGGGGAACTGGTGAGGCTGCTTTGATCTCCTGTACTATGTCCGCAGTCTCTGATCATCTCTTGTACCATGTTCCCAGTCTCTGATCATCTCCTGTACTGTCTGCAGTCTCTGATTATCTCCTGTACTATGTCTGCAGTCTCTGACCATCTCCTGTACTATGTCTGCAGTCTCTGACCATCTCCTGTACTGTGCCTGCAGTCTCTGATCATCTCCTGTACCATGTCTGCAGTCTCTGACCATCTCCTGTACTGTGTCTGCAGTCTCTGACCAGCTCCTGTACTATGTCTGCAGTCTCTGATCATCTCCTGTACTATGTCTGCAGTCTCTGATCATCTCCTGTACTATGTCTGCAGTCTCTGACCATCTCCTGTACTATGTCTGCAGTCTCTGATCATCTCCTGTACCATGTCTGCAGTCTCTGATCATCTCCTGTACCATGTCTGCAGTCTCTGACCATCTCCTGTACTGTGTCTGCAGTCTCTGACCATCTCCTGTACTATGTCTGCAGTCTCTGATTATCTCCTGTACTATGTCTGCAGTCTCTGATCATCTCCTGTACTATGTCTGCAGTCTCTGACCATATCCTGTACTATGTCTGCAGTCTCTGATCATCTCCTGTACTATGTCTGCAGTCTCTGACCATCTCCTGTACTATGTCTGCAGTCTCTGACCATCTCCTGTACTATGTCTGCAGTCTCTGATCATCTCCTGTACTATGTCTGCAGTCTCTGATCATCTCCTGTACTATGTCTGCAGTCTCTGATCATCTCCTGTACCAAGTCTGCAGTCTCTGACCATCTCCTGTACTATATCTGCAGTCTCTGACCATCTCCTGTATTACCGTATATACTCGAGTATAAGCCGAGATTTTCAGCCTCTTTTTTGAGGCTGAAAGTGCCCCCTCGGCTTATACTCGAGTCACCGCTGTCTGACTGCTCGATCAGCGTATCGAGCAGACAGACGGCGGACATTAAAATTCAAAAGCCGCGCCTCCTTCTCCGCCTCCGCCTGTAATAGGCGGAACACTGAATTTCCCAGCAGTCAGTGTTCCGCCTATCACGGACATCCGCTCATCCTCGTACTACGGACGAGGATGAGACGATGTCCGTGATAGGCGGAACACAGGCTGCTGGGAAATTGAGTGTTCCGCCTATCACAGGCGGAGGCGGAGGCGCGGCTTTTGAATTGTAGAAAGGCCGCCGAGAAGAGCGGCGATCCATCGGCACGACACGGGACGGAGGAGGCACGGGACGGAGGAGGCACGGGACGGAGGAGGCACGGGACGGAGGAGGCACGGGACGGAGGAGGCTCGGGACGGAGGAGGCTCGGGACGGAGGCTCGGGACACAGGTAGGCTGGACACACACACAAGGCTGCACGGACACACACACAGGGATGGATGGATGGACACACACACACACACACACACACACACACACACACACACACACAGGGATGGATGGATGGATGGACACACACACACACACACACACACACACACACAGGGATGGATGGATGGATGGATGGATACACACACACACACACACACACACACACACAGGGATGGATGGATGGATGGATGGATACACACACACACACACACACACACACAGGGATGGATGGATGGATGGATACACACACAGGGATGGATGGACGGACACACACACAGGGATGGATGGATGGATGGACACACACACAGGGATGGATGGACGGACACACACACAGGGATGGACGGACACACAGGGATGGACAGCCATGTCTCACCCTCGGCTTATACACGAGTCAATAAGTTTTCCAGTTTTTTGGGGGTAAATTGGGGGCCTCGGCTTATATTCGGGTCGGCCTATACTCGAGTATATACGGTATGTCCGCAGTCTCTGACCATCTCCTGTACTATGTCTTCAGTCTCTGACCATCTCCTGTACTATATCTGCAGTCTCTGACCATCTCCTGTATTATGTCCGCAGTCTCTGATCGTCTCCTGTACTATGGCTGCAGTCTCTGACCATCTCCTGTACTATGTCTTCAGTCTCTGACCATCTCCTGTACTATATCTGCAGTCTCTGATCATCTCCTGTATTATGTCCGCAGTCTCTGACCATCTCCTGTACTATGTCTTCAGTCTCTGATCGTCTCCTGTACTATGTCTTCAGTCTCTGACCATCTCCTGTACTATGTCTTCAGTCTCTGACCATCTCCTGTACTATATCTGCAGTCTCTGACCATCTCCTGTATTATGTCCGCAGTCTCTGACCATCTCCTGTACTATGTCTTCAGTCTCTGACCATCTCCTGTACTATGTCTTCAGTCTCTGATCGTCTCCTGTACTATGTCTTCAGTCTCTGACCATCTCCTGTACTATATCTGCAGTCTCTGACCATCTCCTGTACCATGTCTGCAGTCTCTGACCATCTCCTGTACTATATCTGCAGTCTCTGACCATCTCCTGTACCATGTCTGCAGTCTCTGACCATCTCCTGTACTATATCTGCAGTCTCTGACCATCTCCTGTATTATGTCCGCAGTCTCTGACCATCTCCTGTATTATGTCCGCAGTCTCTGACCATCTCCTGTACTATGTCTGCAGTCTCTGACCATCTCCTGTACTATGTCTGCAGTCTCTGATCATCTCCTGTAATATGTCCCCAGTCTCTGATCATCTCCTGTAATATGTCCCCAGTCTCTGACCATCTCCTGTATCATGTCCCCAGTCTCTGACCGTCTCCTGTATGAAAATATTTTTTAAAAACAGTCATTTTCGGTATCGGTTTTTCGGTTTTCGGCCTAGTGTATTTTTCATTCAGTATCGGTTTCGGCACCAAAAAACCCATTCGGTGCACCCCTACCAGAAATACTCCGACCGGCCCGTCTGCCACCAACAACCATGCCACGTTCAAAGTCACCGAGATCCCCTTTCTTCCCCCATTCTGATGCTCAGTTTGACCTTCAGCAAGTCGTCTTCATCACGTCTAGATGCCTAAATGCATTGAGTTGCTGCCATGTGATTGGCTGATTAGCAATTTGTGTTAGCAAGCCATTGAACCAGGTGTACCTAAAAAAGTGGCCATTGAGTGTATATCCTGTGTGTGTGTATATATATATATATATATATTGTTTGCCTAGAGCCTGATTTTATTACAATTCTGGGTTTAAAAAGCAAAAGCTTTACCTTCTACGGAAAGATTTCAGTAAACGGCGCCCGTTCTTCCCACGATGCCTTGAAAATTAAACACCCTGCAAACACACAAAAGGTCTTTTATTAAACGCTTTAATCCGACACGTTTTGCGCCACAAGTGGTAATCGCTTCCTCCAATCACGTGATCGATTTATGGAACGGCAGGAAATAAAGACGGCAAAATTGTCCGCTCGGCGCGAATGGCTGTTATTAAGCGGGAGCTAAGAGCAGCGCACGGCGGATCTGTACTGTGTCATTGTATGGTGATGAGAACGGCGCTCACGGCATGCGAAAATCGCAGGAAAACCGCGGGACAGCCAGCCGCTTACTACGCCTTGACAGCCCGCCGTGGCCAATGTCTGCACTCTGTCTACCGCGCCGAAACCGCCTAACACAAAGGAAGCCGAGGAAAAGACCGATACTTTATTAAAGGGCTTGGAGTTAATAACGGAGGCAAGTCAGTGATCATTTATGGCGCTAAAAAAAACAAAAATAAATAAAATCAATTCAAAGGCCGCAGCGGTTCCTCCCCCCTCCCCCCTCCCGACTCCATTTTTATAAATTTAAAGGTCCTGTAAGAGTAAAAGAAAAAAAAATACGCTTAAACGGAACTCGGGGAAGATATAAAAGATACAAAACGTATGCAGCTTTCTACTCATTGATACATTATGACATCTATTTTTTATCCTTTTAACTGTCAGCAATGTACGTTTACAGATCAGCAGATCCGGGAACGGCACAGCGGGTGCAAATGGAGAGGGAGATCAGCAAATGTACGTTTTCTGATCTCCCCTTCCTGCTAAAAATGTAAAATGTCACTCCCGAGTCCTGTAGGGGGCGCTCTAGTGTAAATGTGCTAAGTGACGTATATGAATTGCCCCAATAGTGCTTTTGTAGTGTCAACTGTCCCTTTCCATGTTGTACAATGCCTGGTTGATCCTGACTGTTCCTGCCTATCCCTCTGTAATCTGACTACAATTATCATGGCTGCTGATCCATCATAGCGTGGTCAGATTACGTCAGACGTGTGCAATTCGTTTTGTCCCGAATTCTTTCTTTTTTTTTAACGAAGTTTCGAAAAAATTCGTAAATGTCGGAAATTAACGAAAAACTGGTTTAACATATTTTTCCAAATATTTGCAAATTCAAATATTCAAAAGTTTGCAGATTCGTAAATGAAAAAAAAAAAAATTACGTTTGTAAATTCGTAAATTCGTAAATTCTAAAATTCATAAATTTGGAAATTAAAAAAAATACAAATTTATGCTAAGTTACGAATTTTTCGAAATAATGATCAAACCGCCGGTGTACAGACCCGGGAACTCAGCACAGGGATGTTGGGAACCTCTCATAATGGGCACAGCGGGTGTACAGACCCGGGAACTCAGCACAGGGATGGTGGGAACTCCTAATAATGGGCACAGCGGGTGAACAGACCCGGGAACTCATCACAGGGATGGTGGGAACCCCTCATAATGGGCACAGCGGGCGTACAGACCCGGGAACTCATCACAGGGATGGTGGGAACCCCTCATAATGGGCACAGCGGGTGTACAGACCCGGGAACTCAGCACAGGGATGGTGGGAACCCCTCATAATGGGCACAGCGGGTGTACAGACCCGGGAACTCAGCACAGGGATGTTGGGAACCTCTCATAATGGGCACAGCGGGTGTATAGACCCGGGAACTCATTTCAGGGATGGTGGGAACCCCTCATAATGGGCACAGCGGGTGTACAGACCTGGCTACTCAGCACAGGGATGGTGGGAACCCCTCATAATGGGCACAGCGGGTGTACAGACCCGGGAACTCATCACAGGGATGGTGGGGACTCCTCATAATGGGCACAGCGGGTGAACAGACCCAGGAACTCATCACAGGGATGGTGGGAACCCCTCATAATGGGCACAGCGGGTGTACAGACCACGGAAATCAGCACAGGGATGGTGGGAACCCCTCATAATGGGCACAGCGGGAGTACAGACCCGGGAACTCAGCACAGGGATGGTGGGAACCCCTCATAATGGGCACAGCGGGAGTACAGACCCGGGAACTCAGCACAGGGATGTTGGGAACCCCTCATAATGGGCACAGCGGGTGTACAGACCTGGGAACTCAGCACAGGGATGGTGGGAACCCCTCATAATGGGCACAGCGGGTGTACAGACCTGGGAACTCAGCACAGGGATGGTGGGAACCCCTCATAATGGGCACAGCGGGTGTACAGACCTGGGAACTCAGCACAGGGATGGTGGGAACCCCTCATAATGGGCACAGCGGGTGTACAGACCCGGGAACTCAGCACAGGGATGGTGGGAACCCCTCATAATGGGCACAGCGGGTGTACAGACCTGGGAACTCATAACAGGGATGTTGGCAACCCCTCATAATGGGCACAGCGGGTGTACAGACCTGGGAACTCAGCACAGGGATGTTGGGAACCTCTCATAATGGGCACAGCGGGTGTATAGACCCGGGAACTCATTTCAGGGATGGTGGGAACCCCTCATAATGGGCACAGCGGGTGTACAGACCCGGGAACTCATCACAGGGATGGTGGAAACCCCTCATAATGGGCACAGCGGGTGTACAGACCCGGGAACTCATCACAGGGATGGTGGGAACTCCTCATAATGGGCACAGCGGGTGAACAGACCCGGGAACTCATCACAGGGATGGTGGGAACCCCTCATAATGGGCGCAGCGGGTGTACAGACCACGGAACTCAGCACAGGGATGGTGGGAAACTGCCATTCCTCTCCTTGACAGCGAGGTGAGAGGTTGCTAGTTCCTTTGCTCCTGTGCTTCCAGAGACCAGGGGCTAGAGTTACTCCTCTGTAGTGATGGCCGAACGGTTCGCCCGGCGGTCGTTTCGCGGCGAATTTCCGACATTCGCGGTCCGCACGTTCGAACGCCTTTTTCCGTCGTTCGCCGCGGCGGACTTACGTGTTTAATGTATACAAGAACTTTAACCTTTGGTGACACGTTTATCATGTGATACAGGACAGCCAATTGAGACATGACAGCACATGGACACTTGTACATTCCCCCTAACCTATAAATACACCCGATCCGGTGGCCATTTTACATTCTTTCTTCTGTTAAGATAGGGACAGGTTCCTGTGTGGAGTAGGGAGAGATAAACCACTAGCTATTTGGTACACAAAAGTTCTTTTCAGGACTGGTATAGGTGTTAGGTGTTGATAGGTTTGCTGTGCTGCTGATTCTTGCAGCAGCCTGAGTGTCTTTTGTTAGTTTAGAGAAAGGGAAAGGACGGTGTATGCTACAGGGACAGCCAGATTAGTCTTTCATCATCATCATCATCATCATCATCATTAGCTGTTACTATCAAGGTCCACAAAAGAGCTGTTCCAGTAACCACTAATCGTTCTCTTTTTTTGCCAATTTGTATAGGGACAGGAAGGAAGCAGTGTTGTCAGGCAGTGAGGGTAATTTTAAAGACTTGCTGTTATTATTAGTTCCACAAAGGTTCTTTTCAGGACTGGTATCAGTGGTACAGTAATAGGCTTGTACATGTATAATATTCTTTCTTCCAAATATAGAAAGGATATTATACTTGACTGCTGCCCTTCTGCTGCAGTCTGCTAAACATTCACAACTCACTTGTTCCACAAAAGTTCTTATAAGGACTGGTAACTTGGTATAGGGTGCTACGGTACATAGGCTTGAGTGCGGTACAGTCTGCTGTTCTGTAAGGACCGCTATCGGTCCACAATAGATAGGGTTGACGTGCACCACTGCTGACCGCTGCCCTATACTGCAGCAGTCCTTCAGCGGTATAGGGACTGACGTACAGTCTGCTAATCACTAACACACAACCTGCTTGTTCCACAAAAGTTCTTATAAGGACTGGTAACTTGGTATAGGGTGCTACGGTACATAGGCTTGAGTGCGGTACAGTCTGCTGTTCTGTAAGGACCGCTATCGGTCCACAATAGATAGGGTTGACGTGCACCACTGCTGACCGCTGCCCTATACTGCAGCAGTCCTTCAGCGGTATAGGGACTGACGTACAGTCTGCTAAACACTAATACACAACCTGCTTGGTCCACAAAAGTTCTTATAAGGACTGGTAACTTGGTATAGGGTGCTACGGTACATAGGCTTGAGTGCGGTACAGTCTGCTGTTCTGTAAGGACCGCTATCGGTCCACAATAGATAGGGTTGACGTGCACCACTGCTGACCGCTGCCCTATACTGCAGCAGTCCTTCAGCGGTATAGGGACTGACGTACAGTCTGCTAAACACTAATACACAACCTGCTTGGTCCACAAAAGTTCTTATAAGGACTGGTAACTTGGTATAGGGTGCTACGGTACATAGGCTTGAGTGCGGTACAGTCTGCTGTTCTGTAAGGACCGCTATCGGTCCACAATAGATAGGGTTGACGTGCACCACTGCTGACCGCTCACCTATACTGCAGCAGTCCTTCAGCGGTATAGGGACTGACGTACAGTCTGCTAATCACTAACACACAACCTGCTTGTTCCACAAAAGTTCTTATAAGGACTGGTAACTTGGTATAGGGTGCTACGGTACATAGGCTTGAGTGCGGTACAGTCTGCTGTTCTGTAAGGACCGCTATCGGTCCACAATAGATAGGGTTGACGTGCACCACTGCTGACCGCTGCCCTATACTGCAGCAGTCCTTCAGCGGTATAGGGACTGACGTACAGTCTGCTAATCACTAACACACAACCTGCTTGTTCCACAAAAGTTCTTATAAGGACTGGTAACTTGGTATAGGGTGCTACGGTACATAGGCTTGAGTGCGGTACAGTCTGCTGTTCTGTAAGGACCGCTATCGGTCCACAATAGATAGGGTTGACGTGCACCACTGCTGACCGCTGCCCTATACTGCAGCAGTCCTTCAGCGGTATAGGGACTGACGTACAGTCTGCTAAACACTAATACACAACCTGCTTGGTCCACAAAAGTTCTTATAAGGACTGGTAACTTGGTATAGGGTGCTACGGTACATAGGCTTGAGTGCGGTACAGTCTGCTGTTCTGTAAGGACCGCTATCGGTCCACAATAGATAGGGTTGACGTGCACCACTGCTGACCGCTCACCTATACTGCAGCAGTCCTTCAGCGGTATAGGGACTGACGTACAGTCTGCTAATCACTAACACACAACCTGCTTGTTCCACAAAAGTTCTTATAAGGACTGGTAACTTGGTATAGGGTGCTACGGTACATAGGCTTGAGTGCGGTACAGTCTGCTGTTCTGTAAGGACCGCTATCGGTCCACAATAGATAGGGTTGACGTGCACCACTGCTGACCGCTGCCCTATACTGCAGCAGTCCTTCAGCGGTATAGGGACTGACGTACAGTCTGCTAATCACTAACACACAACCTGCTTGTTCCACAAAAGTTCTTATAAGGACTGGTAACTTGGTATAGGGTGCTACGGTACATAGGCTTGAGTGCGGTACAGTCTGCTGTTCTGTAAGGACCGCTATCGGTCCACAATAGATAGGGTTGACGTGCACCACTGCTGACCGCTGCCCTATACTGCAGCAGTCCTTCAGCGGTATAGGGACTGACGTACAGTCTGCTAAACACTAATACACAACCTGCTTGGTCCACAAAAGTTCTTATAAGGACTGGTAACTTGGTATAGGGTGCTACGGTACATAGGCTTGAGTGCGGTACAGTCTGCTGTTCTGTAAGGACCGCTATCGGTCCACAATAGATAGGGTTGACGTGCACCACTGCTGACCGCTGCCCTATACTGCAGCAGTCCTTCAGCGGTATAGGGACTGACGTACAGTCTGCTAAACACTAATACACAACCTGCTTGGTCCACAAAAGTTCTTATAAGGACTGGTAACTTGGTATAGGGTGCTACGGTACATAGGCTTGAGTGCGGTACAGTCTGCTGTTCTGTAAGGACCGCTATCGGTCCACAATAGATAGGGTTGACGTGCACCACTGCTGACCGCTCACCTATACTGCAGCAGTCCTTCAGCGGTATAGGGACTGACGTACAGTCTGCTAATCACTAACACACAACCTGCTTGTTCCACAAAAGTTCTTATAAGGACTGGTAACTTGGTATAGGGTGCTACGGTACATAGGCTTGAGTGCGGTACAGTCTGCTGTTCTGTAAGGACCGCTATCGGTCCACAATAGATAGGGTTGACGTGCACCACTGCTGACCGCTGCCCTATACTGCAGCAGTCCTTCAGCGGTATAGGGACTGACGTACAGTCTGCTAATCACTAACACACAACCTGCTTGTTCCACAAAAGTTCTTATAAGGACTGGTAACTTGGTATAGGGTGCTACGGTACATAGGCTTGAGTGCGGTACAGTCTGCTGTTCTGTAAGGACCGCTATCGGTCCACAATAGATAGGGTTGACGTGCACCACTGCTGACCGCTGCCCTATACTGCAGCAGTCCTTCAGCGGTATAGGGACTGACGTACAGTCTGCTAAACACTAATACACAACCTGCTTGGTCCACAAAAGTTCTTATAAGGACTGGTAACTTGGTATAGGGTGCTACGGTACATAGGCTTGAGTGCGGTACAGTCTGCTGTTCTGTAAGGACCGCTATCGGTCCACAATAGATAGGGTTGACGTGCACCACTGCTGACCGCTCACCTATACTGCAGCAGTCCTTCAGCGGTATAGGGACTGACGTACAGTCTGCTAATCACTAATACACAACCTGCTTGGTCCACAAAAGTTCTTATAAGGACTGGTAACTTGGTATAGGGTGCTACGGTACATAGGCTTGAGTGCGGTACAGTCTGCTGTTCTGTAAGGACCGCTATCGGTCCACAATAGATAGGGTTGACGTGCACCACTGCTGACCGCTCACCTATACTGCAGCAGTCCTTCAGCGGTATAGGGACTGACGTACAGTCTGCTAATCACTAACACACAACCTGCTTGTTCCACAAAAGTTCTTATAAGGACTGGTAACTTGGTATAGGGTGCTACGGTACATAGGCTTGAGTGCGGTACAGTCTGCTGTTCTGTAAGGACCGCTATCGGTCCACAATAGATAGGGTTGACGTGCACCACTGCTGACCGCTGCCCTATACTGCAGCAGTCCTTCAGCGGTATAGGGACTGACGTACAGTCTGCTAAACACTAATACACAACCTGCTTGGTCCACAAAAGTTCTTATAAGGACTGGTAACTTGGTATAGGGTGCTACGGTACATAGGCTTGAGTGCGGTACAGTCTGCTGTTCTGTAAGGACCGCTATCGGTCCACAATAGATAGGGTTGACGTGCACCACTGCTGACCGCTCACCTATACTGCAGCAGTCCTTCAGCGGTATAGGGACTGACGTACAGTCTGCTAATCACTAACACACAACCTGCTTGTTCCACAAAAGTTCTTATAAGGACTGGTAACTTGGTATAGGGTGCTACGGTACATAGGCTTGAGTGCGGTACAGTCTGCTGTTCTGTAAGGACCGCTATCGGTCCACAATAGATAGGGTTGACGTGCACCACTGCTGACCGCTGCCCTATACTGCAGCAGTCCTTCAGCGGTATAGGGACTGACGTACAGTCTGCTAATCACTAACACACAACCTGCTTGTTCCACAAAAGTTCTTATAAGGACTGGTAACTTGGTATAGGGTGCTACGGTACATAGGCTTGAGTGCGGTACAGTCTGCTGTTCTGTAAGGACCGCTATCGGTCCACAATAGATAGGGTTGACGTGCACCACTGCTGACCGCTGCCCTATACTGCAGCAGTCCTTCAGCGGTATAGGGACTGACGTACAGTCTGCTAAACACTAATACACAACCTGCTTGGTCCACAAAAGTTCTTATAAGGACTGGTAACTTGGTATAGGGTGCTACGGTACATAGGCTTGAGTGCGGTACAGTCTGCTGTTCTGTAAGGACCGCTATCGGTCCACAATAGATAGGGTTGACGTGCACCACTGCTGACCGCTCACCTATACTGCAGCAGTCCTTCAGCGGTATAGGGACTAAGAGTTTTGTCACAGGGTCATTTAAAAAATGACATGCAGAGGAAGAGGCAGGCCCTTCCGCAGGGGTGGTAGGGGTAGGGCAGGAGCAACAGGCTTGAGCCAAAGTGGGAAGTTGCAGAAGGTGCGTTCAATTACTTTAAAGGATGCACCAGACTTGGTTGAGTGGCTCGCTCAGCCTTACTCTTCTGCACCCTCCTCATCCTCTCGATCTGCACCCTCTTCTTCACTCTCTGCTATGTGCACCCCCAAAGACACTACCACCAACAACACGACCACCACCACCACCACCACATACCTTCCGCTTGAGTCACTGGAATTATTTTCCGATCCATATCAAGAGGACATTTCTGATGCGCAGCCACTCTTGGTATTGGATCAGGAAGAGGAGGTAGCAACAAGCGCTACTCAGCAGTCTGACGCCAGTACCCAGATCAGCCCAAGGAGGAGGTTGGTCCCCGGTGTTGCTGCCTACTCTACTTATAGCGGTGGGGAAGGTGACGTTGATGATGACGTGTCTAGTGATGTCACGTGGGTGCCCACAAGAGAGGAAGAGGAGGGGAGTTCAGAGGGAGATATGGACCAGCAGATAGGGAGGAGAAGCAGCAATGACTTACATTGCACAGCAGGGACAAAGCAGACTGCAAATGTATCAGGAGCGAGTCATCGACCATGTACGGTCACATCTGGCGCTCCCAGGACACCGGCACATGGCTCCGCAGTGTGGGCTTTTTTTAACGTGTCCGCTGCTGACAATAGCGTTGCCATCTGCAATCTTTGCAGTCAACGCGTTAGTCGCGGTAAGCCCAATACTCACCTAGGGACGACCGCCTTAAGAAGGCACATGAGCAGCCATCACCGAGCCCAGTGGGAGCAACGGAACACACAAAACCACACTGCAGGCTCTCACCGTCCAGCCTCGTCTTCTACTTCTCCTTCTCCTCTCTCCTCACAATTGTCCTCCACTCCACCTTCCATCACGCCAAGCTCACATTTTTCTGCAAAAAGGCAGGCTTCCGTGGGCCTAATGTTTGAGCGTAAAAAAATGATGACGCCGGATAACCCTCTTGCCCAACGGTTGGCGGCTGGCTTGTCAGAACTCATAGCCCGCCAACTACTGCCATATAAACTGGTGGACTCGGAGGCCTTTCGCAAATTTGTGGCCATTGGAACACCACAATGGAAGGTCCCAGGAAGGAAGTATTTCTCAGAGAAGGGCATCCCAGAGCTATATGGCCATGTTCAGCGGCAAGTGAATGTATCTCTGGCACACAGTGTCGGTGCCAAGATACATCTGACCACAGACACGTGGTCTAGCAAACACGGGCAGGGAAGGTATATCAGTTTTACTGCCCACTGGGTGAACCTTCTGACGGCCGTCAAGCATGTAACCCGTGGCACCCGTGTAGATTTGGTTTTACCGCCACGGATTGCATGCAGGCCTGACTCTTCTTCTCCTCCTCCTACTCCATCCTCCTCCCTCTCCTCCTCAGCTGCCTCCTCCTTTTCCGCTGCTAGCGTCTCTTCCACTGCACCGCCCAAGCTCCCCAGAACCTATTCCACATGCCAGGTGAGACGTTGCCATGCCGTGCTGCGTCTGTTGTGCCTGGAAGCAAAGAGCCACACTGGCCCGGCACTCCTTTCAGCTTTGCGTTCACAGGCAGATGAGTGGCTAACACCGCTCAATTTGACAGTTGGTAAAGTGGTGTGTGACAACGGTGCCAATCTGCTTAGCGCATTGAAACAGGGCAAAATCACGCACGTGCCGTGCATGGCACACGTCTTAAACTTGGTCGTGCAGCGATTCCTTGTCAAATACCCTGGGGTCCAGGACATCTTGCGGCAGGCAAGGAAAATCTCGGCCCATTTCAGAAGATCTTACACGGCCATGGCTCGCCTTGCTGACATTCAGCGGCGACACCATCTGCCGGTCAGACGTCTTATTTGCGATTGCCCGACGCGATGGAACTCAACCTTCTATATGCTTGATAGGCTGCTCCAGCAGAAACGTGCAGTTAACGTCTACCTGTATGAACTCTGCGAAAGAAACGGTTCTGGGGAGCTGGGTTTTTTTTCACCGCGCCAGTGGCTGCTCATGCGCGACACATGCAGACTTCTGCGGCCATTTGAGGAGATCACCAAACTGGTCAGTCGCAGCCATGGCGCCATCAGTGACATGGTACCTTATGCCTTCTTTCTGGAGCGTGCATTGCGTCGTGTCATTGATCAGGCTGTGGAGGAGCAGGAGCGGGAAGATGAGGAAGTCGCAATGCTGGATGAATTCCCAGGGGGGGCTACTCTATCTGAGACAAGTCAACAACAGGAGTCTGATGAGGAGTCAGAGGAGGATGGTGCCGGGGCGGATGAGCAGGAGCAAGAAGAGCATGCTTTAAACCTTTCTGGGATCCCTGTTGTGCGAGGATGGGGAGAGGAGAATGAAGAGGACGACATTATCCTGGATGATGAGCAGGAGCCAGGCCACCACACCGCTTCCACTTTAGTGCAAATGGGGGCCTTCATGCTCCAGTGTTTTAATAGGGACCCCCGTATAAAAAGCATGAGGGTCAAGGACCAGTACTGGGTGGCAACGTACTTAGACCCCCGGTACAAACACAAAATGGCGGAAATGTTACCGCCGTCGCAGAGGGCTGTCAGAATGCAGCACTTCCAGGCCTTGCTTCGAGAAATGCTGCATTCTGCTTTTGCGTGCGCTGGCAGAGGAGCAATTCCCACTCCCAGAGAAGGATTTGCGGGTACCAATCCAACAGCGCCTGCAAGAAGAGGCCGGTTTGAAGATGTGTTGGTGACTTCGGATATGAGGTCATTCTTTCAGCCGACCCATCGACAGGTGTCATCCGGATCCAGCATCAGGGAACGCCTAGACCGTCAGGTGTCCGACTACATTGGGTTAACGGCCGATGTGGACGCTCTGAGGAGTGATGAACCCCTAGACTACTGGGTGGGCAGGCTTGACCTCTGGCCAGAGCTTGCCCAATTTGCAATCGAACTGTTGGCTTGCCCCTCATCCAGTGTCCTGTCCGAAAGGACGTTCAGCGCAGCAGGGGGGATTGTGACCGATAAGCGTACTCGCCTAGCTCACCACAGTGTTAACTACCTCACATTTCTAAAAATGAATGAGGCATGGATCTCGGAGGAATTCAACACATGTGATCAGTAGACCATGTATATGTCTATAAACAATTTTTGGAATCAAGCACACAGACCTTCTTAATTCATTTGGCTCACTTCCCTGACCCAAAAAAGCACACCGTACTATATGCCCCTACCCTCCTCTTTGAAGAGGTTGAGCGGTGTCATATTTCTACTGGGGCTGCTTATTATGAGGGGTTCCCACCATCCCTGTGCTGTGCTGACTTCCTCCTGGGTGTTCTTATTATGAGGGGCTCCCACCATCCCTGTGCTGTGCTGACTTCCTCCTGGGGGTTCTTATTATGAGGGGATCACACCATCCCTGTGCTGTGCTGACTTCCTCCTGGGGCTGCTTACGGTGCTGCTGTCAGCGCTGTATGTCACGGAGCTGCTGTCAGCGCTGTATGTCACGGAGCTGCTGTCAGCGCTGTATGTCACGGAGCTGCTGTCAGCGCTGTATGTCACGGAGCTGCTGTCAGCGCTGTATGTCACGGAGCTGCTGTCAGCGCTGTATGTCACGGAGCTGCTGTCAGCGCTGTATGTCACGGAGCTGCTGTCAGCGCTGTATGTCACGGAGCTGCTGTCAGCGCTGTATGTCACGGAGCTGCTGTCAGCGCTGTATGTCACGGAGCTGCTGTCAGCGCTGTATGTCACGGTGCTGCTGTCAGCGCTGTATGTCACGGAGCTGCTGTCAGCGCTGTATGTCACGGAGCTGCTGTCAGTGCTGTATGTCACGGAGCTGCTGTCAGCGCTGTATGTCACGGAGCTGCTGTCAGCGCTGTATGTCACGGAGCTGCTGTCAGCGCTGTATGTCACGGTGCTGCTGTCAGCGCTGTATGTCACGGAGCTGCTGTCAGCGCTGTATGTCACGGAGCTGCTGTCAGCGCTGTATGTCACGGAGCTGCTGTCAGCGCTGTATGTCACGGAGCTGCTGTCAGCGCTGTATGTCACGGAGCTGCTGTCAGCGCTGTATGTCACGGAGCTGCTGTCAGCGCTGTATGTCACGGTGCTGATGTCAGTGCTCTGTATTACGGTGCTGCTGTCAGTGCTCTGTATCTCCTGCACCCTCTTGTTTGCCTACCCTGGTCCCTGACCTTCCCTCTCCTCCATTGCCTTCATTAGCTCCATAGTCCTGAATTGTCAGAACAATTTCCCAAATAAAAAAAAAATGCTTGTAGTTATCGATCCCAAATTCACCTCATACATGTATTATGCTATTGTCCAGGTGGTGGGACTACGTGCTACCCCCTAATAATTACCCCGTGGCCGCAAATTCGACCTAAAGGTTTGCGAAATTCGCCTCCCATTGAAGTCAATGGAGCCCGCGGCGAACGGTCGTTTTCGCGAACGTTTGTGTCCGTTCGCGTTTCGCGTTCGCGAAACGTCCCGTCGGAAGTTCGTCCATCACTACTCCTCTGCCCCAGGAAGGATGCTGGATCCTGGGGAGGACCCTGGCGGGGGCCCCCTGGATAGGCCTCAACCTGCGGAAGATTCTGGGCCTGGCCCAAGGAAGGATGAATCTCTGTCTGCCTTTAGACGGAGGATTGTGGAAACGCTGAAGCGGATTGAGAAGGAAGAGGAGAAGTTGGGAGCTTTGAAAGCTGAATTTAAAAAGAAGAAGCAGATTTGTGCCAAAGTCTTCAGTAAGAAGAGACCGGCTCTGAGGCCTGAATTGAAGGACCTGGAACAAGCTCTGCGGAAGCAGAAAGAATTGGTGAGTTCTCTGAAGGAGAATAGTGGAGCTTTTAAAGAAAAATATAAAAACGAGGAGCGATTTAATCAACTGAGGAAAGGAGCTTCTTCCTGCATGGAGAGCGAGGAGATGGAAGCAGAGAGTGAGAAAGTGGGCCCGGAGGATGAGCCCAGCTCTTCAACATCTCAGACATCTGCTGAACCCTCAATGGCGGAGGCCTCTGTCCCCTTCCCTCCCCAGCAATGTGGAACATCCCAGCAGGAGGATGAAGGTTCTGACATGCTGGATCTGATCAGCAAACTGGAGGCCAGTCCAGATTCAGCTCCCCAGGAAGGTGAGGAGAAGATGGACACCGTTCCTATTCCTGTGGAGAGAGCAGGTGCAGGTACTGTGTGTGTGCAGGATGGTGGGATCTTTAATAACAATGGGCCTGCTGAGGGTTGTGGTACTGCAGACAGTCAGCCCAGACCCATAGACAATGTACAGCAAGCAAATACATCTGCTAATAACTGTCAGCTTCAGTCTGCAGAGAGGTCCATGGACAATACAGTGACTTTGCCTGGACCAGGCACAGCGGCTGTTCCTGTGAATGGTGGAGGAGATGCTGGGAGCAGTAGTACTACAGCTCTCCAGGAGTCTGCAGCAGCCAAGACTGTGATATCTCCCAGGATTGCAGCTGAGTGTTCGGGGGAGGGGGTGGGTCCTGCTAATCAGAAGACTGCTATCCCAGCTGATTCACACTCTCTGCCAGCAGGTCTGAATGTATCTGAGGACAAGACTGCAAATGCTGGAAGAAAAACTTATGCTGGTGTTGCTGCCACAGGATCTGGGAAGGGGGAACAAGCAGGGAGGGAACATGGGGACTTTCTATCTTTCTCCCTGTTTAAAAGGAGGAATGTTGTACAACTGAAATGGGAAGGTGATGGAAACCCCCCACATAGGAGGGTGGTGGTGGATAAAATCCTGCAGATGGGGTTTAGGCCTGCGGATATCTTCGCCCTGATCAGTCCGGCAGGTTCCTATGAATATGATTTGTCCTTTATCCGTCCCGAGTCTCTGGACATATTTTGGGAGAAGTTTGAACACGTGTGTAGGGGCCTGCCGGACTGGAAAGGGCTCATCCCCAAACTTATTTCCCGCCAGCCCCTCATTAAGATGGTGACAATTCTTGTGCGCAATGAATCCATACCCCAAGGGGATCTGACTGTATGGTTGAGGAGGTATGGGGATGTCCTGAGCCCCCTGAGAAAGATTTTGGACGATCGGGGAATATGGACAGGGGGATGGTCTGTGCAGCTGAAACTAAAGGTTATTGACAATGTTGTCCAACATCTGCCATCCTCAGCTTTCCTGGGGAGGGACAGGCTGACCATCTTCTACCCGGGCCAGCCAAAGCTCTGCAATAAATGTGGAGATAAAGGGCATCTTGCATCCTCCTGTCCAGTAATGAAGTGCTCCCTGTGTCAGGGTATAGGACATTTGGCAAAGGATTGTAATATTATAAGGTGTAATCTGTGCAATGCAGTGGGACATCCTTATAGTCAGTGTCCTGAGGCAATGCACAATAAGCCTGAGCTCATGAGGGAGTTTTTCCGTCCGGACATGGAGGATGCGCAGAGCTCATCAGCTGGAGGGCCTGTGATCCCATCTGAGTCTGTGCCAATACCCAATGTGTCTCCCCAGTCTGTGCCAATACCCAATGTGTCTCCCCAGTCTGTGCCAATACCCAATGTGTCTCCCCAGTCTGTGCCAATACCCAATGTGTCTCTCCAGTCTGTGCCCATACCCAATGGGTCTGTGTCTCCCCAGTCTGTGCCCATACCCAATGGGTCTGTGTCTCCCCAGTCTGTGCCCATACCCAATGGGTCTGTGTCTCCCCAGTCTGTGCCAGTACCCAATGTGCCTGTGTCCTCCCAGCCTGTATGTAAAGTTTCAGTTGCCAAGAATGTGTCCAATCCTTCTGTGTCTTATCCTTCTGTGTCTTCTAAAATTGCAGAGGCAGCAAGAGGTGCTGAGGCTGGTGCATCAGGTGTGGTGCCAGTCCCCCTCCCCCGACGCTGCAGGGTTCCTATTGCAGATCGTGGGGGCCAGAGGAGTGGGGAAAATAGTGGGGAGGCTGGCCTGGTGGTAGATAAGGGAAGGGAGAGTGGGGGGGAGGGGGTTGAAGGGGAGGATAGGTGTGGGGAGGCTGGTTGTGGTTTATCCAAAGATGATATGGAGTGGTTGGAGGATAGGAGGAGGAGGGGCAAAATAAGGAAAAAAAGGGGTTCAGTTCCCTTCAATCCTGAAGTTTTGCCTTTGAAAAATAAGTTTAAGGTCCTGTCGGACGATGATGATGATTGGGACTCGTTCAGTTCAGCGTCCTCCATGGACGATGAGTGCCAGGGCGCAACAAAGCGTGCTGGTTCTCCAGGCAGAGGGAGTAGTCAGGCTAAGAAACGTCTGCCTCAATTACCCTAATGGCAGTTCCCACTCCGTTAAAAGTGGCAACCATTAATGTTGCCAGTTTGAGATCAGTAAGTGCTCGTCATATGGCCTTATTTTTGCTCAGCGAGTTTGATGCTGACATTTTGTTTTTACAAGAGACCCATCTGAGTAGTCTGGCCGATATACATCTGGCAAAGAAGGAGTGGAGACGTGGTCCCTCATTTTGGTCTCTTGCGGCCGAGCCTTACAGCGGGGTTGCAGTCCTTTTTTCTGGTATGGTAACGTGCCGGCGGGTAATTGAGGTAGAGATTGGGAGATGCATGGTCTTGGACGTCTCTGTAAGGGGGCAGGACTTGCGCCTGATTAACATCTATGGTCCCCAGACAAAGTGGGACAGGAAATGCCTCCTTACAAAGATTAAGCCTTTTCTTTTTACGGCCCAGCAGGTTATCTTTGGAGGTGATTTCAACACCATTACTAGGTCTAAAGACAGGAGAGGTTTCAGAGATAAGCTGGGCTATGACACCCTTTTTCTCAATGCGATAGTTAGGGAAGCAGGTCTGGTAGATGCGCACATTAAGCGTTGCCCAGACAGCACGGGGTTCACTTTTCAGAGAGGTAGTAGTCAGAGTAGGATAGATAGGTTTTTTTTAAAGGGAGACTCTGCTTTTTCGGCCCCTGTGTGTCGGGCAGTGGAGTTTTCTGACCACTGTATTCTGTCTGTGACTCTGAATGCCTCAGACATGCCACCTAGGGGGAGGGGTATCTGGAGATTGAATTCGGCCCTCCTGGAAGACGAGAGAGTAAGACAATCCTTTGAGGATTTTTTTCAAGCACAGGTAACGATCCTAGACTTTTGCAACAGCAAGTCAGAATGGTGGGAGCTTGTAAAACAGCGGACTGTTAGGCTTTTCAAGGCCATAGGAAGAAAGAAGCAGCAAGATAAGTATATCACCTACCAGCGTTTGCGGAGGAAACTTGACCGCCTTGTTTCGAATGGAGGAGATTCTGGGGCGATCTCTGAGGTGAAGCTCCTCCTTAGGAGACATGAATATGACCGGCACGCCTCTTTGGTTCAGGAGAGGGATTACGGGAAATACCATTCACCTGACCCTTACCAGAACTGTAAACAGAGCGTAGCAGTTAAGACGGTCCATGGCCTGAAGGACAGTACGGGCTCCCTGACGAAGTCTAGGTCAGGGATCCTGGAGGTGGTCAGGTCATACTATGCAGATCTCCTGGGAGGAAGGAACCTTGATCGGACAAGGATGTTGGGTTTTTTGGACTCTACACCAGGACTGGAGAGTAATGTTCCTTTGATGAATTTGACAGATGAAATCACTGCAGATGAGGTAGTCCAGGCTATTGATAAACTGGCCATCAAGAAAACGCCAGGGCCAGATGGGTTGACAGCTGAGTTTTATAAATGTTTTAAGACGATCCTGGCTCCCTACCTTGCGGAGGTTTTTAATAGCTGTTTGCAGGAGGGTTCTCTCCCTCCCTCCATGAGGCAATCTGCAGTGATCCTTCTGTCAAAGGGTAAAGATCCTTCGATGATTGAGAATTGGCGCCCCATTAGCCTTCTTAGTGTCGATAGAAAGATACTGGCAAAGATTTTTTTCTGGCGATTTTCGCCAGTGGCAGGCAGTTTGTTATCCCACCACCAGCACTGTTCGGTCCAAGGTAGAAGCACTTTCTCAGCAGTGTTAGCCGTCCGGGAGGCCTTGGAGCGTTGTAGGGCTGCTGGTTGGGGTAAATTTTTGCTGACATTGGATCAGGCTAAGGCCTTTGATCGGGTTAATCATGAGTACTTATGGCTGCTTCTTGGCAGATATGGCCTGGAGGGGGGTTTCATTGATTGGCTTAAGATTTTGTACAAAGGGGCTGAAAGCTTTCCGCTAGTTAATGGTTGGGTCGGGCAACCCTTTGTGGTCGGCTCGGGTGTGCGTCAGGGGTGCCCATTGAGTCCTCTGTTATATGCATTTGCAATTGACCCCTTCATCAGAAGGCTGGAGAATGGGCCATTGTGTGGAGTACCTTTGGGCATCGCTGGTGAGCCTCCTTTGAAAGTTGTGGCCTATGCTGATGATGTTTCTGTTTTTGTCTCTGGGACTGGAGAGGCGCAGGAGGTGGTCTCAGTGATAACGCAGTATTCAGAGGCATCAGGTTCAAAGGTCAACCAGGACAAGTGTGAAGCTTTCTGGATGGGCGTGGAAGGTGAGAGCTTTGTTCTCCCGGATGACTTCCCGGAGCCCCAGCAAAAAATTAGAGTTCTAGGCATTGAATTTGGCCCAGGTGACTATGGTCATGCAAATTGGGTGAACAGGCTGGAGAATGCCGATGCCAAGGTGGCAAGCTGGAAAGGTTGGCAGCTTTCCTTGAGGGAAAAGGTTGATCTGATCAAGACTTACCTGATTCCGATTTTTCTATATGTCAGTTTTGTTTGCGTTTTGCCAGCTTCTCTCTATACCAGGGTCTATACTTGTTTCTTCCAGCTGTTATGGGGGAACAGAATAAACCTTGTCAAAAGGAATGTGACTTACCTTTCTAGGCGGGAGGGTGGTCTAGGGATGATCAACCCTGTAGTCTTTTTCTCTCTGATGTTTGTGAAGTACAATCTTGGTAACATGTTGGCAGAGAGACCGCCTGGGTGGGTTGGTATTTTCCAGTCCTGGTTTAGGCCCTTTCTGCGAGACTGGGAAAATGGTGGGCCAGTGAAGAGCCTGAGGGTCAAGCATGATAAGCTCCCGGCTTATGTTGCCCCGTGTTTGAAAATGCTTCGGCAGTGGCAAGTAACAGCAGGAGAAGTCAGATCTCTTCCAAGGAAACTTCTTGAGAAGCGGATCATGAGCTCTGTTTTTTGCGAGCCACTGGCCTTGAGGGATTGCCCAAGCCTGGTTTTGGGGGTGGGTTTGCGGTTGATTAATTTGGAGAGAATCCCAATGAAGTTTAGGGATCAGGCTTGGCTTGCCTTTCATGGAAAACTATATGTGAAGGGCAACTTGAAGTTTCTTTCCATGAGTGATCGGGGCTGCCCGAGAGTGGAGTGTGGAGGAGTGGTGGAGTCCATGGATCACTTTCTACTTCAGTGCCCTTTTAATATAGAGGTGTACAAGAGGGTGGGGAGGGCTCTGAGTATACCCTTCCTCCCCCATATGAGTTATGCAGAGTGGGTGTATGGGGCTTTCCAGACTCGTCGGGATTATGATTTGGAAACACTTTTTTTAGTTAGTTTAGTAGTCCGTTATTTCACGTGGAGTGCACGGTGTCAGGTATCCTTACGGGGTAAAATCCTCCCTGTGGAAGTGGTGATGCAGAACATTCTGGGTGAGGTTGGGAAGATTCGGGGTCTTGAGAAAGACAGGTGGCAGCAGGAGGCCTGGATAAAGGCGTGGAGGAATATCAGGGCTCTGTAGCTGCTGCCTGTTGATCTCGGGGTGTGCGGCTTTCTTTGTATTCTTCTTTCACTCCCTTAGATTTTCAGATCAAATACAATTTTGATAAAAGGCTCCATGCATGGTGACGGTGATGTTCCTTAGTCTGGCTCTCCCATAGGGATTATGTAATGCGCAATCTGTTTTTGCACTGTTTATTTTGTTCTTGTTCTTTCTGGTCTGTATAATGATATTCAATTATTTTGTAAATATGTTTTTATTTATTTATTATGGTTTTATTGTATATAAGTTGTTGTTTGTAAGATTTTCAATAAAACAAAATTAACCCCTCATAATGGGCACAGCGGGAGTACAGACCCGGGAACTCAGCACAGGGATGGTGGGAACCCCTCATAATGGGCACAGCGGGAGTACAGACCCGGGAACTCAGCACAGGGATGTTGGGAACCCCTCATAATGGGCACAGAGGGGTGTACAGACCTGGGAACTCAGCACAGGGATGGTGGGAACCCCTCATAACTCAGCACAGGGATGGTGGGAACCCCTCATAATGGGCACAGCGGGTGTACAGACCCGGGAACTCATAACAGGGATGTTGGCAACCCCTCATAATGGGCACAGCGGGTGTACAGACCTGGGAACTCAGCACAGGGATGTTGGCAACCCTATGGGAATTTCTATGCTAAGAATTTCATACAAAATACAAAATTTTGTTAACGATTTTCGGATCCAAATTAACAGAAACATGACTGGTGTTTTGTTCACCAATCAGAGGAAGTCAGCACAGCACAGGAATGGTGGGAGCCCCTCATAATGATAAATTCATCATAACGAACTTTCGTTATTTTTACGAAAAGTTTACGAATCTAACGAAAATTCGTATTTCGTAGGAATCCGAATTGAATTTCGTACACGAATTATGAAATAAAATTTTCTCTTTCCTTTTGCTCATCCACATTGGAATGTTTTGTTGTGCAACATGAAGACAGTTCATCTCCATGTCCTGCAGGGAGGTATTTGGGGGGATGGGTCTCCATAAAGCTGATAAGGTGTTCAGAGATAACAGGAATTAATGTCTCTTGTCTCTGGAATATACTCACCTCACCCTTCCAGCGATGTGGAGTTTACATCCCTCACCAGCCACTGTTTTCTGCTCCTCATGAACCAGGAGCCCAAAATAGGATTATATTTTTGTTATAAATGATTATTTTTAATATTATTATTTAAAAAAAGAAATAAATACATACATGCATACAGATTACATTTTTTTTTTTAATTGTATAAATATTATTTAATATTATTTTTAATGTTTTTTTATTGTGACAGCAGCCCAAATGGGATTAGATTTAACATTTTTATAAACTATTATTTTTAATATTATTATCTTTTAAATAAATAAATACATACATATTACATTTTTAAAACATTTTTATTAATATTATTTTTTACTTTTTTTATTGCGACTGCAGCCTGTAATGGGATTTGATTTTTCATTTTTTGATCAATTATTATTTTTAATATTGTTGTTTTTAAATAAATACATATATGTTGTTTTTTTTATTTTTTTTTATTATTTTTATTAATATTATTATTATTATTTTTTTATTGTGACTGCAGCCCAAAATGGCATTTGATTTTTATAAATTATTATTTTTAAGATTGTTTGTTTGTTTTTTTAATATAATAATTTTTTTTATATTATGTTTTATTTATTTATTTTATTGTGACTGCAGCCCATTCCGATGGGGCCCCTCCTTCCTTTGTTCTTAGATGGCTGATATCCATTTCAATTCACACAGCGCCTCTCATTACAAATTGAGCGCAATTAAACCACTTATGTTTAGATTGCTCGCATGTTCTTTTCTTCCCCATCTTTACAGTCTGATCGGATCAATAACATAAATTACATCTACCGATCCAACGGTAACCATGATGGTTTATCACAATAGAAATCTGTGGTTCACCCACCGAACATTTATTGCTGGATGTTAAGAAAGCCGGGAAAAACAGTCCTTTGTATTGTATAGAGTAGATGGTAGATGGCAGAGTAGATGGCAGAGTAGATGGCAGAGTAGATGGCAGAGTAGATGGCAGAGTAGATGGCAGAGTAGATGGCAGAGTAGATGGCAGAGTAGATGGCAGAGTAGATGGCAGAGTAGATGGCAGAGTAGATGATAGAATAGATGGTAGATGGTAAAGTAGATGGTTGAGTAGATGGCAGATTGTAGAGTAGATCTTAGATGGCAGATTGTAGAGTAGATGGTAGATGTTAGATGGCAGAGTAGATGGCAGAGTAGATGGCAGAGTAGATGGCAGAGTAGATGGCAGAGTAGATGGTAGAGTAGATGGTAGAGTAGATGGTAGATGGTAAAGTAGATGGTTGAGTAGATGGCAGATTGTAGAGTAGATGTTAGATGGCAGAGTAGATGGCAGAGTAGATGGTTGAGTATATGGCAGAATAGATGGCAGAGTAGATGGTTGAGTATATGGCAGAATAGATGGCAGAGTAGATGGTTGAGTATATGGCAGAATAGATGGCAGAGTAGATGGTAGAGTAGATGATAGAATAGATGGTAGATGGTAAAGTAGATGGTTGAGTATATGGCAGATTGTAGATTAGATGGCAGAGTAGATGGCAGAGTAGATGGCAGAGTAGATGGCAGAGTAGATGGCAGAGTAGATGGCAGAGTAGATGGTAGATGGCAGATTGTAGAGTAGATGGTAGATTGTAGAGTAGATTGTAGAGTAGATGGTAGAGCAGATGGTAGGTGGTTAAGTAGATGAAAGAGTAGATTGTTGAGTAGATGGTAGATGGTTGAGTAGAGTAGATGGTTGAGTAGATGGTTGAGTAGATGGTTGAGTAGATGGTTGAGTAGATGGTTGAGTAGATGGTAGATGGTTGAGTAGATGGTTGAGTAGAGTAGATGGTTGAGTAGATGGTTGAGTAGATGATAGAATAGATGGTAGAGTAGATGGGTGAGTAGATGGTTGAGTAGATGGTTGAGTAGATGGTTGAGTAGATGGTAGATGGTTGAGTAGATGGTTGAGTAGAGTAGATGGTTGAGTAGATGGTTGAGTAGATGGTTGAGTAGATGGTTGAGTAGATGGTTGAGTAGATGGTTGAGTAGATGGTTGAGTAGATGGTTGAGTAGATGGTTGAGTAGATGGTTGAGTAGATGGTTGAGTAGATGGTTGAGTAGATGGTAGAGTAGATGGGTGAGTAGATGGTTGAGTAGAGTAGATGGTTGAGTAGATGGTTGAGTAGATGGTTGAGTAGATAATAGAATAGATCAGCCGTCACTAAATGGCGGCCCGCGGTCCGAGTCCGGACCGAGCGAGGTTTCCGCCCGGACCGCCATGCCGCCTGCGTAGTAAATGAGAGCAATCACTGGTTTGCTGGGACCGCGGGTTTCCCTAGCAACCAGTGACGCTGTGCGCATGCGCCCGCCCCCTGCTCCTGGCCGCGTCTCGGAGCTGAAGACACTCACGCAGGCAGTAGGGGGTGTGACGTCACGTGCGCGCTCCGCCCCCCATGCTGCCCGCGGTTCCGAATTCCCGGGTCCTGGCTCTCCGACTCCTTGAGGCAGCTTCAGTTGTGCCCTTCCTCCTGTAGTTGAGGTATGTGGGCACATTAGTGATCATGCAGACTGTTAGGTATATTGTATTTGCACAATGCTGGGCTTTTTTGTAAGGGGCATGCTGATGGGTATATTTGTAACTTGCACAATGCTGGGCTTTTTTTGTAAGGGGCATGCTGATGGGTATATTTTTTATGTGCACACTGATTTGCATGTTTTGTTAAGGTGCGCCTTAACAAAATATGCCCATCAGTGTGCACTTAAAAATATACCCATCAGCATGCCCCTTACAAAAAAAGCCCAGCATTGTGCAAATTACAAATATACCCATCAGCATGCCCCTTAAAATAAAATTTGTCCATCAGAGTGCCTCCTAACATAATAGGCGCCCATCAATGTGACCCTTATTTCATGTTAAGTGGCATGCTGATGGGCATATTTTATTTTAAGAGCAACACTGATGGGTACATTTTATATTAAAAGGGGCACTTTGGGCAAATTTTAAGTTAAGGGGCACATTTTGTTGTCCATCAGAGTGCCCCTTAATATAAAATGTGCCCATCAGCATGACCCTTATTTTATGTTAAGGGACACCCTGATGTGCACATTTTGCTAAGGGGCACTGTGATGGGGACACTCGATGATATAAAGGGGCACTGTGATGGGGATACCCGATGTAAAGGGGCACTGTGATGGGGACACCCAATGTAAAGGGGCACTGTGATGAGGACACCCGATGTAAAGGGGCACTGTGATGAGGACACCCGATGTAAAGGGGCACTGTGATTGGGACACCCGATGTAAAGGGGCACTGTGATGGGGACACCCGATGTAAAGGGGCACTGTGATGGGGACACCCGATGTAAAGGGGCACTGTGATTGGGACACCCGATGTAAAGGGGCACTGTGATGGGGACACCCGATGTAAAGGGGCACTGTGATGGGGACACCTGATTTAAAGAAGCACTGTGATGGGGACATCTGATGTAAAGGGGCACTATGATGGGGATGACTGATGTAAAGGGGCACTGTGATGGGGCACCTGATGTAAAGGGGCACTGGGATGGGGACACCCAATGTAAAGGGGCACTGGGATGGGGACACCCGATGTAAAGGGGCACTGTGATGGGGACACCCGATGTAAAGGGGCACTGTGATGGGGACACCTGATGTAAAGGGGCACTGTGATGGGGACACCCGATGTAAAGGGGCACTGTGATGGGGACACCCGATGTAAAGGGGCACTGTGATGGGGACACCCGATGTAAAGGGGCACTGTGATGGGGACACCCGATGTAAAGGGGCACTGTGATGGGGACACCCGATGTAAAGGGGCACTGTGATGGGGACACCCGATGTAAAGGGGCACTGTGATGGGGACACCTGATTTAAAGAAGCACTGTGATGGGGACATCTGATGTAAAGGGGCACTATGATGGGGATGACTGATGTAAAGGGGCACTGGGATGGGGACACCCGATGTAAAGGGGCACTGGGATGGGGACACCCGATGTAAAGGGGCACTGTGATGGGGACACCCGATGTAAAGGGGCACTGTGATGGGGACACCCGATGTAAAGGGGCACTGTGATGGGGACACCCGATGTAAAGGGGCACTGTGATGGGGACACCCGATGTAAAGGGGCACTGTGATGGGGACACCTGATGTAAAGGGGCACTGTGATGGGGACACCCGATGTAAAGGGGCACTGTGATGGGGACACCCGATGTAAAGGGGCACTGTGATGGGGACACCCGATGTAAAGGGGCACTGTGATGGGGACACCCGATGTAAAGGGGCACTGTGATGGGGACACCCGATGTAAAGGGGCACTGTGATGGGGACACCCGATGTAAAGGGGCACTGTGATGGGGACACCCGATGTAAAGGGGCACTGTGATGGGGACACCCGATGTAAAGGGGCACTGTGATGGGGACACCCGATGTAAAGGGGCACTGTGATGGGGACACCCGATGTAAAGGGGCACTGTGATGGGGACACCCGATGTAAAGGGGCACTGTGATGGGGACACCCGATGTAAAGGGGCACTGTGATGGGGACACCCGATGTAAAGGGGCACTGTGATGGGGACACCTGATGTAAAGAGCAAATGTAAAGCTATCCTAGTTCTAACTGTCCACATGTTTATTTTTTTTTTATTTTTTTTTCACAATTAAAATTTTTATTGAATTCAAAAGTTGTATACATTGGTACAGTATATATGTAACATGAAAATGGAAAGAAAAAACTGGTATAGTTTGGGGCAATACAGTATAAGTTGCTAATAAGAATTCTATTGAAAGCAGTTAGGCCGCGTACACACGCGCGGACTGTTCGCCCAACCTTGTCCGCTGAACAGTGTTTGGGCGGACAGTCCGCTCGTGTGTGGGGCTTCAGCGGACAGTTTCAGCGGACAGTTGGACGAACAAGGTCTTACGGAAATTCCGAAAAACTGTCCGCTGAAACAAGGTTTCAGCGGACTGTTCGCTCGTGTGTAGGCTTGTTCGGCCAACTAAGTCTCGCGCATGCTCAGAAAGGATTTCCACGTCGGAAGGTTGCATTGCAGTGTATAGGACGTCGTATTTTTCGTCCCGTCGTACGTGCCGTTCACGTCATCGCGCACGGTTTCAGCAAACTGTTCGTCCGTCGTGTGTGGCCATGTCCGTCCATGCTAAGTTTGAGCGGACTGTTCGCTCAAACTGTTGGACGGACAAAGTTGGGCCAACAGTCCGCGCGTGTGTACGCGGCCTTATACAAACAATGAGTGCAGTAGGAAGTAGGGAGTGGGTGGAGTGGAAAGAAAAAATTAAAATTACCAATAGTGATGAAAAATGAAATAAAATTAACAGAAACAATGTGGGGGGAGGAAGAAGAAGAGATAAGAAAAATAAGGGCAGGGAAACGTTTGGGTAAGGATATGTGTTGTTAGAGAACTCGAGACATGAGCGGCAAAAGGGGGAGCAGAGTAAATTGGAATAGTAAAACAGAAGATTAGTAGATTGTGTGGCAGGTATTGAAATATCGTTCAAACTTAGAGAGGGGTGTAACAGTATGAAGGGGAAGCGGTGTATACATGGTAAGTAGTACTAGGAGTATTCATTTATCACCAAAAAAACCATTACACATCAAGTAAGAATGCATTGATATTCAGTTGAGAGGGTGAAAAGTAGCCAAGGTTGCCAGGTTTCATGGAATGTGTTACTACTTTCTCGCTTCATTGCTAAGATTTCTTCCATCTTATATATATAATGTGTTCTTTCAACCCATTCTTTAATTGTCGGGACTCTGGTAGTCTTCCAGTGTAAGGGGATTAAGCTTTTAGCTGCCGTGAGTAAATGTCTGCTTAAGGACTTTTTGTATTTACTTGTCGTGAATTTAGTAATGTGTAATAGACATGCCGCTGCATCTAGAGTTATTGTAGTGTTGGTGATTTGTCTGATCCAATTAGCGATTTCAGACCAGTAAGCGCGGATTGCGGTACACTCCCACCAGATATGTATAAAGGAGCCTATCGCATTCCCACAGCGCCAGCATGTGTCTGAAGCCGTAGGTGACCATTTCTTGGTGTTTAGGGGAGTTTGGTACCACTGCGTGAGGATTTTATATGAGATTTCTTGGTATTTAGTGCTAAGTGAGCATTTATGTGCAAAAATGCAGGCTTTCTCCCATTGTGTGTCTTGTAGGTGAATGTTTAGATCAAGTTCCCATTTTTCTTTGTGTTTATTTCTTTCGTTATGCGTTGGCTGGGACAACCAGCTATATGCAACAGATGTTGTTTTAGTGGTCTGGGCGCCCCTGTAACAAATGTCCTCCAGTGGTGTCAGTCGTTGGGTAAAGGAGGATTTATATGGGCTGTTGAGCAGGAAGTCTTTAATTTGAATATAAAACCAAGGATTTATGAAAGAGTCGCTATATTCAGAGTTAAGAGTGTTTAATGATTTAAGTTTGTTTTTGTGGAAGCAGTGTGTGGCTAGTAGTTTCTTGTTATGACCTGGGGTGGGGCAGGTTTTATGATATAGTCCAGGGAGGAAGTCCGGGTTGTTGGTCAGGGGAGTCAGCGGGCCTGGTATGGTCGCCAATTTGTATTGTTGGGCAATCTTGTGCCAGATGTTTAATGTGTTGGCTACTAAAGGGTTCAACGTATGTCTTGTCGATTTAGAGTGCATTGTCCATGGGTAAAATAGAGCCGGTCTTGTGTTGTTGGCAAATTCGAGTCGTACCCAGTCCTTAACTTCGGTGTGGCAATGCCAGTCAATAAGTCTGGTAATGTGGGTGGCGTAGCAGTATTTTTTTAAATCTGGTAAGCCCAGTCCTCCTGCGTTTTTAGGCAGGGTAAGAGTCCGAAAATTAATTCTAGGTCTTTTATTAGCCCAGAGGAATTTTCTTTGCAACGACTGTAATTTGGAAAAGAAAGAGTTGGGTATCGCAATAGGCAGTGCATTGAAGACGTAAAGTAGTTTGGGGAGTATAGTCATTTTTAGGATGGCAGCTCTACCAAACCAAGAGAACGATTTGGGAGTCCAACGGGTGAGGTCCTTGGCTATAGAATTTAATAAGGGGACGTAATTTGCTGTGTAAAGAGACTCTATTGTGCGGGTAAGTTTGATTCCCAGATATTTAAGTGTGTTCTGTTCCCATCTAAATTTGTAATTCCCTTTAAGGCTATCGTAATCTGCTGTTGGGAGATTGAGATTAAGTGCTTCCGATTTTGTGTAGTTAATCTTAAAATTTGAAATATAACCAAATGTCTCAAAAATCTGGAAAAGGTTCGGAAGGGACACGTGTGGTTGCGTAACGAAAAATAGGAGATCATCCGCGTATGCGGCAAGTTTGTATTCGCGTCCATGAACAGTAAGACCTTTGATATCCGGGGAAAGGTTGATTGTTCTGATAAGTGGTTCCAGGGTCAAAATAAATAGGATAGGGGATAGTGGGCATCCTTGGCGGGTGCCGTTGTTTATCTGGATCGAGTGAGATAAGGTGTCATTAATTTTGATTTTAGCCTGTGGGGACTGGTAAAGGGCTCTGATCCAGTTCAGCATGCCTCCACCCAGGCCTATATGAGCGCATGTAGAGAACATATAATCCCAAGAAACCCTATCGAAGGCCTTCTCGGCATCTGTTGACACCAAGAGGCCTCCGATTTTAGAGTTCCTTCCATAATGGAGCAAGTTTAGGGCTTTGACAATGTTGTCTCTTGCCTCTCTTCCGGGCATGAAACCTGCCTGCTCAGGTCCAATGATTTTAGAAAGTAGTGGTTTTAACCTATTCGCAATAATTTTTGCTAGTAGCTTCACATCAATATTCAAGAGTGATATCGGCCTATAGTTGGCACAATGGGAGGGATCTTTATCTGGCTTTGGTATAACCGCGATATGTGCCATAAGGAAGGAGTGTGAGTTATTTTCCTGATTTGCCAAGTGATTGAAAGCCTTCAGGAGGGGCTTAGAAAGCAATTGCGAGTATGTTTTGTAATATTGGGACGTGAACCCGTCTGGTCCTGGGCTTTTACCAGATTTCAGGTCTTGTATTGCATTTTGTATTTCCGTTATGTTAATTGGGTCATTAAGTTGTTTTGCGTCAGAAGGGGGTAATGAAGGGAGTTCACTATCTATAAGGAACTGTCGTATCATCTCCCCTCGTGAGTGTGGTATGTGGGCAGGTCTGTGTTGTGGGGGAATCCTGTACAGTTTAGAATAGAACTCTTGAAAAAAGGTCAGCTATTTTTTCAGGCATGTGTTCCAGGAATCCCTGGTCGTTTCGTATCGCATGTATATGGTTAGACATCTTTGCATCCCTTAGGGCTCTAGCGAGTTGTTTTCCGCTCTTGTCGCTGTGTTCATAAAATATGCTTTTACGGAAAAAAAGAGCTTTCTGAGTTTGAATTTGTAGCAATTGTAATAAGGAATGCCTGCAGCATGCAAGCTCTTCCGCTGCTGAAGCCGTAAGGGATTGCTTATGCTGTGCCTCTAGTTTTGAGATTTTATTGGCTAATTCCGTTATGGCAGCTATTCGCTCCTTTTTCCTTTTGGCTCCCCATTTTATAAATTCTCCCCTGATTACGCTTTTGTGAGCTTCCCAATTAGTAAGTGGGTTGGTGTCGGAATCTGCGTTGTTGAGAAAGTATGTGTTAATAGATTCTTGAATATCATCACAAATGATCTGGTCAGTCAATAAGGCGGCATTCAATTTCCAATTGTAGAATTTCTGTTTGTGTGGGGTTGGTTTAAGAGTGATAGCAGTAGGGGCATGGTCCGAGATAGTAATAATACCAATATTCGCCCTTTCTAGGTTAATGAGGTCCCTCTGGGAGACGAAAATTAAATCAATTCTGGAATATTTTTTGTGTGGTGCTGAGTAGAAAGTATAGTCTTTCCCTGTTGGGTGCACGGATCTCCATGAGTCCACCAGGGAAATAGAGCTCAGTAGGACCTTGATTCTTTTTAGAATTTTATAGGCAATGTGAGTATGTCCCGTGGAAGAATCTTGAAGTGGGGATAAAGGTATATTGAAGTCCCCTCCTAGAATAGTGCAACCCTCTGCGAACCATTTCAATTCATTTACAATTACATTGCAAAAGGTAATGTGGGCCTTATTCGGAAAATATACATTCGCTAATGTAACTGGAGAGCCTTCCCAAGTGCCTTTTAGGAAGATATAGCGACCTTCTGGATCAATCAGTTGGTTGGTCAGATCAAATGGTGCGTGTTTGTGTAGTAGAATGGAAACACCTTTATTCTTAGCTTGTGGATTCGTGGCATGGAAAGCTTTGGTATATAGATTGTCAGTGAGTTTTGGAATATTTTGACCCTTGAAGTGTGTTTCCTGTAAAAATACTATGGACGGATTCGTTTTCTTGATTTCTTTTAGAAATTTGGTTCTCTTCTCGGGAATGTTTAGCCCGTTAATATTGTGTGAGATTAGAGTTGGTGATTTGCCTAGAAAAGAGTAGGCCATTATAGAGGGGGGATTGAGGAACACACAAAAAAAAAAAAAAAAAGGGAAAATAGGGGGTGGTGTGGGGTGTAGGTTAGAGAGATGGTAGAGACCAATTGGGGGTTGTAGTGAAGTGGGTTGGGAGTGTCTCTCTGGAGTCGAGATGCTGATCCACGTCAACAGTTGACGTGATGTCAGTGGAAGGTGTGGCCCGCCAAACACCTAAGGCGACTCTTGGGGGTGAGTGGGAGGTGGACCGGTGGATGGAAAGGAGATGTTTCACTAGTGAGACTACCGGGATATGGAGTGGATGACTCACGGGGACTCGGGAAGTGATTATTTGAAAGAAAATGCTAAATCTCTTGGGCCCTCTTTTAGGAGACCAGCGTAGTGTTTGCCACGAGATTACACATGTTCACTGTGTGGGTAGGGTAGAGTTAATCTAACAAGTTTCATAGAAAAGAACAGATAAAAACCAAAATTGCGATGCGTCTTATATTAAAGCTGCCAGACTAAAAGGACGCTAGTTGTGCAGTATTACTGGAATATGCATTTGTTTGTGCCTATTGCGGTAGGGATAGCTGCTGTATTGCCTATCTTTACAGTATATGTTCCGGGTCATCCAACAGCTTGATAGCGATATGCTGGGCCATTGGAGGAACGGGAGCATCTGGCTTCAAGAGACAGGACATATAATAAGCAGAAAAACAGTTCCTAGAAACGGTTTTAAGAATAACATAACCTTTAAGTAAACGGAAAACTTCTGGTAATGTAGTCCTCAGAGAAATAACGAAACAGCAGTATGTGAACTGGACTCATAAAGAGTGTGTGATACACTTAGTCGGTCGGTGTTAGCCTCCGAAGGTGTGAAGACTCATGAGTTCTATTCACATGGGGTGTGGAACGTTCTCTTCGTTGTCTCGAACGACGACATAATGCTTAAGTGGCAGAACGTACCTTACCCTCGGATAAAGAGGGCGGCTTCACGAACGGATAATATAGTTCAGACCGGTTAAGTCAGGGTCGTGTAAAGACGAGCTGAGATCCGGGCGGATTACTAGGTACTGTCAAACATAACAAGTTGCACAGCCTGTCTTTAAGGAAAGAAGTGTACCTTACAGAGCGATGCTCATCCACTCATGATGATAGAGGCCGAACGTAATGGGTAAAGCCCAGGGATCTGTCATCATTAAACATCAGGTGAAGTCCTGCGCATCGTTGATCTGTTACTCTTCGGACGTGAAGAGACTGTTCCCTAGAAACGAGGGTAGTAGAAAAAATATGAAAAGAAAAAATGGAAAGAAAAAAAGGATAGAAACGTGAACGACCATAGGCTCAGGGGTGAGCCATGAACTTGTAAGACTGAACAGGACAAGAGGAGCCTTGTTTTTCACAGTGAGTGAACTTCTTCGGGGTATATCCGCGGGCCTGTTCATTACATTCTGGAATTGCTGGCGTAGGGAGAGTTGTGGTTGTTTCTGTTCACATTACCTCTGTGTCTCCCAAGATGGTAGGGGGATTTCGCAGGTGAAGGGCCTGTTGTGGATGTCAGGTTGTTGACTGAGGGAGGTAGCTTATATTCGGTATACCAATCAGGGAGGTCAACGGGCGCAATCTGTAGGTGTTCACAAAAAGCGAGCAGGTCTTCAGGGACTCTGAGCATATGTTGTTTGCCGTTGAATGTAGCCTGCAGAGCAAATGGGAACTTCCACCTGTACGCGATCCCTTTCTCCTTAAGCACTTCCAGCAGCGGTCTCAGAGCCCTTCTGTTCCGCAGAGTTATAGGGGAGAGATCCTGGAATAGTTGCACCATAACGCCGTTGAACGTAATTTGATCGTTTGCTCTGGCCTTCAGTAGTATTTCCTCCTTCAAAGGGAAATTAGGTAGGCAGCATATGATATCCCTCGGTGGGTTGTTATCAGGCGCTTTGGGTCTCAAAGCTCTGTGCGCTCTGTCAAACTCTATTGGGGAGTCGTCAGGCCTTTCTATAAGTCTGTTGAAGATGGCAGATAAGGCAGGTTTGATTTGTTCTGGGGCGACAGATTCAGGGACTCCCCTCACTCTGATATTATGTCTCCTTCCTCTGTTATCGAGGTCCTCCATCTGCCTATTCATTTCAACCATCTGTTGAGAGTGAGTTGTTGTAATATCATCCAGTCTCACTAAAGCTCTGTCTCTCCTCTTGCCTGCTCTGTCACTAACCGCCATTTGTTCCCGATAGCCTGAGTAGTTCAGACTTGATGTCTGTGATAGCTGCTGAAAAGGAATTTTTGATGTCCGCAGCTATTTCTGTCATGGTTGCATAAGTGAGAGGGGGGTCACAGGTGTCATTGCCTCTGGAGGAGTCCTCCGAAGCTGGTATGGAAAGTTCATCATCCTCCCTGTCCTCTCTGTCCTCTCTCCCTGCAGACCTGTGAGCCGGCGCCATCTTGGGACTGCAGCTCCCGTCGTTATATCGGTATTTATTGAGGTTTGCCGGTGATTGTTTGCTTTTCGGCGTGCCAGATGAGCGTAGGGGCCGTATGTGTGCCCCCCTTTTTCATGTGGTTTGGCATAATCGCCTGTTATAGCGGTCCGTTTTCGGTCCGAATCCCCTGAGTCCTCAGAGCTCCTCTACTCAGCGTCCATCCACGCTGCTCGCCAAGCCACGCCCCCATGTTTAATATTGTAACTGAAACTTGACAATAAATATTGTTGAAATGCTAAGGAAATTGTACATTTCTCATGTTTTTGATAGATATACAGTGACTACAATCTTTCTGAGTCATAGCACAGACTTGAGATTCGGACCTCGGCCCAAAGAAAATTTTGGCGACCGGACCTCCTTGAATTTTAATTCATTACCCCTGGAATAGATGGTAGAGTAGATGGTAGAGCAGATGGTAGATGGTTGAGTAGATGGTTGAGTAGATAATAGAATAGATGGTAGAGTAGATGGTTGAGTAGATGGTAGATGGTTGAGTAGATGGTAGATGGTTGAGTAGATGGTTGAGTAGATAATAGAATAGATGGTAGAGTAGATGGTTGAGTAGATGGTAGATGGTTGAGTAGATGGTAGATGGTTGAGTAGATGGTAGATGGTTGAGTAGATGGTAGAGTAGATGGTTGAGTAGATGGTTGAGTAGATGGTAGATGGTTGAGTAGATGGTAGAGTAGATGGTTGAGTAGATGGTAGATGGTTGAGTAGATGGTAGATGGTTGAGTAGATGGTAGATGGTTGAGTAGATGGTAGAGTAGATGGTTGAGTAGATGGTAGATGGTTGAGTAGATGGTAGAGTAGATGGTTGAGTAGATGGTAGATGGTTGAGTAGATGGTAGATGGTAGAGTAGATGGTAGAGTAGATGGTAGAGTAGATGGTAGAGTAGATGGTTGAGTAGATGGTAGATGGTAGAGTAGATGGTTGAGTAGATGGTAGATGGTTGAGTAGATGGTAGAGCAGATGGTAGATGGTTGAGCAGATGGTAGATGGTTGAGTAGATGGTAGAGCAGATGGTAGATGGTTGAGTAGATGGTAGAGCAGATGGTAGATGGTAGAGCAGATGGTAGATGGTTGAGTAGATGGTAGATGGTTGAGTAGATGGTAGAGTAGAAAGTAGACGGTGACTCGGATTGAATGACATTTGGGTTGCTCTGTGTAGTGCGGATCGTAGTTCCATTGTCACACTTTTGAATGAAATCCCTGCTTTATCTTTATATTGCTTTGGGTTTGCCTCCCAGTGTGGCGGATCTACTGCAGCTGCTTTGCAGCCACTTCTATGTACAGTACCCGCACTCGGGAGATGGGGGCATTTCTCAGGGCGAGTGACAACCGCAAACTAAGCTTTTATATAATGTACATCAAAAGACCGTGTGATAGGATGGCCATGGAAAAGCTGGGAGACGAGGAGAGTTGATACCCTCCAGGAAGTGCCTGAACAAAGATGTTGGTGGCGGGATCACCAGGGATCATTTTAATGAAAGCCGAGAGAGATGGTCAGGCTGGGGAGGAAAGGTCTAGAAGATGGACGTCCTCCAGCCAGGAAATGGGACGGAGCTCTATCTGAATTGCTGCAGCTTCTAATGCACATTGTGAGAAACGCGTAGTATCCAGTGAAATCAGAGGAAGTTCAGCCCAGTAGAGGAGCCGGTGTCCTATCGATCTGTGTCCTATCGATCTGTGTCCTATCGATCTGTGTCCTATCGATCTGTGCCCTATCGATCTGTGTCCTATCGATCTGTGTCCTATCGATCTGTGCCCTATCGATCTGTGTCCTATCGATCTGTGTCCTATCGATCTGTGTCCTATCGATCTGTGCCCTATCGATCTGTGTCCTATCGATCTGTGTCCTATCGATCTGTGTCCTATCGATCTGTGTCCTATCGATCTGTGTCCTATCGATCTGTGTCCTATCGATCTGTGCCCTCCGGTGAAAAAAGGGCCAGCGCAGGATGGAGCCGCACTCCAGCTGATTTCCCAAAAAATGCCTCCTCTGATGTGCGCATGCGGCTCCGTAATATTAATATGAATTCTCATGATTTACTTACATTGTTATTAATATTATTATTATTATTGTTTTTTACACAGCAGTCTCTGATCATCTCCTGTATTGTGCCTGCAGTCTCTGATCGTCTCCTGTACCATGTCTGCAGTCTCTGATCATCTCCTGTACAATGTCTGCAGTCTCTGATCATCTCCTGTACTATGTCTGCAGTCTCTGACCATCTCCTGTACTATGCTTGCAGTCTCTGATCATCTCCTGTACTATGTCCGCAGTCTCTGATCATCTCCTGTACTATGTCCGCAGTCTCTGATCATCTCCTATACTATGTCCGCAGTCTCTGATCATCTCCTGTACTATGTCCGCAGTCTCTGATCATCTCCTGTACTATGTCCTCAGTCTGATCATCTCCTGTACTATGTCTGCAATCTCTGATCATCTCCTGTACTATGTCCGCAGTCTCTGATCATCTCCTGTACTATGTCCGCAGTCTCTGATCATCTCCTGTACTATGTCCGCAGTCTCTGACCATCTCCTGTACTATGTCCGCAGTCTCTGATCATCTCCTGTACTATGTCCGCAGTCTCTGATCATCTCATGTACTATGTCCGCAGTCTCTGATCATCTCCTGTACTATGTCCGCAGTCTCTGATCATCTCCTGTACTATATCTGCAGTCTCTGATCGTCTCCTGTACCATGCCGTCAGTCTCTGATCATCTCCTGTACTATGTCTGCAGTCTCTGATCATCTCCTGTATTGTGCCTGCAGTCTCTGATCGTCTCCTGTACCATGTCTGCAGTCTCTGATCATCTCCTGTACAATGTCTGCAGTCTCTGATCATCTCCTGTACTATGTCTGCAGTCTCTGACCATCTCCTGTACTATGTCTGCAGTCTCTGATCATCTCCTGTACTATGTCCGCAGTCTCTGACCATCTCCTGTACTATGCTTGCAGTCTCTGATCATCTCCTGTACTATGTCCGCAGTCTCTGATCATCTCCTGTACTATGTCCGCAGTCTCTGATCATCTCCTGTACAATGTCTGCAGTCTCTGATCATCTCCTGTACTATGTCCACAGTCTCTGACCATCTCCTGTACTATGTCCGCAGTCTCTGATCATCTCCTGTACTATGTCTGCAGTCTCTGATCATCTCCTGTACTATGTCCGCAGTCTCTGATCATCTCCTGTACTATGTCCTCAGTCTGATCATCTCCTGTACTATGTCTGCAATCTCTGATCATCTCCTGTACTATGTCTGCAGTCTCTGATCATCTCCTGTACTATGTCCGCAGTCTCTGACCATCTCCTGTACTATGTCCGCAGTCTCTGATCATCTCCTGTACTATGTCCGCAGTCTCTGATCATCTCCTGTACTATGTCCGCAGTCTCTGATCATCTCCTGTACTATATCTGCAGTCTCTGATCGTCTCCTGTACCATGCCTGCAGTCTCTGATCATCTCCTGTACTATGTCTGCAGTCTCTGATCATCTCCTGTACTATGTCTGCAGTCTCTGACCGTCTCCTGTACTATGTCTGCAGTCTCTGATCATCTCCTGTACTATGTCTGCAGTCTCTGATCATCTCCTGTACTATGTCTGCAGTCTCTGATCATCTCCTGTAGGATAAAACCCAGAGCCACCAACCTGGAGCCATCTAACTGATCCCTGCATGGTGCACCTGAGAGGAGATCAGTGACAGCGCTGCGGGGGGGGGGGGGTCACTGATGTAAGAGGGGAGTGAATACAATAATGTAAGGAGCACTGATATAAAGGTTCCCCCCTATATTAGTAACTCCCCCCTTACCTTTGTGTATTCACTCTACGGAAGGTGGTCTCTGGTCACCAGAGTCCCCCCCATCAGAGTCCCTGGCATTCCCCTTTACATCAGAGTCTGCAGGATTCCCCCTTACAGTGCAAGGGGAGTCTGTGGACCCCGATGTAATTGGGAACTCTGATGTAAAGGGAACACAGTGGACTCTGATATAAGGTGGTCTCTGGTCACCAGAGCCCCCCTCTACATCAGAGTCCCCCCTTAGATCATGATCTGCAGCGTTCTACGTAAGAGATCCCTTTCGCTTTAAGGGGGGATCCTGCACACTCTGATGTAAGGGGGGGACTCTGTGTCGGGTTCTGGTACCCTGACCTGTTTTTTTTTACTTTTGTTTAACTTAAACACGTTGCTAATAGCACTAGTTGTTTGTTTATAGTTTATATGTTGATATTTTTGGACTGTTTAGCACTGAAAATGTCATTTTAGGAACTTTTTTTGCAGTGTCAGTAAAAAATGTTCATGATTTTTTGCCAGTAAAAAAATTGGTGCCGTTTGTAAATTTTGTCAGTAAAGGAATTGTCAAAACCTCAGATTTTATTTATTTTTGACACTTTTTTTGGTGAATGAGTAGGGATACAATCAGTTTGCGGGTCATCCATTAGGGGGCACACGGGCACCCCCCCCCCCCCCCTATCAATGCGCCCAGCCTCCTAATCTAGATGCAGGGCGCCTGTCATGCTGTATTGTAATTACAAGGGGTGTTTACATTGTTTGCGATAGCAGTGAAAAAATGTAAAAAAAATAAAATAAAATAAATTAAATAGTTTTTTTAAAGGGACAACAGTGTAAAAATGTTTAAAAAATGAATAAAATAAATTCCTTTTACTTTTTTATTTTTTTTAAAGGGACAATTAAATTTTTTTTAAAGGGACAACAGTGTAAAAAAATAAATAAATAAATTACTTTTTTTTTTTTTTAAAGGGACAACAGTGTAAAAATTAAAACAATTAAATAAAATAAATAAAAAAATTTTTAAGGGACAACAGTGTAAAAATTAAAACAATTAAACATAATTTATTTTATTTAATTGTTTTAATTTTTACACTGTTGTCCCTTTAAAAAAAAAATATATATATATATATATATATATATATATATTTTTTTTTTTTTTTTTTTACACTGTTGTCCCTTTAAAAAAATGTAATTTATTTTATTTAATTGTTTTAATTTTTACACTGTTGTCCCTTTAAAAAAATGTAATTTATTTTATTTTTTAAATTTTTACACCGTTGTCCCTTTAAAAAAAAGTAATTTATTTTATTTAATTGTTTTAATTTTTACACTGTTGTCCCTTTAAAAAAAGTAATTTATTTTATTTAATTGTTTTAATTTTTACACTGTTGTCCCTTAAAAAATTTAATTAATTTTATTTAATTGTTTTAATTTTTACAATGTTGTCCCTTTAAAAAAAAAAAGTAATTTATTTTATTTAATTGTTTTAATTTTTACACCGTTGTCCCTTTAAAAAAAAAAATATTTGATTTAATTGTTAAAATAGTGTAAAAATTGTGTAAAAATTAAAAAAATTTAAATATTTAAATTTTTTTTTAAAACATCCCCGTCCTGCGCAGTGGTGAACGCATACATAGGTACGCCCACATATGTAAATAGTGTTCGCACCACACATGGGAGGTATTTCCGTGTGAACCTAGGCTTACTCTATCCAGAATAGAAAATAAAGTTTTGTCTTTAGTTACACTTTAACTTTCCTCTCTATCTTTATTAGAGATGATTGGGCTTCTCTATTATTTCATGTCTAACCTGAGCCAATCGTTCTCTTTCACAACAAAAAAATAATAAATTGTCCGTTAATCAATATTCTAATAAGAGCTTCCATGGCGGGCGTTGTGAATCCGTTGTCTTGTTTTTGAACAATAGAAGAATATACTTATCCTGAGCTATCGATCGTCACGCCGTTTGGCCGCTCTCTCTTCATTTCACATTGATTTTATGAGCTCAAGATAATACCGAACATTCTTAAACAACTTCCATCTTCTGTCGCCACCGCCGCCGACGCCTCGCTTCTCCCCACTTCAACTTTTCTTAGTGTTTTATAGCCCTCCGACTGGTAATCATTTTTTTTTTTTTTTTTTTTTTTTTTTAAATGTGATAACGATTTTAGATTATGTACCCTAAAAAGAATCTGTATTGCATTTTATGTGATATTATCTTTTTATACTGAGTCTTATCCTGCCAATGAGCTTTTTATATTATAATCTATAATTATTAGGGTTTTTTTTGTGTCTCTCCAGGAGTTAAAAAAATAAATAAAAAATAAATCTAACATGATTTTATCACTAACCTGATAAAAGTGTAAGCCTTGATTAAACAGCATTTAGCCAAAACAAAAATACTGTATTAAAAATGAAATAAAATGCCTATTTTTTAAGTTATTTTATTTTATATTTTAATTTATATTTTATTCTAATTGAGATTTTATTTTAGATTTTAATATATGTTTTATTTTATATGTAAGGAAAAAAATGTCATGCAAACTTGCCCGCGGCTGTAATTAATTGTTGACTCCAGGTAATATAGATAAAAAAATCAATGAAAAGAAACGGTGTGTAACGCCCCCCACCCCCTCAGTCCATAACAGGCCTATAGGGGAATTAGTTAAAAAAAAAAAAAAAATACCATGCACTGTATTATATATACTACACTGACTGCACTATATATTCTGAACTGTATTATATATACTACACTGACTGCTCTATATACCCTGAACTGTATTATATATACTACACTGACTGCACTATATATTCTGAACTGTATTATATATACTACACTGACTGCTCTATATACTCTGCACTGTATTATATATACTACACTGACTGCACTATATACCCTGAACTGTATTATATATATACCACACTGACTGCACTATTGTCAGGAACCATGAAACAGACAGAGACAGAAGTACAATCAAATCACACTTGTTTATTAATAAAAATAAAAAGGTAAATAGGAAAAAGCGTAGTCAAGCATAGCCAGAGTCCAGTAGCCAGATCGGGTAGTCAGCCAGTCCAAAGTTCATAAACCAGATCGGGTAATCAGCCAGGCCAGACGTCAGGGATCCAAGGAGAGCAACTGCAAGCAGGATAGAAGCCAGGAGGGATGTCAGCAAGCCAGTCTTGAAACAAACAGCAGGAGATGGTTCCTAGAGATGTGACCAACGCAAAGGCAAATGAAAGAGTGAGCTGGAAGGCTTTAAATAGGCAGGTCAGACGCGCATCATCGGGAACAGCTGGTAACTGTGGAAAGAGAAGAGAGCTGGCAATTAGCCGACAGCTGAGCGGCCAGCCCAGAAAAGGAAGGGCTAAGCCAGCCCTGACAGTACCCCCCCCCCTTCAATGACCCCTCTCCCTCGGAGGGCCACCGGGCTTGAGGGGAAACCGTCTATGGAACTCGCGGAGGAGGACAGGGGCATGTACGTCAGAGGATGAAACCCAGGAGCGTTCCTCCGGACCGTACCCCTTCCAATGCACCAGGTACTGTATGAGCCCACGGAACCTACGGGAGTCAACAATGGATTGTACCTCATACTCCTCATGGTTCTCAACCTGAATAGGGTGAGGACGTGGCACCGAGGTGGCAAATCGGTTACCGACCAACGGTTTCAATAAATAGACATGAAACACATTTGAGATGCGCATACTAGGAGGAAGGTCCAACGCATAAGCTACTGGGTTAATCCTGCGAAGGATACGGAAAGGCCCGATAAACCGAGGTGCAAAGTTCAGTGAGGGAACACGAAGCCGGAGGTTGCGAGATGACAGCCAGACCCCGTCCCCAACCTGGTAGGAAGGCGCAGGCAGGCGTCTGCGGTCAGCATGGAGTCTGTACCTATCGTTAGCATGACGCGAAGCCTCCTGGACTTGTACCCAAGTGGAACGAAGACCACGGAGATGCTCCTCTAACGCAGGAATACTCTGTGGAACAAACGAGTCAGGTAACATGAAAGGTTGGAAACCATAATTCACCATAAATGGAGACAATCGGGAGGCAGAATTCAAGGCACTGTTGTGAGCAAACTCTGCCCAAGGTAATAGGTCAGACCAGTTGTTATGATGGTCAGAAATACAGCAACGTAGGAATTGCTCCAAGGACTGATTGGCTCGTTCTGCGGCCCCATTAGACTGCGGGTGATACGCAGAAGAGAACGCAAGCTGGATTCCCAACTGTGCACAAAAGGCTCGCCAGAACCGGGAGACAAACTGACTGCCCCTATCCGAGACCATCACCTTGGGTAGCCCATGCAAGCGAAAGATCTCCCGAGCAAAAATGGAAGCCAGTTCCTTAGAGGTGGGCAACTTCTTAAGTGGAATACAATGACACATCTTTGAGAACCGGTCAACCACCATAAGGATAACTGTGTTGCCTTGTGAGTTGGGCAACTCCACAATGAAATCCATAGACAGGTGGGTCCAGGGCCTCTCTCCATTGGGTATGGGTTATAGGAGGCCCACTGGAAGGTGTCGTGGAGTCTTACTCTGAGCACACACGGGACAGGCCGCTACGAAGGCAGTAGCATCAGCCCGTAGACTAGGCCACCAGAATTGTTGGGAAATGGCCCAAATGAGTTGATTCTTCCCAGGATGGCCAGCTGCCTTGGGAGAATGGTAAGTCTGGAGCACTGCAGTACGGAGACTCTCCGGGACAAAGCAGCAGTCACAAGGTTTATCAGGAGGAGCATGGACCTGAGCAGCAAGAATTTTGTCACCCAAAGGAGAAGTAAGACTGGTGCGAACCGTAACCAAGATACGATCAGGAGGAATCATAGGAACCGGAACCGACTCCGACTTGGAAGTGGAGGAAAATTGTCATGACAAGGCATCCGCCCTTACATCCTTAGTACCGGGTAAAAATGAGACAATGTAATTAAAGCTCGACAAGAAAAGAGCCCATCGCGCCCTTCTGGGAGAGAGTCGCTTAGCCTCAGACAAGAATGTAAGATTCTTATGGTCAGTAAGAATAAGAATGGGCACAGTGGTACCTTCAAGGAGATGTCTCCATTCTTTCAGGGCTAAAATGATCGCCAACAGCTCTCTGTCACCAATCTCATAATTGCACTCAGCAGGCGACAATTTCTTGGAAAAGTAGCCACACTGATGCATAGCGCTCTCAGATGTAGGATGTTGAGACAGAAGGGTGCCAACTCCAGTCTCAGAAGCATCAACTTCTAGGATAAAAGGTAACGTAGGATCAGGATGTGCCAACACAGGAGCAGAAACAAAGGCAGCCTTGAGAGTCTCAAAGGCCTTAATGGACTCCGGAGACCAACTCTGTGGGTTACCGTCCTTTCTGGTCATATCAGTCAGAGGCTTGACCAGAGACGAGAAGTTACGAATAAACTTCCGATAGTAGTTGTCAAAGCTCTGCAGAGGACATAAACCCACGGGTCGAGGCCACTGTAGGACTGCCGACAGTTTCTCTGGGTCCATCGAAAAACCAGCAGTGGAAATGACATAGCCCAGGAATGTAACCTGTTCACGATGGAACTTGCACTTCTCCAGTTTACAATGGAGATTGTTCTCTCTTAGTTTCTGAAGTACACAACAGACATCTGTGTGATGGTTCTCCAGGGACTTGGAAAATATGAGGATATCGTCGAGATAAACCACCACACACAATTGCAACAAATCTCGGAGGACATCGTTAATAAATTCCTGGATAACTGCCGGGGCGTTACAAAGGCCAAAAGGCATTACCAGGTATTCATAATGGCCTGTTCTGGTATTAAACTCAGTTTTCCACTCGTCGCCCTCCTTAATGCGCACGAGATTGTATGCCCCTCTCAGGTCAAGCTTTGTGAAAACCGTTACTCCCTTGAGGCGGTCAAATAATTCTGTAATCAATGGAATCGGGTAGGCATTCTTAATCGTGACACGATTGAGACCCCTATAATCTATACAAGGTCTCAGTTCACCGCTCTTCTTTTTCACAAAGAAGAAACCAGCACCAGCAGGAGACACTTGTTTATTAATAAAAAATAAAAAGGTAAATAGGAAAAAGCGTAGTCAAGCATAGTCAGAGTCCAGTAGCCAGATCAGGTAGTCAGCCAGTCCAAAGTTCATAAACCAAATCGGGTAATCAGCCAGTCCAGACGTCAGGGATCCAAGGAGAGCAACTGCAAGCAGGATAAAAGCCAGGAGGGATGTCAGCAAGCCAGTCTTGAAACAAACAGCAGGAGATGGTTCCTTGTGATGTGACCAACGCGAAGGCAAATTAAAGAGTGAGCTGGAAGGCTTTAAATAGGCAGGTCAGACGAGCATCATCGGGAACAGCTGGTAACTGTGGAGAGAGAAGAGAGCTGGCAATTATCCGACAGCTGAGCGGCCAGCCCAGAGAAGGAAGGGCTAAGCCAGCCCTGACAACCAGATACCCTGCACTGGGTTATATATAGTACACTGATTGCACTATATACTCTGAACTGTATTATATATACCACACTGACTGCACTATATACTCTGCACTGTATTATATATATATATATATATATATATATATATATATTTATATATACTACACTGACTACCAGGGCCGCTGATAGGGCAGTACAGCCAGCCTTCCTGTAGGGGGCCCGAGCTCTGTCACTTCAGAAGAGGGGCCTGGGAACCTTCAAGGCAGGAGAGCTATCTGTACTGCCTTCTGACCCCTGTGGATCACTTTGCAGCTTTCTCCCTCCAGCAGCTCTGCAGGGGGATCAGTTCTACATACTGGCAAAGTGTCCTGATTTGAAGCAGATGGAGACAGCTGCAGAGTCTCTGCCTTTCTCGGGTCCTGAAACTCCCCCAACAGTCGGCAGTGTTATCTCTGGTCAGCGTGATAAATGAGCAGGAAGTTTGCTCCACCTCCTCACTGATTCCTGACCTCTGATCACCTGCCTCCAGATCCTGCTCTATCTCACTGTGCTCTGTGTTCATGGTGAACTCCAGTGTTTGGATGGAGCAGTGCTTCTGCTGAAAGGGGTGAGTGGGGGGGTTGCTGCTGGAGTGAAGGGACATAAATTTTATTTTGGAGAAAAGTAAATATGGAGCCAGCCTAGAAGTGCAGATAGCTGCCACTGCAGTGTTGAGCTAGGAACCAGTGGACACATCTCTCTCTCTCTCTCCAGCTGACAGACATCTCTGCCCAGACATTTCTATATACCACCCCTAAGGCTGCTTTCACACTGGGGCGGGAGCAGCGTCGGCGGTAAAGCGCCGCTATTTTTAGCAGCGCTTTACCGTCGTTTTAGCGGCGGTGTGCGGGCGCTAGTGGGGTGGTTTTAACCCCCGCTAGCGGCCGAAAAGGGGTTAAACCCGCCCGCAAAGCGCCGCTGCAGCAGCGCTTTGCCAGCGGTATTGCCGCGGTGTCCCATTGATTTCAATGGGTAGGAGCGGTATAGGAGCGGTGAATACACCGCTCCTTCACCGCTGCAAAGATGCGGCTAGCAGGACTTTTTTCACCGTCCTGCCAGCGCATCACTCCAGTGTGAAAGCCCTCCGGCTTTCACACTGGAGTTAAAGGGGCCGGTTTTTTTCAGGCGTTACACAGGCGCTATTTTTAGCGCTGTAACGCCTGAATACCGCCCCAGTGTGAAAGCAGCCTTAGGCCCCCTTTATACTTCACATAGAGGGAACACACATTCCTGTGCGTGTTAATTTTTTTGCTTGTTTTTCACATATAGGGGAGCCCATTCATTTGAATGGACTGCCATATGTGTAACAAACACATCATAGAGGTTCTAGAACATACAGTGCCTTGCGAAAGTATTCGGCCCCCTTGAACTTTTCAACCTTTTGCCACATTTCAGGCTTCAAACATAAAGATATAAATTTTTTATTTTTTGTGAAGAATCACCAACAAGTGGGACACAATTGTGAAGTGGAACGAAATCTATTGGATATTTTGAAACTTTTTTAACTAATAAAAAAATGAAAAGTGGGGCGTGCAAAATGATTCGGCCCCCTTGCGTTAATACTTTGTAGAGCCACCTTTTGCTGCGATTACAGCTGCAAGTCGCTTGGGGTGTCTCTCTCAGTTTTGCACATCGAGAGACTGAAATTCTTGCCCATTCTTCCTTGCAAAACAGCTGGAGCTCAGTGAGGTTGGATGGAGAGCGTTTGTGAACAGCAGTTTTCAGCTCTTTCCACAGATTCTCGATTGGATTCAGGTCTGGACTTTGACTTGGCCATTCTAACACCTGGATACGTTTATTTGTGAACCATTCCTTTGTAGATTTTGCTGTATGTTTGGGATCATTGTCTTGTTGGAAGATAAATCTCCGTCCCAGTTTCAGGTCTTTTGCAGACTCCAACAGGTTTTCATCCAGAATGGTCCTGTATTTGGCTGCATCCATCTTCCCCTCAATTTTAACCATCTTCCCTGTCCCTGCTGAAGAAAAGCCCAAACCATGATGCTGCCACCACCATGTGTGACAGTGGGGATGGTGTGTTGAGGGTGATGAGCTGTGTTGTTTTTACGGCAAAGATATCGTTTTGCATTGTGGGCAAAAAGTTGGATTTTGGTTTCATCTGACCAGAGCACCTTCTTCCACATGTTTGGTGTGTCTCCCAGGTGGCTTGTGGAAAACTTTAGACGAGACTTTTTATGGATATCTTTGAGAAATGGCTTTCTTCTTGCCACTCTTCCATAAAGGGCAGATTTGTGCAGTGTACGACTGATTGTTGTCCTATGGACAGACTCTCCCACCTCAGCTGTAGTTCTCTGCAGTTCATCCAGAGTGATCATGGGCCTCTTGGCTGCATCTCTGATCAGTCTTCTCCTTGTCTGAGCTGAAAGTTTAGAGGGACGGCCAGGTCTTGGTAGATTTGCAGTGGTCTGATACTCCTTCCATTTCAAAATGATCGCTTGCACAGTGCTCCTTGGGATGTTTAAAGCTTGGGAAATCTTTTTGTATCCAAATCCGGCTTTAAACTTCTCCACAACAGTATTACGGACCTGCCTGGTGTGTTCCTTGGTCTTCATGATGCTCTCTACACTTTCAACAGAACCCTGAGACTATCACAGAGCAGGTGCATTTATACAGAGACTTGATTACACACAGGTGGATTCTATTTATCACCATCAGTCATTTAGGACAACATTGGATCATTCAGAGATCCTCGCTGAACTTCTGGAGTGAGTTTGCTGCACTGAAAGTAAAGGGGGCCGAATAATTTTGCACGCACCACTTTTCAGTTTTTTATTTGCTAAAAAAGTTTCAAATATCCAATAGATTTCGTTCCACTTCACAATTGTGTCCCACTTGTTGGTGATTCTTCACAAAAAATTAAAATTTTATATCTTTATGTTTGAAGCCTGAAATGTGGCAAAAGGTTGAAAAGTTCAAGGGGGACGAATACTTTTGCAAGGCACTGTAAGCATGCAGATTTGCCACATGACATAACACAGGTGTGCTAATTGCATTTGCGGTGCCATCAACAATTAATGGCACCACAAGCGCTATTAGCATTTGCAGCGCATTTCCAAAATGCCTGCTACCTTTGCACTTTGTCCCACATTCAGGAAACGTCAAATGTAAATACGGCCTAATGCCGAGTATACACTGCTAGTTTTTTTTTTCATTCGACCCTGCAGGCTGAATAAAAAAAAACTGACACCTCAGGTCGGAGCCACTGTACTGCCAATGCGATATTAGTATAGCAATCTCCCCTGCTGTTCTATTGTGTTCTGACAAGGGGATGACCCCCACCCCACCAGAACACTCATGCCACTTCAACAGAAGCCAGCTGTCATATAGTCAGACAGGGCTGTATACATGCCATTGCTGCAGCATTTTTAGAGCAGATTGCAGAGTTTGACAGGCAGCACCTCCTGTCAAACGTCTCATCGAGTTTAATGGGGCTGCTCTGCACAATGTATAATTGCCATTCAGCAATTTAAAAAAGTAAAAAAATAAATAAAAAAAAAGGGTGCCATGAGGTGGCAGTAGCATGGCTCTAATTTCTGCCATGGCTGCAAAGAATACCACTGCGACCATGTCATTTTAGCAACTTGATATTTCCGGGGTGGGGGCCCTGTCAGGTAGGTTGTACGGGGCCCTGTGATTTCTGAAAGCGGCCCTGCTGACTACACTATATACTCTGCACTGTTATATATTCTACACTGACTACACTATATACTCTGAACTGTATTATATATTCTACACTGACGGCACTATATACTCTGAACTGTATTATATATTCTACACTGACGGCACTATATACTCTGAACTGTATTATATATTCTACACTGACTGCACTATATACCCTGCACCGAATTATATATACTACACTGACTGCACTATATACCCTGCACTGTATTATATATACTACACTGACTGCACTATATACTACACTACCTGCCTAATCTCCATTTATTCACTTAACCACTTCAATACCGGGCCATAGTCAAATGACGCCCACAGATGGGATCTCCCATCCTGGGTGGACATCATATGACGGCCTCGGTATTTCGCCACTCCTGCGGGCCCCCGGGGGCCCGCACCATGGCGATCGTGGATGAGGTGTGTCCCTCGGACACAGCCCATCCCCGATCTGTGGGATTTTCATCCTCATCCACCCCCCCCCCCCCCCCCGATACACGTGACCGGCCATGTCCAATCACAGCCGGTTACATGTACTGTGCATTCACAGCGCTCGTGCACATGCCTAGGGCACTTGCAGAGCAGCGATCGGGGATACGGCTTGCCACCCTGACACAGCTCAACCCCCGATCGTAGTAAAGAGCCAATGAAATTGGCTCTTTACCACGTTGAGCGGCTGTGTCCAATCACAGCCGGTCACAGAATGTAAACAAACCGCGGTAACGAGATGTTACCGGGTTCTCCTCCTCACACACTGATAGTGTGTGAGGAGGAGATTGCGGTAACATCTCGTTACCGCCTAGTGTACACACCAACCAATAAAGAGGGCCTGTCACCACCCATCAAAGTACCTGTCATCACCCATCAAAGTACCTGTCATCACCCATCACAGCCCATCTGAGTACCTGAGTACCCGTCAGCCCATCTGAGTACCCGAGTACCTGTCCCAGCCCATCTGAGTATCCGAGTACCTGTACCAGCCCATCTGAGTATCGGAGTACCTGAGTACCTGTACCAGCCCATCTGAGTACCCGAGTACCTGTACCAGCCCATCTGAGTACCCGAGTACCTGTCACAGCCCATCTGAGTACCCAAGTACCTGAGTACCTGTCACAGCCCATCTGAGTACCCAAGTACCTGAGTACCTGTCACAGCCCATCTGAGTACCCAAGTACCTGAGTACCTGTCACAGCCCATCTGAGTACCCAAGTACCTGAGTACCTGTCACAGCCCATCTGAGTACCCAAGTACCTGAGTACCTGTCACAGCCCATCTGAGTACCCGAATTACCTGTACCAGCCCATCTGAGTACCCAAGTACCTGAGTACCTGTCACAGCCCATCTGAGTACCCGAGTACCTGTCACAGCCCATCTGAGTACCTGTCACAGTCCATCTGAATACCTGTCACAGTCCATCTGAGTACCCGAGTACCTGAGTACCTGTCACAGCCCATCTGAGTACCCAAGTACCTGAGTACCTGTCACAGCCCATCTGAGTACCTGTCACAGTTCATCTGAGTACCCGGATACCTGTCACCAGCCCGTCGGAGTACCCAAGTACCTGTCACCAGCCCGTCGGAGTACCCGAGTACCTGTCACCAGCCCGTCGGAGTACCCGAGTACCTGTCACCAGCCCGTCGGAGTAACGGAGTACCTGTCACCAGCCCGTCGGAGTAACGGAGTACCTGTCACCAGCCCGTCGGAGTACCCGAGTACCTATTTGCAGACCATGCCTCACAGAATATATGTTGGGGTGTTTGCTTTCCAAAATGGGGTCATTTCGTGGGTAATTCTACTGTCCTGGTGCTCCAGGGCCTTCACAAATGTAATAGGTCGTTAGGAAATTAGAGGTGTCATTTATGCTCCTAGAACACCTGATGGCGCTCCCTGCATGTTGGGCCTTTGTATGTGGTCAGGCTGTGTAAAAGTCTCACACATGTGGTATCGCCATACTCAGGATGAGTAGCAGAATGTATTTTGGGGTGTCATTTTTGCTATGTACATGCTTTGAGTTAGAAATATCTTAGAAGCTGATCACTTTGTGTAAAAAAAAAAAATTTTCTTTCCACGTTTTCCAAAGACTTGTGAAAAAAATTAACTCATTATGCCTCATAGAATATACGTTGGGGTGTTTGCTTTCCAAAATGGGGTAATTTTACTGTCCTGGTGCTCCACGGCCTTCACAAATGTAATAGGTCGTTAGGAAATTAGAGGTGTCAGTTATGCTCCTAGAACCCCTGACGGCGCTCCCTGCATGTTGGACCTCTCTGTGTGGCCAGCCTGTGTAAAAGTCCCACACATGTGGTATCGCCATACTCGGGAAGAGTTGCAGAATGTATTTCGGGGTGTAATTGGAAGTATGTATATGCTCTGTATGAGAAATAACTTGTTATTATGACAATTTTGTAAAAAAAAAAAAAATATATATTCTTCTTTTTCCCAAGAATTGTGGGAAAAAATTACAACTTCAAAAAACTCACCATGCCTCTTACTAATACCTCCACTGACCTCCCTTCAGTGTCCTCCACCCCTCTCTGTCATTCCCTCCACTGACCTCCCCTCAGTGTCCTCCACCCCTCTCTGTCATTCCCTCCACTGACCTCCGTTCAGTGTCCTCCACCCCTCTCTGCCAATACCTCCACTGACCTCCGTTCAGTGTCCTCCACCCCTCTCTACCAATACCTCCACTGACCTCCGTTCAGTGTCCTCCACCCCTCTCTGTCATTCCCTCCACTGACCTCCCTTCAGTGTCCTCCACCACTCTCTGTCATTCCCTCCACTGACCTCCCTTCAGTGTCCTCCACCCCTCTCTGTCACTCCCTCCACTGACCTCCCTTCAGTGTCCTCCACCCCTCTCTGTCATTCCCTCCACTGACCTCCATTCAATATCCTCCACCCCTCTCTGCCAATCCCTCCACTGACCTCCTTTCCGTGTTCTCCACCCCTCTCTTTCATTCCCTCCACTGACCTCCATTCAATATCCTCCACCCCTCTCTGCCAATCCCTCCACTGACCTCCATTCAGTGTCCTCCACCCCTCTCTTTCATTCCCTCCACTGACCTCCCTTCAGTGTCCTCCACCCCTCTCTGTCACTCCCTCCACTGACCTCCGTTCAGTGTCCTCCACCCCTCTCTGTTAATCCCTCCACTGACCTCCGTTCAGTGTCCTCCACCCCTCTCTTTCATTCCCTCCACTGACCTCCATTCAATATCCTCCACCCCTCTCTGCCAATCCCTCCACTGACCTCCATTCAGTGTCATCCACCCCTCTCTTTCATTCCCTCCACTGACCTCCCTTCAGTGTCCTCCACCCCTCTCTGTCACTCCCTCCACTGTCCTCCCTTCAGTGTCCTCCACCCCTCTCTTTCATTCCCTCCACTGACCTCAGTTCAGTGTCCTCCACCCCTCTCTGTTAATCCCTCCACTGACCTCCATTCAGTGTCCTCCACCCCTCTCTGCCAATCCCTCCACTGACCTCCCTTCAGTGTCCTCCACCCCTCTCTGTCATTCCCTCCACTGACCTCCATTCAATATCCTCCACCCCTCTCTGCCAATCCCTCCACTGACCTCCTTTCCGTGTCCTCCACCCCTCTCTGTCACTCCCTCCACTGACCTCCGTTCAGTGTCCTCCACCCCTCTCTGCCAATCCCTCCACTGACCTCCTTTCCGTGTCCTCCACCCCTCTCTTTCATTCCCTCCACTGACCTCCATTCAATATCCTCCACCCCTCTCTGCCAATCCCTCCACTGACCTCCATTCAGATTAAATTCAAGATACTAACAATAGCTTACAAAGCAATCCACAACTCTGCTCCAAGCTACATCACTAACCTGATCTTGAAATAGCAACCTAATGGTTCCCTTCATTCCTCCCAAGACCTCCTGCTCTTTAGCTTGCCTCCAGGACTTCTCCAGAGCCTCTCCTATCCTCTGGAACTCCATACCCCAATCTGTCTGACTATCTCCTACTCTGCCCACTTTCAGACGATCCCTGAAAACTTATCTCTTCAGAGAAGCCTATCTGGTCCCCACCTAACAACTGTACATTTAACTTTCTCTGTCAGCCCCCCCCCCCCCCCCACATTTATTACCTCTTGCATCTCTTGACCTTCCCACATAGATTGTAAGCTCTAACGGGCAATGCCCTCTGATTCTTCTTGAATTAAAGTGTATTGTAGTTGTACTGTCTTCCCTCGTGATGTAAAGCTGTTGGCGTCATATAAATCTTGTATAATAATATGGCAGTGAGGGAAAAAAAGTATTTGATCGGCTGCTAATTTTGTACATTTGCCCACTGGCAAAGAAACGATCAGTCTATAATTTTATTGGTTGGTTTATTATAAGGCCTCATGCACACGAGACGCAGATGCAAACTCTGCTGGACACATGTTTTTAAAAGCTGAAACCGGCGTTTAGAAACGTGCATTTTGCTGCGATTTTTACCGCGATTTAGTGGTGTTTTACCGCGTTTTACCGCGTTTGCGTCTAGAAGCGTTTAGTTAAGCTAACATCATAGACCCTCCCCAGCTCAAAAAACAGTATTATTAACTATTTCAGCAATTTTGTGAGACCAGAGTGAGTAGCAGCAGCTGTGAGAGCTGCAGTGTACTTGTATTTAGCGTGTCACTTGCCACGGCACCTGCCACAAGTTGTGGATTGTCCACTTGCCACGTCATCTGCCACAAGTTGTGGATTGTCCAACTGCCACGTCACCTGCCACAAGTTGTGGATTGTCCACTTGCCACGTGACTTGCCACATCACCTGCCACGTCACTTGCCATGTCACCTGCCACAAGTTTTGGATTGTCCACTTGCCACGTCACTTGCCATGTCACTTGCCACAAGTTGGGGATTGTCCACTTGCCACATCACCTGCCACGTCACCTGCCACAAGTTGTGGATTGTCCACTTGCCACGTCACTTGCCACATCACCTGCCACGTCACTTGCCACGAGATGTGGATTGTCTACTTTCCACGTCACCCGCCATGCCACCTGCCAAAAGTTGTGGATTGTCCACTTGCCATGTCACCAGCCACATCACCTGCCACAAGTTGTGGATTGTCCACTTGCCACGTGACTTGCCACATCACCTGTCACGTCACTTGCCACATCACCTGCCACAAGTTGTGGATTGTCTACTTGCCACGTCACTTGCCACATCACCTGCCACGTCACTTGCCACGTCACCTGCCACAAGTTATGGATTGTCCACTTGCCACGTCACCTGCCACGTCACTTGCCACAAGTTGTGGATTGTCCACTTTCCACGTCACCTGCCACGTCACTTGCCATGTCACCTGCCACAAGTTTTGGATTGTCCACTTGCCACGTCACCTGCCACAAGTTGGGGATTGTCCACTTGCCACATCACCTGCCACGTCACTTGCCACATCACCTGCCACAAGTTGTGGATTGTCCACTTGCCACGTCACTTGCCACATCACCTGCCACGTCACTTGCCATAAGATTTGGATTGTCCACTTTCCATGTCACCTGCCATGCCACCTGCCACAAGTTGTGGATTGTCCACTTGCCACGTCACCAGCCACATCACCTGCCACAAGTTGTGGATTGTCCACTTGCCACGTCACTTGCCACGTCACCTGCCACAAGTTGTGGATTGTCCACTTGCCACGTCACTTGCCACGTCCCCTGCCACAAGTGGATTGTCCACTTGCCACATCACTTGCCACGTCACCTGCCACAAGTTATGGATTGTCCACTTGCCACGTCACATGCCAGTCACCTGCCACAAGTTGTGGATTTTCCACTTGCCACGTCACCTGCCAGGTCACTTGCCACAAGTTGTGGATTGTCCACTTTCCGCGTCACTTGCCACTTCACCTGCCACGTCACTTGCGTCAAGTTGTGGATTGTCCACTTGCCACATCACTTGCCACCTGCCATGTCACTTGCCACAAGTTGTGGATTGTCCACTTGCCACGTCACTTGCCACCTGCCATGTCACTTGCCACAAGTTGTGGATTGTCCACTTGCCACGTCACTTGCCACCTGCCATGTCACTTGCCACAAGTTGTGGATTGTCCACTTGCCACGTCACTTGCCACCTGCCATGTCACATGCCACAAGTTGTGGATTGTCCACTTGCCACGTCACTTGCCACCTGCCATGTCACTTGCCACAAGTTGTGGATTGTCCACTTGCAATTGTTTAAAATATTTTTCTAATGGTTTTTCATCATTTGCAATCATTTTTGAGATTTTTAATGTAAAAAAAAGGTCACCTTTAAAAACGCTTATAAACGAAAACGCGGCAAAACGCGGTAGCGGCGTTTTGCCGCGTTTTACCGCGTTTTGCCGCGTTTTGCGTCTGAAACGTGGAAACTTTTGCGTCTGAACCCATTTTTTTGTTTCTGGAAAAACGAGGTTAAACGCAACTGCATAAAAACGGCAAAAAACGAGACTGTGTGCATGGACACATAGGATAACATTGAATGAGTTCAGGGGCAGTTGAAAAAAGTGTCCAACTGCCTCTGAACACGCGTTTAACTGCGTCTTGTGTGCATGAGGCCTAACAGTGAGAGAGAGAATCACATAAAAAATATCCAGAAAAACACATTTCAAACAAGTTATACATTTATTTGCATTTTAATGAGTGAAATAAGTATTTGACCCCCTATCAATCAGCAAGATTTCTGGTTCCCAGGTGTCTTCTATACAGGCAAGGAGCTGAGATTAGGAGCACTCTCTTAAAGGGAGTGCTCCTAATCTCAGCTTGTTACCTGTATAAAAGACACCTGTCCACAGAAGCAACCAATCACATTCCAATCTCTCCACCATGGCCAAGACCAAAGAGCTGTCCAAGCATGTCTACACAAGGCTGGAATGGGCTACAAGACCATTGCCAAGCAGCTTGGTGAGAGGGTGACAACAGTTGGTGCGATTATTCGCGAATAAAAAAAAAAAAAAACACAAAATAACGGTCACTTAGAAGAGGAGGTGTAGATCGCACTGGACTGACCCGATCAGTCACTCTTGTAGGTTATGTAGAGTATGGGCCGATAGAAAGAATTGGTTTCCAGATGTTTACATCCAGTTGGAGGAAAAGGTGGTGTTGAGCCCTGTTCGGGCCTGGGCTGCTACCTCAGGGTACGGCCTTATGGCCGACACCACGTGTGTTTAGAAGGAAGTAAAAGTAAAGGAGCGCCCGGTATCCAGTATAGGTGGTATAAAGGTACTTTATTGAAATTCCAGCAATAGAAAGAGGTCTGGGGCTCCATGGAAGATCTCACCTCGTGGAGTTTCGGTGATCATGAGAACGGTGAGGAATCAGCTCAGAACTACACGGAAGAACTGTGGTCAGATGAGACCAAAATCGAGCTCTTTGGCATCAACTCAACTCGCCATGTTTGGAGGAGGAGGAATGCTGCCTGTGACCCCAAGAACACCATCCCCCACCATCATACATGGAGGACCTATGACCCCAAGAACACCATCCCCCACCATCATACATGGAGGACCTATGACCCCAAGAACACCATCCCCCACCATCATACATGGAGGTGGAAACATTATGTTTTTGGGGGTGTTTCTCTGCTAAGAGGAAAGGACAACTTCACTGCATCAAAGAGACAATAGACAGGGCCATGTACCGTTAAATCTTGGGTGAGAACCTCCTTCCCTCAGCCAGGGCATTAAAAATGGGTTGTGGATGGGTATTCCAGCATGACCCAAAACACACTGCCAAGACAACAAAGGAATGGCTCAAGAAGAAGAACATGAAGGTCCTGGAGTGGCCTAGCCAGTGTCCAGACCTTAATCCCATAGAAAATATGTGGAAGGATTTGGAAGTTTGAGTTACCAAACGTCAGCCTCGAAATCTTAATGACTTGGAGAGGATCTGCAAAGTGGAGTGGCCTAGTTAGTCTGCAGACCTTAATCCCATAGAAGGATCTGAAGGTTTGCGTTACCAAATGTCAGCCTCAAAACCTTAATGACTTGGAGGGGATCTGCAAAGAGGAGAAGCCTAGCCAGTCTCCAGACCTTAATCCCATAGAAAATATGTGGAAGGATCTGAAGGTTTGAGTTACCAAACGCCAACCTCGAAACCTTAATGACTTGGAAAGGATCTGCAAAGTAGAGTGTCCTAGGCAGTCTCCAGACCTTAATCCCATAGAAAATACGTGGAGGGAGCTGAAGGTTTGAGTTACCAAACGTCAGCCTCGAAACCTTAATGACTTGGAAAGGATCTGCAAAGTAGAGTGTCCTAGGCAGTCTCTGAAAACACACTGCCAAGGCAACAAAGGAATGGCTCAAGAAGAAGAACATGAAGGTCGTGGAGTGGCCTAGCCAGTGTCCAGACCTTAATCCCATAGAAAATATGTGGAAGGATTTGGAGGTTCGAGTTACCAAACGTCAGCCTCGAAACCTTAATGACTTGGAAAGGATCTGCAAAGTAGAGTGTCCTAGGCAGTCTCCAGACCTTAATCCCATAGAAAATATGTGGAGGGAGCTGAAGGTTTGCGTTACCAAATGTCAGCCTCAAAACCTTAATGACTTGGAGGGGATCTGCTAAGAGGAGAGGCCTAGCCAGTCTCCAGACCTTAATGACTTGGACAAAGTAGAGTGTCCTAGGCAGTCTCCAGACCTTAATCCCATAGAAAATACGTGGAGGGAGCTGAAGGTTCGAGTTACCAGACGCCATTCACGAAACCTTAATGACTTGGAGAGGATCTGCAAAGAGGAGAGGCCTAGCCAGTCTCCAGACCTTAATCCCATAGAAAATATGTGGAGGGATCTGAAGGTTTGAGTTGCCAAACGTCAGCCTCGAAACCTTAATGACTTGAAGAGGATCTGCAAAGAGGACACAATCCCTCTTGAGATGTGCGAACCTGGAGGCCAACTCCAAGGAACGTCTGACCTCTGTGATCGCCAACAAGGGTTTCTCCACCACCTACTAAGTCTTTTGTTTTGCGAAGGGATCAAATACGTATTTCACTCATTAAAATGCAAATCAAATGATAGCTTTTTCGAAATGCGTTTTCCTGGATATTTTCGCTGTTATTCCGTCTCTCGCTGTTATAATAAACCGACCAATAAAATTCTAGACCGATCGTTTCTTTCTCAGTGGGCAAACCTACAAAATCAGCAGGAGATCCGATACTTTTCTCCTTCACTGTAATAACTACAATACAAATGTTTTATCAGCTAAAGTAATTTTACAGCCTCTCCATTCTGTGCGTTTCGGCTCTTGGGCCACGGCTCCCCCCCCCCCGTATTGTTTGTGGCCCGCGAGCCGATCTTACAACCGTCGCCGGGCCGCGTCCTACATTGAATGCTTGGGCACACACAGACCTCGGGAGAAAAGGCGGTACATAACAAACGCCACAATGACGCCCGTTTCCTAATGAATTGCATTGCCATTCGCTGAGCGTTTCGGAGGAGAAATCCCCCCCCCTCCCCCCCTCGCTGCCAGAGACGAGTCCTCCTATTTTCTTTATAAAGCTCGCCACTAGCAAAATAATTTGCTGCTGTAAATCAGCGACTAACAATTTGTTCCAATCTCAGAACATAACGATATGTTATGCAAATGAAAGCGCTCCAGAAATCTGAAATATATATAAACACACAAATTCTCCGCAATGCCAATCGCTGCGGGCGAAACGCGTCCGTGTGATGGATACATGTGGGGGGGGGGGGGGAGGGGAGGGGGAAGATATGGAATATTAGAATCAGATTGGAGTTGCAATTCTTTTTCTTTGATTGTATTTGCATTGCATTGTTTCATTGTTTGTTAGAAACAGATCTGTCTAGATTTCTTCTCATCTGATTCTAGTCTGTCTGTGACCTCACCGAGCGGCGGCACCAATCAGTGAATGAGGCTTGGTGACCAACCCACCCCCAAATCCCAGCAAATAGCATCTCCCCGATGAGGTCATCTCTCTGACTCTCTCCTCCAATCAGCATGTTCAAACTGTTGACTGTTGAGAGGTCTTTGGAAAAGCAGTGGAGCTCAGCAATTTTAAATGAGACCTGAGATATTCTTATATTATAGTGCTATTATACACTGCTACTACACCACTACTACACAACTACTACACCACTACTACATTGCTACTACACAGCGACTACACCACCACTACACAGCGACTACACCACCACTACACAGCTACTACACCACCACTACACAGCTACTACACCACCACTACACAGCTACTACACCACTACTACACAGCTACTACGCCACCACACCACTGCTACTATACCACTACTACACCGCCTACCACACAGCTACTACACAGCGACTACACCACCACTACACAGCGACTACACCACCACTACACAGCTACTACACCACTACTACACCACTACTACACTGCTACTACACCACCACACCACTGCTACTATACCACTACTACACCGCCTACCACACAGCTACTACACCACTACTACACTGCTCCTACACCATCTTCCTTCCACAGCGTCTCTTCTTGGTTCTCGGGCCGCTCCGCGCAATGGGAGGCTCCCGCTGTGTGACGCTTCTCTTCTTCAGACAGTTCTTATATAACAGAGACCCCACCCCCCTCTCATGCATGAAACCGTGCGCCAGAGGGGGGCGAAGTCACCAGGTGGCCCCGCCCTCCGTTTATATAAGAACTGTCAAAAGAAGAGAAGCGTCAAACAGCGGGAGCCTCCCATTGCACGGAGCGGCCCGAGAACCAAGAAGAGAGGCCGTGGAGGAAGATGCCGGACGAGAACACCGGAGCAAGAAGAAGCGGATCGGAGGAAGAAGAAGATGGAGGAAGAAGATGAAGACACCGAAGGATGAAGAAAGGAAGAAGTCCAGAAGAAAGAAGATGAAAGAAGACTTTAATAAAGGACTTGTCGAAGACCGTCTCCTGTCATTTTTAACATTTTTTTGTCACTTTTTTACTGAAATAGTAGGGGTACCCCCTTACCATTTCACACGGGGGGATCTGGGGGTCCCCTTGTTAAAGGGGGCTTCCAGATTCCGATAAGCTCCCCCGCCCGCAGATCCCCACAACCACCGGCCAGGGTTGTGGGGATGAGGCCCTTGTCCTCATCAACATGGGGACAAGGTGCTTTGGGGGGACCCTAAATCACCCGCCCAATGTTGAGGGCATGTGGCCTGGTACGGTTCAGGAGTGGGGGGCTCTCTCGTCCCCCCCTCTTTTCCTGAGTCCTGCCAGGTTGCGTGCTCGGATAAGGGTCTGGTATGGATTTTGAGGGGGGCCCCCACGCCATTTTTTTTTGGACGCAGGGTTCCCCTTAAAATCCATGCCAGACCTGAAGGGCCTGGTAAGGAATTTTGGGGGACCCCCACGCTTTTTTTTTTTCTTCATTTTTTTTTTCTTAATGCTAGCAGGTTCCGATATATAAGTGTCAGAAGAAGGAAAGCGTCACACAGCGGGAGCCTCCCATTGCGGCCCGAGAAGGAAGCGAGGAAGAAGAGATGCCGTGGAGGAAGATGCCGGACGAGAACACCGGAGCAAGAAGCAGAGGATCGGAGGAAGAAGAAGATGAAGGAAGAAGGAAGAAGACCAGAAGAAAGAAGGTGAAAAGTAGAAGTCTTTAATAAAGGAATTGTCAAAAACTGTCTCTGGTCATTTTTAACACTTTTGTCACTTTTCTGGTCAAATGGTAGGGGTACTTTTGTACCCCCTTACCATTTCACACAGGGGTGGAGGCCGGGATCTGTGGGTCCCCTTGTTAAGGGGGGGCTTCCAGATTTCGATAAGCCCCCCGCCCGCAGACCCCCACAACCACCGGCCAGGGTTGTGGGGATGAGGCCCTTGTCCTCATCAACATGGGGACAAGGTGCTTTTGGGGGGGCCGCTACCCCAAAGCACCCTCCCAAGGTTGAGGGCATGTGGCCTGGTAAGGTTCAGGAGGGGGGGGGCCTCTCTCGTCCCCCCCCCGCGGCCTGCCAGGTTGCGTGCTCGGATAAGGGTCTGGTATGGATTTTGAGGGGGGCCCCACACCATTTTTTTTTGGTGCGGGGTTCCCCTTAAAATCCATGCCAGACCTGAAGAGCCTGATATGGATTTTGAGGGGGACCCCCACGCCATTTTTTTTGGCGCGGGGTTCCCCTTAAAATCCATGGCAGACCTGAAGGGCCTGGTATGGATTTTGAAGGGGGCCCCCACGCCATTTTTTTGGGGGGCACGGGGTTCCCCTTAATATCCATACCAGACCTGAAGGGCCTGGTATGGATTTTGTGGGGGGGCCCCCACGCCATTTTTTTTTGGGTGGGGTTCCCCTTAAAATCCATGCCAGACCTGAAGGCCCTGGTATGGAATTTTGGGGGACCCCCACGCATTTTTTTTCTTCATTTTTTTTTCTTAATGCTAACAGGTTCCGTTATATAAGGGCCGCTACCCCAAAGCACCCTCCCAAGGTTGAGGGCATGTGGCCTGGTACGGTTCAGGAGGGGGGGGGCTCTCTTGTCCCCCCCTGCGGCCTGCCAGGTTGCGTGCTCGGATAAGGGTCTGGTATGGATTTTGAGGGGGGCCCCCACGTCATTTTTTTTTTTTTGGCGCGGGGTTCCCCTTAAAATCCATGGCAGACCTGAAGGGCCTGGTATGGATTTTGAGGGGGGCGCCACGCCATTTATTTTTCATTTTTTATTTTTTTATTTCTTCATTTTTTATTTTATTTTTCTTCATTTTTTATTTTTTTTCTTCATTTTTTTTTTTATTTTTTTTTTTCTTAATGCTAACATGACCTGTGTGCAAATAGCCTTAAAAAAAAAAAAAAAACCCATAGAATTGAACCAGCGCAAAAAAAGAAAAGAAGTCAAGTTGAGAGGTGCGCCCGTTCAACTTATGCAAATGAACCTACGTGACTTGACATTCACTAAGATTTTGCCGGCGCATTGAACCAGAGCACTTGAACGGGCGCAAATGCCGTTTGCGCATGCGCAGTGCATAAAATGATCTCACGCAGTTCCGAATGTATTTGCAGGCGCAGCGGGCTTGCTCAGAGAAAGTTTATATTCCGTCCTATTTTGGGCATATTTGTTACTCGGACAGTCATATCTATACTTCCTCACACCACCCCCATAATATTCGCACTTCCAGCTTCTTTTAATTGCGAGTTGAAGATGCCGTGCGCCCGGTCTATAGCGACGCACAGATCGCGGCCGCCCGTGTCGCCGGCAACATGATAGTAAATGGGGAATTGCGCTGTGTTACAGGTGCAAATGCTTTGCGAATACAAAAAAAGGCCGTTGCGCGTCAGCGTGCGCCGCTACTCATGGCGCAAATGCTTTGTAAATCAGCCCCATCGTGTCTGTTTTGTTTTGTTTTTTTCTCAGAAATTTGTTAAACTTCTCACATAAAGAAACATAGAAAAAAACGCTTAACTATGCAAAACACACATCAAATCCACGTGTGGTATAAACTGTGAAGTGTGCAAAAAAAAAAAGCTGAGACGTAAAACGCGATGAATGTTTTATAAATATCTCGAACTCCTCACACCCCGCGATTAAAAATAAACGGCAACATTTTGACATCTTACAATTCGGAACAATCCACTAAGATTCCCTCCCACATTCCCGGCGTCAGATCTTCGCAGAGTGTTAGGAGAGCGAATAGGAACAACTAATTTAACCCCTTCACGCCAGCCGTGCGCAAAACTTCCGCTCCCAGCTTGAAGGGGTGTTATACCGGGACGATATGCAGTTGCGGGCATCTCCCCGGTACCGTTTATTAGAGCCGGTGTTCCGCCATATAGCGTCCGGCCATCTAGAAGTGTCAGCCCCGTAGTGCGCAGGCGCAGCGTTTGCGCAGTACGGAGCAGAAGGAGATTCGGGGGGGGGGGGATCCAAAGATGAACGGCGCCTGCACCGTGAGTGGAGGTGCAAGCCCCACCATCCAAGCGGACATAGGGCTGCACATATTAGAGGGCCCCTCGTGGGCTCGCTTCGCTCGCCACGCTTCGGGGCACGGCCTCGATTCACTCGCCACGCTTCGGGCACGGCCTCGCTTCACTCGCCACTCTTCGGGCACGGCCTCGCTGCGCTCGCCACTCTTCGGGCACGGCCTCGCTGCGCTCGCCACGCTTCGGGCACGGCCTCGCTTCGCTCGCCGCGCTTCGGGCACGGCCTCGCTGCGCTCGCCACGCTTCGGGCACGGCCTCGCTGCGCTCGCCTCTTTTTATTCTAACTCTATGTCCACTTTGATGGTGGGGCTAGAACCTGGACTCACGGCGCAGGCGCCATTCATCTTCATCTGTGTGTCCTGTGTACTGCGCATGTGCAATACACAGCGGACACTATCCGATGGGGGACATTATGTGATAGGACACCGGCAGTCGGCTTTTTAGTGATAACAACCGATGGAACTAAACTCCACTCGGCTGTTATCCTAAAGGAGCGAGAGAAGACACCCTCCCCCCTCCCCCTCCCGCCACTCTTCCCCCCAGGAGACCCCAGCCACCAGCCGGCACATCCGTCGCCTAGGCTGTGACCCCGAACGAAGCCGCATTCGGCTTCAATCGGGGGTCTCCGATGTAAAATCCCAGAGGCGGCGTCACTTCCGCTTTATTCGGCTGTTAATGGCGCCGATTTTAATAAAAAGTTACAATATTCAGAATCGCTGATTTTGGCAATGAACGAACGACTTGTATAGCGCTGCCTACGTGAACCAAAACGCCTCGGGGCGCTTGCCGCCGGTGTCCGTCTGAGCGTGGCACGGTCCTTTACTCCATAGGGTCCCGACGTGCTTACAAACGCATACACAGATACTAGGGACAATTTCAGACAGGATCTAATTAACCTTCCAGCATGTCTTTGGAGTGTGGGAGGAAACCGGAGGAAACTCACACAGGGGGGACATGCAAACTCCAGGCAGATGATGTCGCGGTCGGGATTTGAACCAGCGACCCGATTGCTGCTAGGTGAGAGTGCTACCCACTACACCACTGTGCTGCCCTGAATACTGTGTGAAGGAGGGATTTAGGGTCTTTTAGATACCCCCCCCCGATCCCTCCACAAAGAGGACCTGTCACCGCCTGTTACCTAAGAGAATTGCGCGCTGCATTTGGAGATTTCAGAATTTGCCGCGTCGCGAATGTCAGTTCTCCATTACGAATGCGAATTTACAAGACCGGCCGCTTCCGGCTCGCCCTCGCCTCTGGAGCGTGCGTGTTTGTACTTTTGTTTCCGACGGACTTGTGTACACACGATCGGAAAATCCAACGACAGGCATTTGTCCGCGGGAAAATTTTATAAACCCGCCATCCAACATTTGTCTGTGGAAAATCCGACAACAATTGTCCGACAGAGCGTATAAATAGTCGATTGTGTGTACGAGGCTCAAGGCACTGTTGTGTCTGTATCTTAATTGTGTGAACTGCCTGAAATGATTAACACTGGGGGGGGGGGGGTTGTTCATTTGTAATGCTATAAGTAATATGCAGCATGAAGGGGTTCATAAACCCTGACACTGGTGTCACTAATGCAGCACAGAGGGGTTAATTAACTGCCACTGGTTACTAATGCCTCAGTGGGCAACTGTGTATTTTAATTTTGTGCTACCCTAGGCAAAACTAAAATTGAGCACCGATCCCCCCCCCCCCACCCACCATCTAAATTTGCCCCACCCCAGGCACAGTATACTGTTATTGTCTCGGGGTCTGATGGGGAAGCCACAACCATTCACAGTGAACAGCTGCAGCTTCCTCATCAGACCCCGAGACACGAGGGCAGAGGAAGTGGCAGCACTGGTGGGCACTGATATGCGGCACTGGTTGGCACTGATAAGGAGCCAGTGATGAAGCTGCACTGATATGGGGCACTGATAAGGAGGCAGAGAAGTAGCTGCACTGATATGCGGCACTGGTCGGCACTGATATGCGGCACTGGTCGGCACTGATATGCGGCACTGGTCGGCACTGATATTTGGCACTGATATGCGGCACTGGTTGGCACTGATAGAAGGCAATAGTTGCCACTAATACACAGCACTGATGGGCACTGTTGGGGCTGCACTGATCATCAGGACACGGACAATCAGTGCCCTGGTTTTCAGTGTAGATGCCCCCCCTTTACACTATCCATTAAAGCGGGAGTCTGCCGGGAGTCCGCCGTTTTTTTTTTTTTTTTAAAGCCAGCAGCTACAAATACTGCAGCTGCTGACTTTTAAAATAATGACACTTACCCACCCAGCGCACCCGCGATGTCGGCACCCAAAGCCGATCTCTCGATCGTCTCTCTCGGGTGCTGCCGCCGCCATCTTGGGTATGGGAATCAGGAAGTGGAGCCTTTCGGCTTCATTTCCCGGTTCCCTACTGCGCATTCGCGAGTCCCGCTGCGCAATAAGGACGGTCCCCGCTGTCTCTGGGATCCGTGTGTTTCCCAGCAGGCAGCGGGGGACTTTCGGAAAGGGGCGTAGATTCTGCGGAAAGGGGCGTACCTTCTGCAGAATCTACGCCGGAAGTGGGTGCAGATACCTGTACTGTACAGGTACCTGCACCCCCCTCCCCCCTGGAAGGTGCCAATTGTGGCGCCGGAGGGGGGGGGATTCCAATGAGCGGAAGGTCCACTTTAGGGTGGACCTCCGCTTTAACTGTCTCTCTCCTCTCCTCACGCTGTGACAGCAGGAGGAAAGGAATGTCGATAACCAGCAAGTTTACATCGTGATCAGCGATGATTGAACTCAGCTGATTGCGTAGTAAAGAGCTGCTGTGATTGGCTCTTAACCCCAATCTTTGATCAGCTGTTCTGAAGGACACGGTGATCGGAGTGCACAGGGCGTGCGCGCCACCTGGATGACCACGCTGTAGCCACCCTTCAGTTTCAGTGCGGTCCCCGGGAGAGGGGGGGGTGTGCAAATTGTTTTTCACACTATGGGTGTGAGCCGGGCCTCATGTCTAAGTTTTGCCGAAAGCCTCACCAAGCTGAGAGCCGCCTCTGGTCTTGTTGTTTCCTAATTGGAGAAATATACATGTATGAATTTCACACTCCACATACAACACCTTCTTCGTTCTCTCTTTGCTTTTCTACCTCTAGAAAACATTTCCCTGATAATTATTTCATTGAGCCGCTCTATCCGCACACGGGGTAGGAAGTCGCCCGCTAAGTCTGATTTACACAAAAAAAAAACTGCAAATACCCGGCGCAAGAATTCTGCCCGCCTCCCGTTCTTTCCATGTCACCGCCGCCACATTTTGCAGTCGGATTCTCGGCGAGTGTAATTATCCCGGTGAGCTGACATTGATTTCTCCTATCTGAGGATACCTGCCGGCAGATACAGATAACGGGCGGCCAAGTTTCCCGGCTGTAAAGTTTGAAAACCAAATCTCTACTGTGTCTATTAAATCTTTTACAGGTGAAAAATGTAAATCCGCAGAATATGTCTAAATTATAGAAAAAGAGAGAAAAAATAAAACGTGCAGAGGGGCAGAGACTGAAATGAAGTCAGGGAGATAAAGGTAAATCTTCTTTACAAAAGAAATTCTTGATCTGTGGATGAAGGAAGATGGAGATATGTGCGGTGGGCTTCAGTTTTCTGGGATGAGCTTTGATGAAAAGCTACGATTAAATAAAAAAAAAGAATAAAAAGAAATATAACATACAATAATGCGTTCCTTGCTACGTGCTTTGCCATTCATTTCTAATAGAATCCCAATGCACACATGCAGAAGCAAAACCCTGCACCTTTGTACATAGCAACCCTAACACTTTCCCTAGCCCCAACCCCAAATCCTAACCTAACCCAAGCCCCCAACCCTATACTACTTTAACCCTACTAACCCTAACTCCAACCCAACCCCAACTATAACCCTACCCCTAGCCCTGTAGACCTAACCTTCTAACTCTAGACCCTCTAACCCTACTGAAAACTCAACCCCCTAGCCCTGTTACTCGAATCCTCTAAACCTAGCCCTCCAACGCTAACCTACCACTACCCCAACCCCTCTAACCCTCCAACTCTATTTTCAACCCAACCTCAATCATAACCCTACCCCCTAACCTTCCAACCCTATTTCCAACCCAACCTCAATCATAACCCTACCCCCTAACCCTCCAACCCTATTTCCAACCCAACCTCAATCATAACCCTACCCCCTAACCCTCCAACCCTATTTCCAACCCAACCTCAATCATAATGCTACCCCCTAACCCTCTTTCCCTAACCCCCCGTAACCAAACTCGCCCCCAACCCTAACCCTAAAACCCTATTTCCAACCCAACACCAACCTCATCATAACCCTACTTCAGCTCTCTAACCCTAACTCCCTAAGACAACCAACCCCCTAACCCTCCAACCCTTACCTAACCCCAACCTCAATCCTAACCATAATGCTACCCCCTAACTCTGTAGCCCTAGACTTCTAACTCCAAGCCCCCCTAACCTAAACCTGACCACCCTAGCCACGTAAGACCTAAGCCTCTAACTCTAGCCCCTCTAACTCTACTGAAACCTCAACCCCCTAGCCCTGTTACTCTAATCCTCTAAACCTAGCCCTCCAACCCTAACCTACCACTACCCAAACCCCAACCCCTCTAACCCTAACCCTCCAACCCAACCTCAATCATAACTCTACCCCCTAACCCTCCAACCTTATTTCCAACCCAACCTGAATCATAACCCTACCCCCTAACCCTCCAACCCTATTTCCAACCCAACATCAACCTCAATCATAACCTTACCCCCTAACCCTCTTTCCCTAACCTCCCTAATCAAACTCAACCCTCAACCCTAACCCTAAAACCCTATTTCCAACCCAACACCAACCTCAATCATAACCCTACTTCAGCTCTCAAACCCTAACCCCCTATGACAACCAACCCCCTAACCCTCCAACCCTTACCTAACCCTAACCCCAACCTCAATCCTAACCATAATCCTACCCCCTAACCCTGTAGCCCTAGCCTTCTAAGTCCAAGCCCCCCTAACCCAATCCTGAACCCCTAGCCCTGTAGACCTAAGACTCTAACTCTAGCCCCTCTAACCCTACTGAAACCTCAACCCCCTAGCCCTGTTACTTTAATCCTCTAAACCTAGCCCTCCAACCCTAACCTACCACTACCCAAACCCCAACCCCTAAAACCCCAACCCCTCTAACCCTAACCTTCCAACCCTATTTCCAACCCAACCTCAATCATAACCCTACCCCTTAACCCTCCAGCCCTATTTCCAACCTAACCTCAACCTCAATCATAACCCTACCCCCTAACCCTGTAACCCTAATCCTCTAACTCTAGTCCCCCAACCCTGTTGTCGGACTTTCCGCCAACAAATGTTGGCTAGCAGGTTCTCAAATTTCCAAGTGTGTGCACACAAGTCCGTCAGACAAATGTCCACGTGTGCTCGGAATCAAGTACGAGCCGGAGATATAACTAGTTTTCTTAATGGAGATATCACATACGTCTTGTATGTCACTACGTTCGTAATTGTTGGCCAACATTTGTGTGACCATGTGTATGCAAGACAAGTTGGAGCCAACATCCTTTGAACAAAAATCCACGGTTTTGTGGTCGGAAAGTCGGATTGCGTGTACGGAGCATAATCCTCTAACCCTCGCCCCACATCCCTAACCTAACGTAACACTATCCAAACTTTAATAGACATGTGCATTCGTTTTCGTCCGAATGCATTTTCGTCCGAATTTCAGCTATTTTCGTTTTCGTTTTGACAAACGATAACGAAAGCACAAAATCCGAAAAATGAAAGATCCGACATAAATGAATGCTTTATTTTCGTTTTCATTGTTACAACAGTTCGATATAGAATAGGAGATTCGACATGACTCTGACAACAATCTGTCTATAGAACCTGTGGTCGAATGTGCCTAACCTTACCTCTATTAGTCCAAGATTATATAGAGAAAATATTCGACAGAGAAAAAAGATTTGACAGAGAGAAAAGATTCTGCAAGATACTGTCCTAAAAAGTGTTTGGGGACCCGGGTCCTGCCCCAGGGGACATGTATCAATGCAAAAAAAAGTTTTAAAAAAGGCCGTTTTTTCGGGAGCAGTGATTTTAATAATGATTAAAGTGAAACAATAAAAGTGTAATATTCCTTTAAATTTCGTAGGGGGGGGGGGGTTGTCTATAGTATGCCTGTGAAGGGGCGCATGTTTCCCGTGCTTAGAATTGTCCCTGCACAAAGTGTCATTTATGCAGGAAAAAAAGTCCTTTAAAAGCACTCGCAGCTATAATGAATTGTCGGCTCCCGTAATACAGAGATCACTCATTGAAAGTCATTGATAAAAAAAAAAATAAATAAATAAATAAAAAAGCGTGGGGGTCCCCCAAATTCAATTACCAGGCCCTTCAGGTCTGGTATGGATATTAAGGGGAACCCTGCCTCAAATTTAAGAAAAAATTTGACGTGGGGTTCCCCCTAAATATCCATAACCAGACCCTTCAGGTCTGGTATGGATATTAAGGGGAACCCCGCATCAAATTTAAAAAAAAATTGACATGGGGTTCCCCCTAAAAATCCATACCAGACCCTTTATCCGAGCACGCAACCTGGCAGGCCGCAGGAAAAGAGGGGGGGACGAGAGAGCGGCCCCCCCTCCCTCCTGAACCGTACCAGGCCACATGCCCTCAACATTGGGAGGATGCTTTGGGGGTCCGTGACCCCTCAAAGCACCTTGTCCCCATGTTGATGAGGACAAGGGCCTCATCCCCACAACCCTGGCCGGTGGTTGTGGAGGTCTGCGGGCGGGGGGCTTATCAGAATCTGGAAGCCCCCTTTAACAAGGGGACCCCCAGATCCCGCCCCCCCCCTGTTTGAAATGGTAAGGGGGTACAAAAGTACCCCTACCATTTCACAAAGAAAGTGTAAAAAATGGTTAAATAAAACAAACACACTTTTTAAAAATTCCTTTATTAAAAATAAAAAAAAGATTCCAGCGGCGGTAATCCACTCTTGCTATCCAGCGACGGACGGTCATCTCTCCAGCGATGTCTAATGTCATCCAGCGCAGCGCAGCATCCTTCTTCTGTCTCCGTGGAGGAGACACTACAGACATTCCGGCGGCTTGTGACGTTCCCTGTGACGTAGGGGTGACCCGCACCCCTCTGATGTAACACAGGCAGGTTTCCGTTACATCAGAGGGGGGCGGGGTCACCCATACGTCACGGGGAACCCCGGGTTTCCCCTTGCGTCAGAGGGGGGCGGGGTCAGGTGACGGGTGGCCCCGCCCTCCGTATATAAGAAACGTCAGCGCCGGAATGCCTGCAATGTCTCCTACACGGAGACAGAAGAAGGATGCTGCGCTGCGCTGGATGACATTAGACATCGCTGGAGAGATGACCGTCCGTCGCTGGATAGCAAGAGTGGATTACCGCCGCTGGAATCTTTTTTTTATTTTTAATAAAGGAATTTTTAAAAAGTGTGTTTGTTTTATTTAAACATTTTTTACACTTTCTTTGTGAAATGGTAGGGGTACTTTTGTACCCCCTTACCATTTCAAACAGGGGGGGGGCCGGGATCTGGGGGTCCCCTTGTTAAAGGGGGCTTCCAGATTCTGATAAGCCCCCCGCCCGCAGACCTCCACAACCACCGGCCAGGGTTGTGGGGATGAGGCCCTTGTCCTCATCAACATGGGGACAAGGTGCTTTGAGGGGTCACGGACCCCCAAAGCATCCTCCCAATGTTGAGGGCATGTGGCCTGGTACGGTTCAGGAGGGAGGGGGGGCCGCTCTCTCGTCCCCCCCTCTTTTCCTGCGGCCTGCCAGGTTGCGTGCTCGGATAAAGGGTCTGGTATGGATTTTTAGGGGGAACCCCACGTCAATTTTTTTTTTAATTTGACGCGGGGTTCCCCTTAATATCCATACCAGACCTGAAGGGTCTGGTTATGGATATTTAGGGGGAACCCCACGTCAAATAGTTTCTTAAATTTGAGGCAGGGTTCTCCTTAATATCCATACCAGACCTGAAGGGCCTGGTAATTGAATTTGGGGGACCCCCACGCTTTTTTTTTAATTTATTTATTTATTTATTTTTTTATCAATGACTTTCAATGAGTGTTCTCTGTATTACGGGAGCCGACAATTCATTATAGCTGCGAGTGATTTTAAAGGACTTTGTTTCCTGCATAAATGACACTTTGTGCAGGGACAATTCTAAGCACGGGAAACATGCGCCCCTTCACAGGCATACTATAGACAACCCCCCCCCCTACGAAATTTAAAGGAATATTACACTTTTATTGTTTCACTTTAATCATTATTAAAATCACTGCTCCCGAAAAAACGGCCGTTTTTAAAACTTTTTTTTGCATTGATACATGTCCCCTGGGGCAGGACCCGGGTCCCCAAACACTTTTTAGGACAGTAACTTGCAAATTAGCCTTTAAAATTAGCACTTTAGATTTTGAACGTTGGAGTCCCATAGACTTTAATAGGGTTCTAAAGTATGCTATATAGTTAGCTCCGTCGAATCTTCTTTATACATTCGACAGACACCATAAGCCTTCCAAGACAGATTCGACCGTAATTCATGTGGATTTTCGGACGAATGCAATTTTTGAACGAAAAACGAAATAAATAAAAACGAATTTCGGGAGTAACTAAATAAATTAAGTTTTCAGACGAAAACGAAATTCCGAAACGAAATATTTTACTCTGCACATGTCTAAACTTTAACCCCTCAAATTCTATTTTGAACCCAACACAAACCTCAATCATAACCCTACCCCCTAACCTTACCCCTTACCAAACCCAACCCCTTAACCCTCCAACCCTTCCCTAACCCCAATCTCAATCATAACCACAACCCTACCCCCTAACCCTGTAGATCTAGCCTTCTTTTTTTTTTTCAAATATAGTTTTTATTCAGTTCCAACAGAAGGGAGAAAGGGTCCCCACATTACACATCAGGGTTACATCACATCCCAGTATGGGATCACTACTTTCATGAGAACACAATAAACATCAAGGAAACCCCATCTTTATACTTATAACAACATCTAGAGGCCCAATACGCCTAGAGACCCCCCGGGCGGTATCAATGCACCTCCGCTGGGGGGAGCAAGGGCCCTCACTCCCATCCTTTTCCATTTTACAGGGGGGTTAAGGGGGAAATGACAGTTAGAGAGGGAAGAGAAGGAGTGTGCGAGGGGGAGGAGGAAGGGGGGCAGGAGACGCGATGGCAGCTAGAGAGCAGAGACTGAAATGGGTTGGTGAAAAGCTCTAAGTCTGCAAGAGACGTCGACCCTCATGTGAGAAGATGAAGAGATTCCAATTGTCCCAAATTTGTTTAAACACTTCTTGTTTATTTTGTGATGTGAGGATCAGATCCTCCATCTTCTTTATCTCCTCAACTTTCCTAATCCATAGTGTGATAGATGGGGGAGAGCATTGTTTCCACAGGAGAGGTATACAAGACTTAGCTGCATTCAATAGGTGTCTTAGGATCAATTTTTATGTTTTAATGGGGATCTTGGAGAGGTGCAGAAGAAAAAACTCAGGCTCGTCTTGTATAGATAGTTCCGTAAATCTCTGCTTGATACAGCGGACTTCTCTCCAGAAGTCCCTCACCTTTGGACAGGACCAGAAAATATGTATCAAAGTGCCCTCCTCCTCCCCACAGCGCCAGCACCGGTCAGAGGCGGAGGGGAAGCACCTATGTAGTCTAGAAGGTGTCAGATACCAGTGGGAGAGGAGCTTAAAATTTGATTCTTGGATTTTAGTGCATATTGAGGATTTAAGTGCCAGGGTAATAATACGCTGTCGTTGTGCAGGGGAAAATGTGCAATTTAGGTCTTTTTCCCAGTTGGACAAGCAGGGCAATTGCGTCTGGTCCGATGGTGTGTTCAGTAGGGAGTAAGTTTGAGAGAGGGTATGTGGCAACGGGCCTGTGCCCGTACATAGGTCCTCGAACGCCGTCTGTGGTTGTGTGAAGGCTTGAGGATCGGGGATGGAATGTAGGAAGTGGTGTAGTTGTACCACCCTCCAGAAAGGCACCCTGAAGGTGCCCGTCAAGTCGGACAAGGCTGAGATGGATGGCCACTTCCCTTCGGTGACAAATTGCGCTGCGTGGTTGAGCCCGGAACTTCTGAGAAAGGCATATTCAGAGGGAAGTAAGCCTGGTTCAAATTTTGGGTGGCCGAGTACGGGGAGTAAAGGGGAGGAGGGGGATGTGAGGGCTGCTTGGATAGCAGCCCGGTGGCTATGTTGCAAAGTAACGCCAATGGTCGGGTGAGATTTCATTGTCTGGGGTAGGTCTTTAAAGCACCACAAGGCGCTATGCAGCGGTATGCGTGTCTGAGATTGTTCAATCCGAACCCAAAGCTTGGAAGGTATATTGCGGTTCCAATCGAGAATGCGACCCAGGTGGGAGGCCAAGAAATAGCGTCGAAAGTCGGGCAGCGCTAGTCCTCCGTGTTGCTTGGAAAGGGTCAATTGTGAACGTATAATTCTGGGTTTTTTATGGGCCCAGATAAAGCGGGTAATCAGGGCCTGTGCTCGTTTAAAGAATGAAGATGGGATATGCACTGGGAGGGCCTGAATGAGATAAGTGAACTTAGGGAGAATACTCATCTTAATGAGATTACACTTCCCGAACCAAGAGTGGAGATTGGTATGCCATTTCTCCAGTAAACTGCGTGTTTTGATCAGTAAAGGGGGGAAGTTCAGCTCAAATGTGCGTGAGGTGTCCGCCGGGATGTACGTGCCGAGATATTTTAGGGCTGAAGCCGTTCATTTAAGGTGATAATTAAGGTGGCCTCAGATTTGGTAAAATTTATCTTTAGGTTGGAGAGATTGCAGATCTAGCCTTCTAACTCTACCCCTCACCTAAACCCTAATTCTCTAGCGCTGTAACCCTAACCCTAATCCTGTAACCCCAGCCCTAACCTACCACTACCCAAACCCTATCCCTAACCCTCCAACCCTATGTCCAACCCAACACCAACCTCAATCATAACCTTACCCTAACCCTCTAACCCTATCCCTACCCCTAACCAAACCCAACCCTTAACTCTCCAACCCTTCCCTAACCCCAACCTCAATCCTAACCATAACCCTACCCCCTAACCCTGTAACCCTAATCCTCTAACACTAGCCCCCTAACCTAAAACCCAACCTTCTAGCCCTGTAACCCTAATCCTCCAACACTGGCTCCCCAACCCTAATCTATCACCTCTTGAACCCTAACCCTCCAACCCTATTTCCAACCCAACTCCCATCTCAATCATAACCCTACTCCCTAACCCTCACGCCCTAACCAAACTCAACCCCCTAACCTAACCATAACCCCCAAACCATACCCCTAACCAAACTTAACCCTCTAACCCTAAAACACTAACCTATTCCTAACTTTGAAGCCTAACCTCAACCCAACCTCAATCCTAACCCTAAGCCTGTAGCCCTGTAACCCCATGTGCAGAACAAAAAAATATGTTCAGTTTAGTTTCAGATAGATTTTCTATGTAAGTGAATATGGGTACAATGTACCCCATACTTATTTACATGGGGGAAGAGGTCAAGATCTGGGGTCTCCTGACTTGGTCCAAGCTACAGTGAACAAAGCTCACACTGGACCCTGCAGATGGATTTAATAGTGTTGTATTTTATTATATAATTAGCTCACACACATATGCCACTGAAAAAGGTGCATGTAGCCGAAAACCACTGCAAACTCACACGAGAAGCTGCTGGCCATTCAGCAGCGTGATGTCAGCAGAGTCTCTGTCCAAACGTGTTTCGTCCAAATGGACATCTTCAGGGGAATTTCCTGCAGCTTGGACCAAGTAAGAGTACCATAGAGGAGAGGACTGTGGATGGATGCATACATTACCTGTGGTGACCCTTATTTGGGATGACTTGCTGAGTTTGTTGAATTGATTGTAGCAATTGATTGTCCACTTCATGAGGTTGTAGCTGGTGATCGGTCTGTATATTGAGGAATCATATAACAGTCTGGATTTCTGGGTGGAGGATTCAGAATAGGTTTTCTTATGAACTCCATGGGAATTTTATTTTTAATTTTTTTTGCACCTTTTTGTAAATGAGCACTATAGCACTAATGTGGTTTTATATAAGACTACATGGTAATTGCATGTATTTTATTGGTTTTATATATACAAGCACTGTGGTGTTTTAAATGGTTTAATGTTAAATTTTTGTTACATTGCACTTTATGCTGATGTGTTTAACTTGTGCAATTTATTTGTTTGGTGTTATAGATAGTCACTAATTTATGGCCCAGACAGTATATAATGCCCACAAGCAGATACCCTGGAGAATAAAATGGTGGTAGTTACAAGTTTTTATGTTACGCAACATTAACACGCCAAGTATGTAACATAAATTTGCTGTGGCAAAGTGGCTCTATTGCAGATGGGGTAGCCAATCAGTGAGTCCCAATGTCGGTCAGCCACTCAAGATCGTTCCTGGAAGATCGCTGTTCTGACAGGAGAGAACATGGGGATCTTGTGTTTCTGCTAAGCAGGAACACGGATCTCTGACTTTCCCCACAGTCAGAGCACCTCCCCCACAGTTAGCCAGCACTCCCAGGGAACACATTTAACTCTTTGATTGCCCTTGATGTTAATCCCCTTACCTGCCAGTGTCATTAGTACAGTGACAGTGCATATTTTTTTAGCACTGATCACTGCATTAGTGTCACTGGTCCCCAAAAAGTGTCAGGTATTTGTCCGATTTGTCCACCACAATATCGCAGCCCCGCTATAAGTCGCAGATTACCACCATTACTAGTAAAAAAAAAAAAAAATCATAAAAATATCCCGTAGTTTGTAGACGCTATAACTTTTACACAAACCAATCAATATACACTTATTGTAATTTTTTTTTTTTTTTTACCAAAGATATGTAGCAGAATACATATTGGCCTAAATCGATGAAGATTTTTGATTTCTTATTTATTTTTTATTGGGTATGTTTTATAGCAGAAAGAAAGAAATATTTTATTTTATTTTTTTCAAAATTGACGGTCTTTTTTTGTCTATAATGTAAAAAATAAAAATTGCAGAGGTGATCAAAGATCACCATAAGAAAGCTCTATTTGTGGGGAAACAAAGTTGTCGATTTTATTTGAGTACAGCGCTGCACGACCGCGCAATTGTCAGTTAAAATAACGCAGCGCCGTATCGCAAAAAATGGGCTGGTCATGAAGGGGGTAAAACCTTCCGGGGCTGAAGTGGTTAAAACGGCTCACAATGACTAAGGCTGGCCACATGTGGTCAAATTTGGAAAGAATTTTCTTTTGAAAATCCGAAAATTTGTGTGAAAATTCCGCCAACCGAGCCTTCAATTTCACCTCATGTTACTACAGAATTTTTTTTTTCTTTCCGGGAATCTTCTTTTCTTTCCGGGAATTTTCTTTTTTTGTACATGTGCATTTCTTTTTCGATTACATTTCTCGCACGATTCCCCCATCATTTGATTAGAAAATCGTTAGTTTTTCCAAAAATTTCCAACATGTCCGATTTCTGAACTTCTATGGCCATGCGAAAATAATGGTGCGAAATACGAACGAAAATTCGAATGCCTTGTACACACGGTTCGGACGTTCCGACCACAAAATCCGTCAGATTTTTTTCCGACGGATTTTGTCTGAAACTGGTGTTGCATACACACGGTCTGACAAAGTTGTCGGAAAATCCGATCGTTCGTGATGACGTTCGTTGCGTACGACGGGACAACGTAGAGGCCAGTAGCCAATAGCTTTGGACTCGTAATTTGATCTGAGCATGCGTGGCACTTTGTCCGTCTGAATTTTCTACAAGCGATCGGAAAAAGTCTGATCGGATTTTTTTTTTTTGTCGGAAAATTTGAGATGCTGCGCTCCAATTTTTTCTGTCGGAAAAAGTCCGATAGAGCCCACACACGATCGGATTTTCTGATAATATAATCCGATCAGACCTTTTTTCCGTCTGAATTTCTGACCATGTGTACAAGGGCATTAGATAGGATTTTCGAAAATTGGACCCGTGTATGGCCTGCCTAACGTGGGATTTCACATGTCATGCTGCAAATGGCGCGTACACACGATCGGAATTCTCGTCGGAAAAAGCTCTGATGGTTTTCCCGATGGAATTCCGCTCAAGCTGTCTTGCCTACACACGGTCACACCATTTTCCGATCGTTTACAACGCGGTGGCGTACAACACGTACGACGGGACTAGAAAAAGGAAGTTCAATAGCCAGCAGCCAATAACTTCCGTCTCGTAGTTGAATCTGAGCAGTGCGTAAGTTTTGGCGTGTCGGAATTGCATACACGCGATCGGAATTTCCGATCGAACGTTTTTCCGTCTGGAAAATTGAGAACATGCTATCAATTTTTGGCTGGCAGGAATTCGGACAGCTAAATTCCTACACACGGACGCATTTTCCGATGAAAAGCTCTCATCGGTCTTTTTCTGGCTGGAATTCCGATCGTGTGTACGCGGCATAAGGGTCTTAGAAGTCGGAATCCCAAGTCACGGCGGTGTGAACCGAACCTTAGCTATATATTGTCTGGGGCTCTAATCTTTAGACCTTTTGTTAAAATTTGTGTAAAGAAAACAAAGAAACAGTTTAGGCAACGAAAGAGTTAAGTGGTCTTTTCTATTTCTGATAAGTGAATTGGATACAATGAAACAAACACAGAATGTAACAAAACATGAAAAAGTGATCCTGAGAATCTGCAGGAGGTGTTGAGGGCAAATGAGGATTTAGGTCTTCTATGAGCGGTGATGAGCAAGAAGCAGAAGCGGGTCCTTCGTAACAATCGATGGCAAATCATTGAGACAAATCAATAATTCTCCATCTGCAAAGAGCAAATGTTAGGAGAGCAGATTGTGGGCATCTGCAGCAACGCTCACCACATCGCGCCGCTAGAAAATGTACCAAATGTCAGATGCAGGTGTCACTTAAAGCGGGATTCCACCCTAAAGTGGAACCTCCGCTGATCGGAACCCCCCCCCCCCCTCCGGTGTCACAATTGACACCTTTCAGGGGGGAGGGGGGTGGAGATACCTGTCAAAGACCGGTATTTTCACCCACTTCCGGGCATAGACTCCCACGGGAGTCTACGCCATTTCCTACCCTGCCGCGCTGTCTGCTGGGACACACACGGGTCCCAGTGACAGCGCGGAGATTTCCTATTGCGCGGCGCGGCTTGCGCATGCGCAGTAGGGAATCGGGAAGTGAAGCCGATTCGCTTTACTTCCTGATTCCCTCACCTCGAATGGTGGCGGCAGCAGCCGAGGCCCGAGCGATCGATCGGCCTCGGCATCGCTGGAACCCGGGACAGGTGAGTGTCCATTTATTAAAAGTCAGCAGCTGTAGTATTTATAGCTGCTGGCTTTTAATATTTTTTTTTGAGCGGAATCCCTCTTTAAGCTGCGTACACACGGGCGGACTGTATGGCCTACTTAGTCCGTCATACAATCCGACGGACAGTCCGTCATACTTTCGAATGAACGGACTTGACCACACACGGATGCACAAACAGTCCGTCGAAAGCTTGCGCGATGACGTGTACAGCACGTACGACGGGACTAGAAATAGGAAGTCCAATACACAGCAAAGCACCCTTCCGCCGTGTAAATCCTTTCTGAGCATGCGCCATTCTTAGTCCGTCGAACTAGCCTACTCACGAGCGGATTGTCCGCTGAAACCAAAGTACGACGGACAGTATTTCGAAAATTCCGAAATACTTAGTACGCCAGACTGCACGCTGAAAAAGTCCGCTGAAGCCCACACACGAGCGGACTGTCCGCTGAAATGTGTTTAGACGGACTAAGTAGGCCAGACAGTCCGCCCGTGTGTATGCGGCTTTACATTCGACTCGATACGGTAAGCGCGCAGGAAAAAATCGGGATGCCGTTTGGCAAAAGATGAATGAATGAACCGATCGCATTCCATTGCATATCTCAATATATTGTCTTCTTGTGGTTTCCTGTCCTGTGCAAAATCTTCCGGGTGGAGTCGTCGAGTGGCATAATTAATAGACATGCACTTCGATCAAAGATTGTATGGCTCGGAACAGTGGAAAACAAAGTCTTAAAGCGGAGTTCCACCCAAAAGTGGAACTTTTGTGCATTTGTCTCCTCTCCCCCTCCGGTGCCACAATTGGCACCTTTCGGGGTGGGGGGGGGGGGATTCCTGTCTTTGATAGGTATCCTGTTCCCACTTCCGGGAGTCCCGGGCCGCAGCCTGTGACATCACCACAGAGCTCCCTCCTCCTCCCTCCTCCTCTCCCTGTCGCCGGACCAGTAGGAGAGGGGAGCGGGGCCTCACGCATGCGCATTAGGGTTCCTGGGGTGAAGCCGCAAGGCTACACTGCCAGGTACCCTTACCCGCAATGGCGGCAGCATGCACCTGACAGCTGATGGAAACATCAGCTGCAGTGCCGACATTGCTGGAGTCCAGGACAGGTAAGTGTCCGATTATTAAAAATCAGCAGCTACAGTATGTGTAGCTGCTGGCTTTTAATTTTTTATTTTTTTTGGGGGCGGAACACCGCTTTAGGTCTTGTACACACGATCGGATTTTCCGTAGACAAAACGCCAGACTTTTGTCTGAAGGGCGATGGCCAGGAACTTGTCTTGCATACAAACGGCAAGGAATTGCCGGCCAACAAACACGAATGTAGTGACGTACTACAAGACCACAAAGAGGAAGTTCAATTGTCAGGCATCACCCTTTGGGCTCCTTCTGCTAATTTTGTGTTAGTAGAAGTTTGGTGAGTGTTGATTCACGCATTTCAGCTAGTTTCTGAATGGCCGTTCATCAACCAGCCATGTTGCAGAATTGGAGAAGATGACATGTTATTCATTATTGGCCTTGGAGTTATTGCTTTGACCCAAGTCTAGTCCAGGAACAGGAGGAGGAGGATTTTGTGGACCGAAAATTGGTTGCTTTATTATTGGTGATCAATTATGTCATAAGCCTTTGCTGCGGGAGCTCCAGGAGAATAATCCAGATGATTTTCGGAATTATCTCCGGGTGATGGACCCCTGCTTTCACCAACTCTTGGCATTGGTGACCCCCCTATATCAGTGATGGAGAACCTTGGCTCCCCAGATGTTTTGAAACTACAATTCCCATGATGCTCAACTACACTGCTGAGTGCACGAGCATCATGGGTGCCAAGGTTCGCCATCACTGCCCTATATTAAGAAGCAGGACACATGCATGAGGCTTTTATTTTATTTTTTGGTTGAAAAATAATGATTTGATTTGTTGTATTTTCTATATTTTTGGATGCATAGAATGCACTTTTTGGTTAAGTTCTATTGGCAGATAGAATTCCTAATTTTATTTGTTTTCTTTTTTTTCATGCACAATAAACAAAATGTATAGAATAATACTTGGCTGTGTGTTTTACTTCAAATGACAGTTTTGAGTCGGCAGTTACATTTAAAAAAATACAATGTAACAAGGGACACCAACATAGTTGTTTCTTTGATCTTAAAAACAAATAAATAAAACAGATAATGGTGTTGTGGGTCCAAATAAAAACGAAAATAAGCATAATAATATTATTTTTGATATCACTAGAAAAAAAAAAAAAAAGCCTTTGAAAATTCATTTGCAATAACTTCATCAGTATCACCAGCAAAGCAGCTTCATTATTATCCCATTATAGAAGAAGAGAATTGTGCGCCGCATTTCCACATTTCAGAATTTGCAGCGTCACGAATGTCAATTCTCCATTACAAACGCGAGTTTACAAGACCGACCGCTTCCGGCTCATCCTTGCTTTTGTCCGACGGACTTGTGTACGCGCGCTCGGAAAATCTGACAGACAGACATTTATAAGCCCGCCATCCAACATCTGTCCGCAGAAAATAGTCCGTTGGAACGTACAAATGGTTGGATTTTAGGCCAACAGCCCGTCATCACACAATTCCCGTCGGAACATCCGGAAGTGTGTACGAGGCTTTACTTTGGAAGTTTTGCAGTCAGGGTGTCCAAGCCGAGGTGTCCTCCCACACACCTATAGACAAACGGTCATCGAGAAAAAAGAAGCAGCTTCATAACATCAAGTGTATTTATTGTGAAGCCTTCACAGGGAGTACAGTCAGCAGCAGACTAGTTTCGGCGATAAGCCTTGTTCACAGCACACATATATGTTATAAAACATGAACATACATAAAAGACTGTCACGTGACTACTGCTCCTCTTCAATCAACGATGTGTTCGATTGAAATCAGGTGATTGGTTTCAAATGGTCAACAGATGTGAAGAGGACAAGTGAGAAGCAGAGAGTCTAGCTATAATAAAACACATGACAATGTTGACTGTGTTGACATGTGAGAAAATACATATATTAAAAGCTCTATGAGAGAATCTTTAATGAAAAAATATATAAATTAAAAAATTCCTAAGATGTCAAATATAACGATTATACATAAAAGATAGTACACATTCAAAGCGTATCACAAGAGATGGGCATAATACAATGCCCATAGCTCCAGGACTTTTTAAACTTACTGTTAGTGATGGACGAACTTCCGACGGGACGTTTCACGAATGCGGACCGCGAACGCGGCCGATAGTTCGCGAAACGGAACGTTCGCGACGGGCCCCATTGACTTCAATGGGAGGCGAACTTCGCAAACCTATAGGTCAAATTTGCAGCCACAAAATAATTAGAAGCTGGGCAAACATAGTCCCACCACATGGCCAATGACATAACACATGTATGAGGTGAATTTGGGATCGACAACTACAAGCATTCTCTTTTTATATGGGAAATTGTTGTGACAATTCAGGACTGTGGAGCGCATGAAGGCAATGGAGGAGAGGGAAGGTCAGGGACCAGGGTAGGCAAAGAAGAGGGGGCAGGAGATGATCACCAGCAGCGCGACATACAGCAATGACATCTGCACCGTGATAGAGTCACCTGACAGCTGCACCGTGATACAGAGCACTGACATCAGCAGCGTGACATAAATCACTCACACCAGCACCGTGATATACAGCACTGACAGCAGCACCGTGATATACAGCACTGACAGCAGCACCGTGACATTAAGCACTCACACCAGCACTGTGATATACAGCACCGACAGCAGCACCGTGATAGAGAGCACTGACATCAGCAGCGTGACATTAAGCACTGACAGCAGCACCGTAAGCAGCCCCAGGAGGAAGTCAGCACAGCACAGGGATGGTGTGATCCCCTCATAATAAGAACCCCCAGGAGGAAGTCAGCACAGCACAGGGATGGTGTGATCCCCTCATAATAAGAACCCCCAGGAGAAAATCAGCACAGGGATGGTGTGATCCCCTCATAATAAGAACCCCAGGAGAAAATCAGCACAGGGATGGTGTGATCCCCTCATAATAAGAACCCCCAGGAGAAAATCAGCACAGGGATGGTGTGATCCCCTCATAATAAGAACCCCCAGGAGAAAATCAGCACAGGGATGGTGTGATCCCCTTATAATAAGAACCCCCAGGAGAAAATCAGCACAGGACACAGGGATGGTGTGATCCCCTCATAATAAGAACCCCCAGGAGAAAATCAGCACATGGATGGTGTGATCCCCTCATAATAAGAACCCCCAGGAGAAAATCAGCACAGGACACAGGGATGGTGTGATCCCCTCATAATAAGAACCCCCAGGAGAAAATCAGCACAGGGATGGTGTGATCCCCTCATAATAAGAACCCCCGGAGAAAATCAGCACAGGACACAGGGATGGTGCGATCCCCTCATAGTAAGAACCCCCAGGAGAAAATCAGCACAGGGATGGTGTGATCCCCTCATAATAAGAACCCCCAGGAGAAAATCAGCACAGCACAGGGATGGTGTGATCCCCTCATAATAAGAACCCCAGGAGAAAATCAGCACAGGGATGGTGTGATCCCCTCATAATAAGAACCCCAGGAGAAAATCAGCACAGGGATGGTGTGATCCCCTCATAATAAGAACCCCCAGGAGAAAATCAGCACAGGGATGGTGTGATCCCCTCATAATAAGAACCCCCAGGAGAAAATCAGCACAGGACACAGGGATGGTGTGATCCCCTCATAATAAGAACCCCCAGGAGAAAATCAGCACAGGGATGGTGTGATCCCCTCATAATAAGAACCCCCAGGAGAAAATCAGCACAGGGATGGTGTGATCCCCTCATAATAAGAACCCCCGGAGAAAATCAGCACAGGACACAGGGATGGTGTGATCCCCTCATAATAAGAACCCCCAGGAGAAAATCAGCACAGGGATGGTGTGATCCCCTCATAATAAGAACCCCAGGAGAAAATCAGCACAGGACACAGGGATGGTGTGATCCCCTCATAATAAGAACCCCCAGGAGAAAAATCAGCACAGGGATGGTGTGATCCCCTCATAAGAACCCCCAGGAGAAAATCAGCACAGGGATGGTGTGATCCCCTCATAATAAGAACCCCCAGGAGAAAATCAGCACAGGGATGGTGTGATCCCCTCATAATAAGAACCCCCAGGAGAAAATCAGCACAGGGATGGTGTGATCCCCTCATAATAAGAACCCCCAGGAGAAAATCAGCACAGGGATGGTGTGATCCCCTCATAATAAGAACCCCCAGGAGAAAATCAGCACAGGGATGGTGTGATCCCCTCATAATAAGAACTGTCAGGCTAGGTGCAGATAACAAGTAACAGTTCAGGTGTGCTGATTATACAAAGAGTTCAAAGCACATACCATGAGCAGGTCTAGGCAGAGCAGGTCAGCTGGGACTTGTAGTACACCGCTGCAGACGAAGGTAGATGATTGCTGGACCTTGTAGTTCACTGCTGTAGGTGAGGATAGATGATTGCTGGACCTTGTAGTTCACTGCTGTAGATGAGGATAGATGATTGCTGGACCTTGTAGTTCACCGCTGCAGATGAGGGTACTAGTAGAATCAGGCAAAGCGTAGTCTAGGCAAGCTGGGTCATACACAGGCAGATCAGAATCCAAACGGTACAGAATCAGAAGCAAGTAAGAAGGGTCAAACAAGCCGGGTCAAACACGAAAGTCACAGAGCAAATATCAGCTGGATCAAACACGAGTGAACTCTAACACGAGCGCTGACTGAATGCTGATACAGGTGATTTAAACGTGAGCTGGCCAATCACTGTTGTTTCCCAGACACAGGCTTTCTCGAGGGGTTGCTCCTGCACCCCCAGGCTTACTTGGATAACGGAGATGGAACTTCTTCTTAAGTCGATCAGCATGAAGATCACGAGCTGGTACCCAAGATCGATCCTCTGGGCCGAACCCTTTCCAATGAACAAGATATTGTAAGGAATTGCGCACTTGTCTGGAATCAAGAATAAATGCCACTTCATATTCTTGACTGTCCAACACATCCACAGGCTCTGGTTCATTTACTAGGAGGCTGGAATGAACAGGTTTCAACAATGAAACATGAAAGACATTTGGAATGCGCATGGATGGGGGCAGTTTTAATCTGTAGGACACAGGATTAACAATCTCCGAGATTTCATAAGGCCCAATGAATTTTGGGCCAAGCTTTTTAGATGGAACATGCAGGGACAGATTCCGAGATGATAACCACACTTTATCACCAACTTTATATTCTGGTGCCTTTAAGCGCTTCTTGTCAGCAGTTTTCTTAAAAGGCTGCACAGAGCGGGAAATAGCACGATTTACATCGGACCAGATTTTGGAGAAATGTTCAATCGTGGTGTTGGCATCTGGAACATCAGAGGGCGAAAGATCAAAGGAGCACACACGAGGATGCAACCCGTAAACACAAAAGAAAGGAGAGGTCCCTGTAGATGTGCTGGCACAATTATTAAAGGCAAACTCTGCCCATGGAAGGATGTTGACCCACTCCACCTCATCTTTGGCCATCAGACAACGTACCATCTTCTCTAGAGTCTGATTAGTCCTTTCTGTTTGGCCATTAGTCTCAGGATGATATGCTGAAGAATATGATAATTTAATCCCCAGCTGAGAGCAAAAGGCCTTCCAAAACTGGGCTATAAACTGAGAGCCACGGTCAGAGACAATGTTAACTGGTGCCCCATGGAGCCTGAAAATGTGCTTAATGAATAAAGATGCCAGTTCTTTAGCAGATGGAAGCGGAACAAAGTGAGCCATCTTACTGAACCTGTCTACCACCACCCAGATCGTGGAACATCCCTGGGACAGAGGCAAGTCTGTGATAAAGTCCATAGATAAATGGGTCCAGGGACAGGTAGGTATTGGTAGAGGACGAAGGAGACCGGGGGGCTTAGAGGTACTGCTCTTGCTTCTGGCGCAAACTTCACAGGCCTGGACGAAGGCTAACACATCCTGCCTAAGCGATGGCCACCAGAGGTTGCAAGAGACAATCTCAAAAGTTTGTCTAAACCCTGGATGTGCTGCAGGTTTTGATGCATGTACTTGTTGCAATACCTGCAAACGAAGAGCCAGAGGCACAAAGAGCATACCAGAGGGAGTGGAGGGAGGGGCTTCAGCCTGTGCTGGTAACAAGGCCTCAGAGATGTCAGTCTGGGTAAAAGCCAAAATCCTATCCTCAGAGATAATGGGTTGAGGAGGAAGCGGAGGAGGAGACTCTGATAAAAAGCTGCGAGACAAGGCATCGGCCTTAATGTTTTTTGGACCTGGTAAATAAGAAATTGTAAAGTCAAATCTGGAGAAGAACAATGACCACCTGGCTTGACGCGAGTTCAGTCTTTTAGCAGAACGGATATATTCAAGGTTTTTGTGGTCAGTCAGAACTATGAATGGATAGCGAGCTCCCTCCAGCCAATGTCTCCACTCCTCTAAAGCTAGCTTTATGGCTAAAAGTTCTCTGTTGCCTATATCATAATTGCGCTCTGCTGGGGAATATTTACGGGACAAGAAGGCACAAGGGTGGATGGCAGCGCTTACAGGATCTTTTTGTGACAAAAGCGCCCCCACTCCTACTTCAGATGCATCTACCTCTACAATAAAAGGTAGCTCAGGAACAGGATGGCGTAGAATTGGTGCAGAGGTAAAGGCTTTCTTTAACTGGGTGAAGGCTGCCTGGGCTTCAGTAGTCCATTTAAATGTACTAGGAGTCTTCCTGGTGAGAGAGGTGATGGGATGTGCAATGGTGGCAAAGTTCTTAATGAATTTTCGATAGAAATTTGCAAAGCCCAGGAAGCGTTGAACTGCCTTCAGGTCTGAAGGTGGTGCCCAGTCTAAAATGGCTTGAACCTTGGCTGGGTCCATGGTGAGGCCTGTGTCAGAAATTAGGTAACCCAGGAAAGGTACTTGTTTAACATGGAAAAGACATTTTTCAGGCTTTACAAAAAGGGAGTGAGTCTTTAGTCGGGCTAATACCGAGCAGACATGCTTCTGATGTGTTTCAAGATTGGGAGAGTAAATCAAAATATCGTCTAAATAAACAAGCATGAAGCGACCCATCATGTCACGGAAAATGTCATTCATAAGTTTTCTTAAAGACGGCTGGTGCATTCCTGAGGCCGAAGGGCATGACAAGACATTCATAATGACCATCCTTGGTGTTAAAGGCCGTCTTCCATTCATCGCCTGCACGGATTCGCACCAGATTATAGGCTCCCCTTAAATCCAGTTTGGAGAAGATTTTGGCTCCCTGGATTTGAGAGAACAACTCTGTGATGAGAGGGAGAGGATACCGATTGGGAACGGTTATTTTATTTAGACCTCTGTAATCAACACAAAGTCGCAGTCCTCCATCCTTCTTCGGGACAAAGAAGCATCCTGCTCCTGCGGGAGAAGTGGAGGGATGGATGAAACCCTTAGCTAGGTTTTCCTGGATGTATTCTTGCAAAGCAAGATTCTCTGGTTCAGACAGTGGAATAACTCTTTCGAGGAGGTGTGGTGTCAGGCAAGAGGTCAATGGGACAATCATAACTGCGATGAGGAGGTAAAGTGTCAGCAATTCCTTTAGAAAACACATCCCGAAAGTCCTTATAACAAAGTGGAATCTGTTCTATTCCCACTTGACAGGTATCAAGTCGAACAAGGTGTTGGATGCAGGTCTTTTTACACTGATTGGACCAAGCCAGAATATCTCCTGTTGGCCAGTCAATTACAGGATTGTGCTTCTGAAGCCAAGGAAGGCCTAGGATCAAAGGAGTGGATGGAGAGTCAATGACAAGACAAGAAATCTTCTCCCAATGCAAAGCCCCTAATTGTAACTGGAAAGGGTTGGTGGATTCGAGCACTAGGTCTTGTGAGAGAGGCCGATTATCCACGGAGATCAGGCGGACTGGACAATCTAGAGCATGAGTTTCCAGGGAAAAAAGAGGTGATCAGGGTTTTATCAATAAAATTCTCGGCTGCTCCAGAATCCACCAAGGCCAGCAGTTCATGAGCCCCTGTCCCAAAGTGAATGACAGCGGGTAAAAGTATACGATTGTCCCCCTGGGGAGATGAGAGTAGACCTAAGGTGACCTCCCCGCAATCACCTAGGTCCTGGCGTTTCCCAGACGTGTAGGGCACGAACGGAGCATATGACCCTTGAGGCCACAGTATAAGCAGAGTCCCATATTACGCCTGCGTTTGTGTTCCTGGGCAGATAACCGGGTGGAGCCTAACTGCATAGGTTCTTCCTCAGATTTGGCACTGGAGATGGAATAATCAGGTGGTAAGGAAGGTATACAGTTTGCCACAGCCATTGTTTGTTCTCGCCTTCTCTCTCGCTGGCGGCGGTCAATTCTAATAGCTAGACACATAGCCTCCTCCAGTGAGGCTGGGTAGGAGAAGTTGACCAGAGCGTCTTTAATAGCATCTGAAAGGCCAATTCTAAACTGGCTGCGGAGAGCTGCATCATTCCAGCCAGATTCCGGGGCCCACCTGCCAAACTCTGAGCAATACATTTCAGCTGTGGTAGTTCCTTGTTTTAAGTTACGCAGGGTCGATTCTGCAGTAGCAGCACGATCTGGATCATCATATAGCAACCCAAGGGCTTCAAAGAAGGCATCTACTGTTAGTAAGGCTGGATGGTTAGGTTCCAGGTTAAAGGCCCAAGCCTGGGGGTCACCCTGTAGTAGAGAGATAATGATTTGAACCCTCTGAGTTTCAGGGCCAGACGAGGATGGCCTCAACTTGAAATATAATTTGCAGCTGTTTTTAAAGTTGCAAAACGCTTTACGGTCACCAGAAAACCGGTCGGGCAAAGGAATTTTTGGTTCAGATGGAGTTTTAGTAATGGTGGTAGTAGAAGGAGATTGCACCTTGGTGAGCTCTGTGGCCATTTCCTGAACTTGATGTGATAAACGGCAAAGTTCTTGTGTAAACAACTGAGCCTGTTCAGGATTCATGATAGGTTTCCCTTTATGTATTGGCTCGTGTTAATGTCAGGCTAGGTGCAGATAACAAGTAACAGTTCAGGTGTGCTGATTATACAAAGAGTTCAAAGCACATACCATGAGCAGGTCTAGGCAGAGCAGGTCAGCTGGGACTTGTAGTACACCGCTGCAGACGAAGGTAGATGATTGCTGGACCTTGTAGTTCACTGCTGTAGGTGAGGATAGATGATTGCTGGACCTTGTAATTCACTGCTGTAGATGAGGATAGATGATTGCTGGACCTTGTAGTTCACCGCTGCAGATGAGGATCTAACACGAGCACTGACTGAATGCTGATACAGGTGATTTAAACGTGAGCTGGCCAATCACTGTTGTTTCCCAGACACAGGCTGTGTCAGGTGAGTTGTGCTGGGTCCTAAAGGGATTCTAGTACTGACAAGAACCCCCAGGAGAAAATCAGCACAGGGATGGTGTGATCCCCTCATAATAAGAACCCCCAGGAGAAAATCAGCACAGGACACAGGGATGGTGTGATCCCCTCATAATAAGAACCCCCAGGAGAAAATCAGCACAGGGATGGTGTGATCCCCTCATAATAAGAACCCCCAGGAGAAAATCAGCACAGGACACAGGGATGGTGTGATCCCCTCATAATAAGAACCCCCAGGAGAAAATCAGCACAGCACAGGGATGGTGTGATCCCCTCATAATAAGAACCTCCAGGAGAAAATCAGCACAGGGATGGTGTGATCCCCTCATAATAAGAACCCCCAGGAGAAAATCAGCACAGGGATGGTGTGATCCCCTCATAATAAGAACCCCCAGGAGAAAATCAGCACAGGACACAGGGATGGTGTGATCCCCTCATAATAAGAACCCCCAGGAGAAAATCAGCACAGGGATGGTGTGATCCCCTCATAATAAGAACCCCCAGGAGAAAATCAGCACAGGGATGGTGTGATCCCCTCATAATAAGAACCCCCAGGAGAAAATCAGCACAGCACAGGGATGGTGTGATCCCCTCATAATAAGAACCCCCAGGAGAAAATCAGCACAGGGATGGTGTGATCCCCTCATAATAAGAACCCCCAGGAGAAAATCAGCACAGGACACAGGGATGGTGTGATCCCCTCATAATAAGAACCCCCAGGAGAAAATCAGCACAGGGATGGTGTGATCCCCTCATAATAAGAACCCCCAGGAGAAAATCAGCACAGGACACAGGGATGGTGTGATCCCCTCATAATAAGAACCCCCAGGAGAAAATCAGCACAGCACAGGGATGGTGTGATCCCCTCATAATAAGAACCTCCAGGAGAAAATCAGCACAGGGATGGTGTGATCCCCTCATAATAAGAACCCCCAGGAGAAAATCAGCACAGGGATGGTGTGATCCCCTCATAATAAGAACCCCCAGGAGAAAATCAGCACAGCACAGGGATGGTGTGATCCCCTCATAATAAGAACCCCCAGGAGAAAATCAGCACAGAACACAGGGATGGTGTGATCCCCTCATAATAAGAACCCCCAGGAGAAAATCAGCACAGGGATGGTGTGATCCCCTCATAATAAGAACCCCCAGGAGAAAATCAGCACAGGACACAGGGATGGTGTGATCCCCTCATAATAAGAACCCCCAGGAGAAAATCAGCACAGGGATGGTGTGATCCCCTCATAATAAGAACCCCCAGGAGAAAATCAGCACAGGACACAGGGATGGTGTGATCCCCTCATAATAAGAACCCCCAGGAGAAAATCAGCACAGCACAGGGATGGTGTGATCCCCTCATAATAAGAACCTCCAGGAGAAAATCAGCACAGGGATGGTGTGATCCCCTCATAATAAGAACCCCCAGGAGAAAATCAGCACAGGGATGGTGTGATCCCCTCATAATAAGAACCCCCAGGAGAAAATCAGCACAGCACAGGGATGGTGTGATCCCCTCATAATAAGAACCCCCAGGAGAAAATCAGCACAGGGATGATGTGATCCCCTCATAATAAGAACCCCCAGGAGAAAATCAGCACAGAACACAGGGATGGTGTGATCCCCTCATAATAAGAACCCCCAGGAGAAAATCAGCACAGGGATGGTGTGATCCCCTCATAATAAGAACCCCCAGGAGAAAATCAGCACAGGGGTGGTGTGATCCCCTCATAATAAGAACCCCCAGGAGAAAATCAGCACAGGGATGGTGTGATCCCCTTATAATAAGAACCCCCAGGAGAAAATCAGCACAGGACACAGGGATGGTGTGATCCCCTCATAATAAGAACCCCCAGGAGAAAATCAGCACATGGATGGTGTGATCCCCTCATAATAAGAACCCCCAGGAGAAAATCAGCACAGGACACAGGGATGGTGTGATCCCCTCATAATAAGAACCCCCAGGAGAAAATCAGCACAGCACAGGGATGGTGTGATCCCCTCATAATAAGAACCCCCAGGAGAAAATCAGCACAGGGGTGGTGTGATCCCCTCATAATAAGAACCCCCAGGAGAAAATCAGCACAGGGATGGTGTGATCCCCTCATAATAAGAACCCCCAGGAGAAAATCAGCACAGGGATGGTGTGATCCCCTCATAATAAGAACCCCCAGGAGAAAATCAGCACATCACAGGGATGGTGTGATTCCCCTCATAATAAGAACCCCCAGGAGAAAATCAGCACAGGGATGGTGTGATCCCCTTATAATAAGAACCCCCAGGAGAAAATCAGCACAGGGATGGTGTGATCCCCTCATAATAAGAACCCCCAGGAGAAAATCAGCACAGCACAGGGATGGTGTGATCCCCTCATAATAAGAACCCCCAGGAGAAAATCAGCACAGGGATGGTGTGATCCCCTCATAATAAGAACCCCCAGGAGAAAATCAGCACAGCACAAAACTCAGTGACAGTGACAAAACTCTTAGTCCCTATACCGATGAAGGACTGCTGCAGTATAGGGCAGCAGACAAGTATAATATTCTTTCTATATTTGGAAGAAAGAATATTATACGTGTACAAGCCTATTACCATACCACTGATACCAGTCCTGAAAAGAATCTTTGTGGAACTAATAGTAACAGCTACTGTTTAAACTGACCCTCACTGCCTGACACACTGCTTCCTTCCTGTCCCTATACAAACTGGCAAAACAGAGGAGACTGGAACGATAACTGGTTACTCGAATAGCACTTTTGTGGACCTGATAGTAACAGCTAATGATGATGATGATGATGATGATGACTAATCTGGCTGTCCCTAAAATAGCAGCACACAGCGCTCTGTCCCTTTCTCTAAACTGACAAAAGACACTCAGGCTGCTGCAACAATCAGTAGCACAGCAAACCTATATACACCTAACACCTATACCAGTCCTGAAAATAACTTTTGTGTACCAAATAGCTAGCGATTTATCTCTCCCTGCTCCACACAGCAACCTCTCCCTATAGTGACAGAAGAAAGAATGTAAAATGTCCGCCGGATCGGGTGTATTTATAGGTTAGGGGGAATGTCCAAGTGTCCATGTGCTGTAATGTCTCAATTGGCTGTCCTGTACCCCATGATGGATGTGTCATCAGGTCAAAGTTCTTTTACACAGTAAAAACACGGAAGTCCGCCGGGCGAACGGCGCCAATACTCCGCCGAACTTGCGGACCACAAACAGCCGAAATTCGCCGCGAAACGACCACCGGGCGAACTGTTCGGCCATCACTACTTACTGTATACATTCGAGTATCTGCCTATCTGCAGCCACACTGTGCTCATCTGCAGCCTCACTGTGTGCATCTGTATCATCAGTGCCCATCTGCAGCTTCACTGTGCCCATCTGCAGCCACACTGTTTTCATCTGCAGCCTCACTGTGCCCATCTGTATCATCAGTGCCCATCTGCAGCTTCACCGTGCCCATCTGCAGCCACACTGTTTTCATCTGCAGCCTCACTATGCCCATCTGTATCATCAGTGCCCATCTGCAGCCTCACTGTGCCCATCTGCAGCCACACTGTTTTCATCTGCAGCCTCACTGTGCCCATCTGCAGCCACACTGAACTCATCTGCAGCCTCACTGTGCCCATCTGCAGCCTCATTGTGCCCATCTGCAGTCTCACTCTGCACATCTGTATCATCAGTGCCCATCTTCAGCCTCACTGTGCCCATCTGCAGCCTCACTGTGCCCATCTGCAGCCACACTGTGCTCATCTGCAGCCCCACTGTGCCCATTTGCAGCCTCACTGTGCCCATCTGCAGTCTAACTGTGCCCATCTGCAGTCTCACTCTGCACATCTGTATCATCAGTGCCCATCTGCAGCCTCACTGTGCTCATCTGCAGCCTCACTGTGTGCATCTGTATCATCAGGGCTCATCTACAGCTTCACTGTGCCCATCTGCAGCCTCACTGTGCCCACCTGTATCATCAGTGCCCATCTGCCAGCCTCACTGTGCCCATCTGCAGCCTCACTGTGCCCACCTGTATCATCAGTGCCCATCTGCCAGCCTCACTGTGCCCATCTGCAGCCACACTGTGCTCATCTGCTGCCTCACTGTGCCCATCTGCAGCCACACTGTGCCCATTTGCAGCCTCACTGTGCCCATCTGCAGCCTCCCTGTGCCCATCTGCAGCCTCACTCTGCACATCTGTATCATCAGTGCCCATCTGCAGCCTCACTGTGCTCATCTGCAGCCTCACTGTGTGCATCTGTATCATCAGTGCCCATCTGCAGCCTCACTGTGTCCATCTGCAGCCTCACTGTGCCCATCCTCAGCCTCACTGTGCCCATCTGTATCATCAGTGCCCATCTGCAGCCTCACTGTGCCCATCTGCAGCCTCACTGTGCCTATCTGCAGCTGTACCTCTGATCACTAAAACAGCGGGTGTCTCCCTATGTGTCTGTTCGGCAGTCCATTATAACAAAGCCCCACCTCCACCTCGGAACACTAAAACAGCTTCCCAGCATCAGCGCTCCTCCTATCACGGACGAGAAGGAGGCGGGGCTTTGTTACAAAGGACGGCCCCCGAACAGACTGCATGACACAGCAGGAGACACCTGCTGTTCTAGTGATCACAGGTACAGCTGCAGATGGGCACCCCTCACTCCAATATAAGCCAAGGGGGTTTTTTCAGCCTAAAAAAATTGCAGAAAAACTCGGCTTATACTCGAGTATGTACGATATTTCATAAAAAGGTCCACATCATAGCGGTGGTTCATTCCCACAGGTACCCTTGTCTGTAGGTGGAAAATCCACCAGACTTCACGTGAAAGAAGTACATGTGGATGTCCCCCCCGCCCCCAACGTGAGGATAATTTAACTCTTTCCAAGCCTGAGTACAAGAAGGATGACACATTACCGCTATGTTCATACTTACTGTAAAGTGCTTACTAAACATCTTGGATAGGCCTTTGTCAGTAGTGATGGACGAACGTTTCGCCCGGCGGTCGTTTCGCGGCGAATTTCCGACATTCGCGGTCCGCACGTTCGAACGCCTTTTTCCGTCGTTCGCCGCGGCGGACTTACGTGTTTAATGTATACAAGAACTTTAACCTTTGGTGACACGTTTATCATGTGATACAGGACAGCCAATTGAGACATGACAGCACATGGACACTTGGACATTCCCCCTAACCTATAAATACACCCGATCCGGTGGCCATTTTACATTCTTTCTTCTGTTACGATAGGGACAGGTTCCTGTGTGGAGTAGGGAGAGATAAACCACCAGCTCTTTGGTACACAAAAGTTCTTTTCAGGACTGGTATAGGTGTTAGGTGTTGATAGGTTTGCTGTGCTGCTGATTCTTGCAGCAGCCTGAGTGTCTTTTGTTAGTTTAGAGAAAGGGAAAGGACGGTGTATGCTACAGGGACAGCCAGATTAGTCTTTCATCATCATCATCATCATCATCATCATTAGCTGTTACTATCAAGGTCCACAAAAGAGCTGTTCCAGTAACCACTAATCGTTCTCTTTTTTTGCCAATTTGTATAGGGACAGGAAGGAAGCAGTGTTGTCAGGCAGTGAGGGTAATTTTAAAGACTTGCTGTTATTATTAGTTCCACAAAGGTTCTTTTCAGGACTGGTATCAGTGGTACAGTAATAGGCTTGTACATGTATAATATTCTTTCTTCCAAATATAGAAAGGATATTATACTTGACTGCTGCCCTTCTGCTGCAGTCTGCTAAACATTCACAACTCACTTGTTCCACAAAAGTTCTTATAAGGACTGGTAACTTGGTATAGGGTGCTACGGTACATAGGCTTGAGTGCGGTACAGTCTGCTGTTCTGTAAGGACCGCTATCGGTCCACAATAGATAGGGTTGACGTGCACCACTGCTGACCGCTGCCCTATACTGCAGCAGTCCTTCAGCTGTATAGGGACTGACGTACAGTCTGCTAATCACTAACACACAACCTGCTTGTTCCACAAAAGTTCTTATAAGGACTGGTAACTTGGTATAGGGTGCTACGGTACATAGGCTTGAGTGCGGTACAGTCTGCTGTTCTGTAAGGACCGCTATCGGTCCACAATAGATAGGGTTGACGTGCACCACTGCTGACCGCTGCCCTATACTGCAGCAGTCCTTCAGCGGTATAGGGACTGACGTACAGTCTGCTAAACACTAATACACAACCTGCTTGGTCCACAAAAGTTCTTATAAGGACTGGTAACTTGGTATAGGGTGCTACGGTACATAGGCTTGAGTGCGGTACAGTCTGCTGTTCTGTAAGGACCGCTATCGGTCCACAATAGATAGGGTTGACGTGCACCACTGCTGACCGCTGCCCTATACTGCAGCAGTCCTTCAGCGGTATAGGGACTGACGTACAGTCTGCTAAACACTAATACACAACCTGCTTGGTCCACAAAAGTTCTTATAAGGACTGGTAACTTGGTATAGGGTGCTACGGTACATAGGCTTGAGTGCGGTACAGTCTGCTGTTCTGTAAGGACCGCTATAGGTCCACAATAGATAGGGTTGACGTGCACCACTGCTGACCGCTGCCCTATACTGCAGCAGTCCTTCAGCGGTATAGGGACTGACGTACAGTCTGCTAAACACTAATACACAACCTGCTTGGTCCACAAAAGTTCTTATAAGGACTGGTAACTTGGTATAGGGTGCTACGGTACATAGGCTTGAGTGCGGTACAGTCTGCTGTTCTGTAAGGACCGCTATCGGTCCACAATAGATAGGGTTGACGTGCACCACTGCTGACCGCTGCCCTATACTGCAGCAGTCCTTCAGCGGTATAGGGACTGACGTACAGTCTGCTAAACACTAATACACAACCTGCTTGGTCCACAAAAGTTCTTATAAGGACTGGTAACTTGGTATAGGGTGCTACGGTACATAGGCTTGAGTGCGGTACAGTCTGCTGTTCTGTAAGGACCGCTATCGGTCCACAATAGATAGGGTTGACGTGCACCACTGCTGACTGCTGCCCTATACTGCAGCAGTCCTTCATCGGTATAGGGACTAAGAGTTTTGTCACAGGGTCATTTAAAAAATGACAGGCAGAGGAAGAGGCAGGCCCTTCCGCAGGGGTGGTAGGGGTAGGGCAGGAGCAACAGGCTTGAGCCAAAGTGGGAAGTTGCAGAAGGTGCGTTCAATTACTTTAAAGGACGCACCAGACTTGGTTGAGTGGCTCGCTCAGCCTTACTCTTCTGCACCCTCCTCATCCTCTCGATCTGCACCCTCTTCTTCACTCTCTGCTATGTGCACCCCCAAAGACACTACCACCAACAACACGACCACCACCACCACCACCACATACCTTCCGCTTGAGTCACTGGATTATTTTCCGATCCATATCAAGAGGACATTTCTGATGCGCAGCCACTCTTGGTATTGGATCAGGAAGAGGAGGTAGCAACAAGCGCTACTCAGCAGTCTGACGACAGTACCCAGATCAGCCCAAGGAGGAGGTTGGTCCCCGGTGTTGCTGCCTACTCCGAGATCTCTACTTATAGCGGTGGGGAAGGTGACGTTGATGATGACGTGTCTAGTGATGTCACGTGGGTGCCCACAAGAGAGGAAGAGGAGGGGAGTTCAGAGGGAGATATGGACCAGCAGATAGGGAGGAGAAGCAGCAATGACTTACATTGCACAGCAGGGACAAAGCAGACTGCAAATGTATCAGGAGCGAGTCATCGACCATGTACGGTCACATCTGGCGCTCCCAGGACACCGGCACATGGCTCCGCAGTGTGGGCTTTTTTTAACGTGTCCGCTGCTGACAATAGCGTTGCCATCTGCAATCTTTGCAGTCAACGCGTTAGTCGCGGTAAGCCCAATACTCACCTAGGGACGACCGCCTTAAGAAGGCACATGAGCAGCCATCACCGAGCCCAGTGGGAGCAACGGAACACACAAAGCCACACTGCAGGCTCTCACCGTCCAGCCTCGTCTTCTACTTCTCCTTCTCCTCTCTCCTCACAATTGTCCTCCACTCCACCTTCCATCACGCCAAGCTCACATTTTTCTGCAAAAAGGCAGGCTTCCGTGGGCCTAATGTTTGAGCGTAAAAAAATGATGACGCCGGATAACCCTCTTGCCCAACGGTTGGCGGCTGGCTTGTCAGAACTCATAGCCCGCCAACTACTGCCATATAAACTGGTGGACTCGGAGGCCTTTCGCAAATTTGTGGCCATTGGAACACCACAATGGAAGGTCCCAGGAAGGAAGTATTTCTCAGAGAAGGGCATCCCAGAGCTATATGGCCATGTTCAGCGGCAAGTGAATGTATCTCTGGCACACAGTGTCCGGTGCCAAGATACATCTGACCACAGACACGTGGTCTAGCAAACACGGGCAGGGAAGGTATATCAGTTTTACTGCCCACTGGGTGAACCTTCTGACGGCCGTCAAGCATGTAACCCGTGGCACCCGTGTAGATTTGGTTTTACCGCCACGGATTGCATGCAGGCCTGACTCTTCTTCTCCTCCTCCTACTCCATCCTCCTCCCTCTCCTCCTCAGCTGCCTCCTCCTTTTCCGCTGCTAGCGTCTCTTCCGCTGCACCGCCCAAGCTCCCCAGAACCTATTCCACATGCCAGGTGAGACGTTGCCATGCCGTGCTGCGTCTGTTGTGCCTGGAAGCAAAGAGCCACACTGGCCCGGCACTCCTTTCAGCTTTGCGTTCACAGGCAGATGAGTGGCTAACACCGCTCAATTTGACAGTTGGTAAAGTGGTGTGTGACAACGGTGCCAATCTGCTTAGCGCATTGAAACAGGGCAAAATCACGCACGTGCCGTGCATGGCACACGTCTTAAACTTGGTCGTGCAGCGATTCCTTGTCAAATACCCTGGGGTCCAGGACATCTTGCGGCAGGCAAGGAAAATCTCGGCCCATTTCAGAAGATCTTACACGGCCATGGCTCGCCTTGCTGACATTCAGCGGCGACACCATCTGCCGGTCAGACGTCTTATTTGCGATTGCCCGACGCGATGGAACTCAACCTTCTATATGCTTGATAGGCTGCTCCAGCAGAAACGTGCAGTTAACGTCTACCTGTATGAACTCTGCGAAAGAAACGGTTCTGGGGAGCTGGGTTTTTTTTCACCGCGCCAGTGGCTGCTCATGCGCGACACATGCAGACTTCTGCGGCCATTTGAGGAGATCACCAAACTGGTCAGTCGCAGCCATGGCGCCATCAGTGACATGGTACCTTATGCCTTCTTTCTGGAGCGTGCATTGCGTCGTGTCATTGATCAGGCTGTGGAGGAGCAGGAGCGGGAAGATGAGGAAGTCGCAATGCTGGATGAATTCCCAGGGGGGGCTACTCTATCTGAGACAAGTCAACAACAGGAGTCTGATGAGGAGTCAGAGGAGGATGGTGCCGGGGCGGATGAGCAGGAGCAAGAAGAGCATGCTTTAAACCTTTCTGGGATCCCTGTTGTGCGAGGATGGGGAGAGGAGAATGAAGAGGACGACATTATCCTGGATGATGAGCAGGAGCCAGGCCACCACACCGCTTCCACTTTAGTGCAAATGGGGGCCTTCATGCTCCAGTGTTTTAATAGGGACCCCCGTATAAAAAGCATGAGGGTCAAGGACCAGTACTGGGTGGCAACGTACTTAGACCCCCGGTACAAACACAAAATGGCGGAAATGTTACCGCCGTCGCAGAGGGCTGTCAGAATGCAGCACTTCCAGGCCTTGCTTCGAGAAATGCTGCATTCTGCTTTTGCGTGCGCTGGCAGAGGAGCAATTCCCACTCCCAGAGAAGGATTTGCGGGTACCAATCCAACAGCGCCTGCAAGAAGAGGCCGGTTTGAAGATGTGTTGGTGACTTCGGATATGAGGTCATTCTTTCAGCCGACCCATCGACAGGTGTCATCCGGATCCAGCATCAGGGAACGCCTAGACCGTCAGGTGTCCGACTACATTGGGTTAACGGCCGATGTGGACGCTCTGAGGAGTGATGAACCCTAGACTACTGGGTGGGCAGGCTTGACCTCTGGCCAGAGCTTGCCCAATTTGCAATCGAACTGTTGGCTTGCCCCTCATCCAGTGTCCTGTCCGAAAGGACGTTCAGCGCAGCAGGGGGGATTGTGACCGATAAGCGTACTCGCCTAGCTCACCACAGTGTTAACTACCTCACATTTCTAAAAATGAATGAGGCATGGATCTCGGAGGAATTCAACACATGTGATCAGTAGACCATGTATATGTCTATAAACTATTTTTTTAATCAAGCACACAGACCTTCTTAATTCATTTGGCTCACTTCCTTGACCCAAAAAAGCACACCGTACTATATGCCCCTACCCTCCTCTTTGAAGAGGTTGAGCGGTGTCATATTTCTACTGGGGGCTGCTTATGATATCCCTGTGCTGTGCTGACTTCCTCCTGGGGGTTCTTATTATGAAGGGATCACACTATCCCTGTGCTGTGCTGACTTCCTCCTGGGGGTTCTTATTATGAGGGGATCACACCATCCCTGTGCTGTGCTGACTTCCTCCTGGGGCTGCTTACGGTGCTGCTGTCAGTGCTGTATGTCACGGTGCTGCTGTCAGCGCTGTATGTCACGGTGCTGCTGTCAGCGCTGTATGTCACGGTGCTGCTGTCAGCGCTGTATGTCACGGTGCTGCTGTCAGCGCTGTATGTCACGGTGCTGCTGTCAGCGCTGTATGTCACGGTGCTGCTGTCAGCGCTGTATGTCACGGTGCTGCTGTCAGCGCTGTATGTCACGGTGCTGCTGTCAGCGCTGTATGTCCCGGTGCTGCTGTCAGCGCTGTATGTCACGGTGCTGCTGTCAGCGCTGTATGTCACGGTGCTGCTGTCAGTGCTCTGTATTACGGTGCTGCTGTCAGATGCCTCTATCACGGTGCATGTGTCATTCCGGTATGTCACGCTGCTGGTGATCATCTCCTGCACCCTCTTCTTTGCCTACCCTGGTCCCTGACCTTCCCTCTCCTCCATTGCCTTCATTAGCTCCATAGTCCTGAATTGTTAGAACAATTTCCCAAATAAAATAAAAATGCTTGTAGTTATCGATCCCAAATTCACCTCATACATGTATTATGTCATTGTCCAGATGGTGGGACTACGTTTTACCCCCTAATAATTACCACGTGGCCGCAAATTCGACATGAAGGTTTGCAAAGTTCGCCTCCCATTGAAGTCAATGGGGCCCGCGGCGAACGTTCGGTTTCGCGAACGTTTGGGTCCGTTCGCATTTCGCTTTCGCGAAACGTCCCGTCGGAAGTTCGTCCATCACTATTTGTCAGTACTGTAATGCCGCGTCCCCACGGCCGGACTTTCCAGCAGAAAAGGTCAGACGGTCTTCCCGATGGACTTTCGGCGGAGTTACGACGGACTTCAGAACGAACGGACTTGCCCACACACAAATGGACGAAAGTCTGTTCGTTTGGAACATGATGATGAAAGACGGGACTAGAAAAGGAAGTTCAAGAGCCAGTAGCCAATAGCTGCCCTTGCGTCGTATTTGGTCCGTCGGACCAGCACACAGACAGTTTTCCCGATAGGAATTGAATCCGTCGGAAAGATTTGAAATATGTTCTATTTCTGGGTCCGTCTGAATTTTTTAAGAAAAAAGTCAGATGAAGCCCCACAAACACGATCGGAATATCCGACGGAATGATTCCATCTGACCTTTTCTGCTGGAAAGTCCGGTCGTGTGTCCGCGGCGTAAGATGCACCACGAAAATGTTCGCCGATTGGAGTTCTCGCTGGTCTCAGTTTGATCCTGAAAATGAAGAGTAGAGAAGGTTGTCTCCTGTGAGACGCCTACCTGGATTGCTTTGAGTTGAGTCAACGGGAGAAAGAAAATGTTTCCTCAAAACATACTACCCCATCATTACACAGAACTCCCCCCCATAATACCCCCATCATTACACAAAACTCCCCCCCCCATACTACCCCCATCATTACACAGAACCCCCCCCCCATAATACCCCCATCATTACACAGAACCCCCCCCCCATAATACCCCCATCATTACACAGACCCCCCCCCCATAATACCCCCATCATTACACAGAACTCCCCCCCATAATACCCCCATCATTACACAGAACCTCCCCCCATAATACCCCCATCATTACACAGACCCCCCCCATAATACCCCCATCATTACACAGAACTCCCCCCCATAATACCCCCATCATTACACAGAACTCCCCCCCCATACTACCCCCATCATTACACAGAACTCCCCCCCCCATACTACCCCCATCATTACACAGAACTCCCCCCCATACTACCCCCATCATTACACAGAACTCCCCCCCATAATACCCCCATCATTACACAGAACTCCCCCCCCATACTACCCCCATCATTACACAGAACTCCCCCCCATACTACCCCCATCATTACACAGAACTCCCCCCCATACTACCCCCATCATTACACAGACCCCCCCCCATACTACCCCCATCATTACACAGAACTCCCCCCCCATACTACCCCCATCATTACACAGAACTCCCCCCCCCCCATACTACCCCCATCATTACACAGACCCCCCCCATACTACCCCCATCATTACACAGAACTCCCCCCCCCCCCATACTACCCCCATCATTACACAGAACTCCCCCCATACTACCCCCATAATTACACAGAACCCCCCCCCCCCCATACTACCCCCATCATTACACAGAACTCCCCCCCCCATACTACCCCCATAATTACACAGAACCCCCCCCCCATACTACCCCCCATGATTACACAGAACTCCCCCCTCCATACTACCCCCATCATTACACAGAACCCCCCCCCCCCCATAATACCCCCATTATTATTCAGGACCCACTCCACAACATTACACAGGATCTCCTCCCCCATACTACCCCCATCATTACACAGGACCCCTCCCCCATACTACCCCACTATTACCCAGGACCCCCTCCCCCATACTACCCCCATCATTACACAGAACTCCCCCCCCATAATACCCCCATTAATATTCAGGACCCACTTCGACAACATTACACAGGATCTCCTCCCCCATACTACCCCCACTATTACACAGGACCCCCTCCCCCATATTACCCCCATCATTACACATAACTCCCCCCATAATACCCCCATTATTATTCAGGACCCACTCCCACATTACACAGGATCTCCTCCCCCATACTACTCCCACCATTGAATGAATGAATGAATGAAATACTTGTATAGCGCACAATGCGAACTGAATCGCCTCTATTACACTGGACCCCTCCCACATACTACACTCATTAGACAGGACCCCCTCCCACATACTACCCTCATTAGACAGGACCCCCTCCCACATACTACCCCCATCATCACACAGACCTCCTCCCACATACTACCTTCATTACACAGGACCCCCTTCACCATACTACCCCCATTATTACACAGGACTCCTCCACCAATTCTACCCCCATTATTACACAGGACTCCCTCCCACATACTACCCTCATTTCACAGGACCCCCTCCTACATACTACCCTCATTACACAGGACCCCCTCCCACATACTACACTCATTAGACAGGACCCCCTCCGACATACTACCCTCATTACACAGGACCCCCTCCCACATACTACCCTCATTACACAGGACCCCCCTCCCACATACTACCCTCATTAGACAGGACCCCTTCCACATACTACCCTCATTAGACAGGACCCCCTCCCACATACTACCCCATCATTACACAGGACCCCCTCCCCCATACTACCCTCATCATTACACAGGACCCCCTCCCTCCAGAGGCCCCTGCATTCCCTCCCCCCAGCAGTCTTACTTTGATAGTGTCCCCTCCAGAGTATGTCACGTGAACCCTCAAGCAAAGAAGTTCTTCAGCGGGCCGATGCTCTGCGGCTTGTCGGACACGGCGAGGGAGATGAAATTGGTGTGTCTGCGCCTGGGGCCGACAGGCACTCTCCCTGGGACAAGGCTTACCTTACGGAGCTGGCCAATCGCCACACAGGCTGCAGACATAATGCCCCAACCAATCACCAGCGCCCCCAACATCAAATTCCACCCTCTCCTGATTGATAGACAGATCCACTCATCAACTATTTTTTTCGGGCAGCGCGGGCTCAAGGGGGAAGTTGCTTTGGGCACCACAACAATGACTGGGCCCGGGGCGGCTGTCCCTTTTGCCCCCCCCCCTGTGTTAAAGACAGCCCGTGATTCTAGTGGCAGAAGGATTAAAATGAGTTCATGCTGTTTGAGAACATTTAGTTCAGCTTTAAAACCATCGAGAAACCTCTCCAAGTTCATTTTAATACAGATCACGAATAGGAAGCCACATTGCAGGTTGCCAATATAAACCCACCGTCAAGCAGTGACGTGGGCAGTGTGTGCCCACTGTGCCAGCTCCCTACTTTCTCCCACCCCCCCCGTTAACACCCCCCGGTTAACATTGGACAGTCGCCTACCGACCACGACACCCCCTCCCTACGCCATGTTCAGATTCTCAGGAACGCGTTGCGATTTGCGATGTATTATTTCCATCTCTGAACCGTCCGCTCTTCTGACCCCCCCCCCCCCCCCACCACAGCAGGTGCGGTCCAATTCACCGCCTGTCCGTCACCCTAAATTGTGTTTAAAATAAGGTAGAAAGGGCGTCACCGAGTGTAAAGAAGCAGAATATTGATGGCGGCAAAGATTTGTGTTCATTCTGAAATCGATGCGGATGCATTATCTTGTTTCTGAATAATAAAATAAAAACAAACGTGATTTATCTGCATTTCCAGCGGCGTGTTGTCTGGGGGAATGAGGGATGCGAGTGATGGGCGCGGCGTACATCTACCGGGGGCACGGCTGGAGGTGTGCGGATCAGTCTGTTTAGAACGGCAGGTCATCTCCTTCTCCATAATCTCTTAAATTTTCACGGGAAAAGCGGGAATACTTTGTTTAACCGCTTCAGCCCCGGAAGATTTTACCCCCCTTCCTGACCAGAGCACTTTTTTTTTACGATTCGGCACTGCGCCGCTTTAACCGCTTCCCGACCGCCTCATGCCAATATACGTCGGCAGAAGGGCACGTACAGGCATCATCACGTACCTGTATGTTGCCCTTTAAGAGGCGGCGGGGGCGACCGCGCGCACGCCCGTGGGAGGCACCGTGAGTCGGGTCGTGGGTCCCATGAGGGATACCCGTTATCGCCTCACGGAGAGGAAGAACGAGGAGACGCTAAAGTAAACAAGCATCTCCCCGTTCTGCCTAGCGACAGTGTCACTGATCTCTGCTCTTTGTGATTGGAGCAGAGATCAGTGATGTGTAAAACACAGCCACGCCCCCAACAGTTAGCAACACGCCCCTAGGACACACTTAACCCCTACACTGCCACCCAGTGGTTAACCCCTTTACTGCCAGTGTCATTTACACAGGAATCACTGCATTTGTATAGCACTGATTGCTGTATAAATGACAATGGTCCCAAAAATGTGTCAAAAATGTCCGATGTCCGCCATAATGTCGCAGTCACAATAAAAATCACTGATCGCCGCCATTACTAGTAAAAAAAATAAAATAATAAAAATGCCATAAATCTATCCCCCATTTTGTAAACGCTATAACTTTTGCGCAAACCAATCAATAATTGCTTATAGCGATTTTTTTTTACCAAAAATATGTAGAAGAATACGTATCGGCCTAAACTGAGGGAAATTTTTTTTTTTTAAATATATTTTGGGGGATATTTATTATAGCAAAAAGTAAAAAATAATGTGTTTTTTTCTCAAAATCGTCGCTCTATTTTTGTTTATGGCGCAAAAATAAAAACCGCAGAGGCGATCAAATACCACCAAAAGAAAGCTCTATTTGTGGGAAAAAAAGGACGTAAATTTTGTTTGGGAGCCACGTCGCACGACCGCGCAATTGTCAGTTAAAGCGGCACAGTGCCGAATCGCAAAAAGTGCTTTGGTCAGGAAGGGGGTAAAATCTTCCGGGGCTGAAGTGGTTAACTGACAATTGCGCGGTGGTGCGATGTTGCACCCAAACAAAATTCATGTCCTTTTTCCCCCCACAAATAGAGCTTTATTTTGGAGGTATTTGATCGCCTCTGCGGTTTAAATTTCTGCGCTATAAACAAAAAAGAGAGAAAATTCTTGGGAAAAAAAGCAATATATAGTACTTTTTTTGCTATAATAAATATCCCCATATTTTTTTTTTTTTTAAAAAGCTAATTTTTTCTCAGTTTAGGCCGATATGTATTCTTCGACATATTTTTGGTAAAATAATTTATAGCATTTTTATTATTATTTTTTTTATTTTTTACTTGCAATGGCGGCGATCTGCGATTTTTATCGAGACTGCGGCATTATGGCGGACCTGTGTTAATTTTAGCAGCAAATTTCGATTCAGTTTTAGTCTAATACCGCGTACACACGATCGGTGTACTTTTGTGTGACCCGTATTTATCCAAGACGAGCTTGAGCGGAATTCCGTCGGAAAAACCATCATAGCTTTTTTCCCGACTGAATTCCGCTCAAGCTCGTCTTGCATACACACGGGTCACACAAAAGTTCTCTGAACTTCTGACCGTCAAGAACGCGGTGTGACGTACAACACTACGATGAGCCGAGAAAATTACGTTCAATGCTTCCGAGCGTGCGCCAAATTGTTTCTGAGCATGCGTAGGAATTTTGCGCGTTGATCTCAATCTTTTGCTGGCGGAAATTTCGGCCAGCAAAAGTCTGGTGGAGCGTACACGCGGTCGCATTTTGCGACCAAAAGGTCTCATCTGTCTTTTCATTTAGTCGACTAAAATGTTTTAGTAGTTTTAGTCCACAAAATTAACACTGCGGCGGACACATCGGACAACTTTTGACACATTTTTAAGACCATTGGTTGATACAGCCATAAAAATGCACTGATTACTGTGTAAATGGCACTGGCAGGGAAGGGGGTTAAACACCAGGGGGCGATCAAGGGATTAACTGTGTTCCCTGCTACGTGTTTCCAACTGAAGGGGGAGGGGACTGACTAGAGGAAGTGACAGATCTTGGTTCCTAGCCAATAGGAACACACAATCTGTCACTCCTCTCTGAACAGAACAGGGATTTGTGTGTTTACACACAACACTTCCCCGTTCTGCCTCTCGTGCTCGCTCGTGGCCGGCGGTCATCGCGACCATCGGCCATGAGCATCGGCACCCCCGCAGTGCATGCGCGCCCGCAGTGCACGCGCGCCTGCTATCCCGAACCCACTAGCCGACGTACATCTACGACGGTTCGCGGGATCGTGCCAACCTGCCGCAGTAAAATGACGGCGGCTGGTCGGCAAGGGGTTAATGTATGCAGAGGTGAATCTCAGGTGAATACATTTTTACACACACACTTCCCTGTTCTGCCTCTTGTGCTCGCCCGTGGCCAGCAGTCATCACGACCGTCGGCCATGAGCATCGGCACCCCCACAGTGCAGCGGGCACGTGCGCCTGCTATCCCGATCCCACTAGCCGACGTACATCTACGACGGTTCGCGGGATCGTGCCGACCTGCCGCTGTAAAATGGCGGCGGTTGGTCGGCAAGGGGTTAATGTATGCAGAAGTGAATCTCAGGTGAATACATTTTTTACACACACTTCCCTGTTCTGCCTCTCGTGCTCGCTCGTGGCCGGCGGTCATCGCGCCCGTCGGCCATGAGCATCGGCACCCCCGCAGTGCAGCGCGCCTGCTATCCCAAACCCACTAGCCGACGTACATCTACGACGGTTCGCGGGATCGTGCCGACCTGCCGCAGTAAAATGACGGCGGCTGGTCGGCAAGGGGTTAATGTATGCAGAGGTGAATTTCAGGTGAATACATTTACACACACACTTCCCTGTTCTGCCTCTCGTGCTCGCCCGTGGCCAGCAGTCATCATGACCGTCGGCCATGAGCATCGCCCCCCCGCAGTGCAGCAGGCACGTGCGCCTGCTATCCCGATCCCACTAGCCGACAAACATCTACGACGGTTCGCGGGATCGTACCGACCTGCCGCAGTAAAATGACGGCGGCTGGTTGGTAAGGGGTTAATGTATGCAGAGGTGAATACATTTACACACACACTTCCTTGTTCTGCCTCTCGTGCTCGCCCGTGGCCGGCGGTCATTGCGACCGTCGGCCATGAGCATCGCCCCCCCCCCCCCCCCCCCACAGTGCAGCGGGGGCGCCTGCTATCCCGATCCCTCTAGCCGACGTACATCTACGATGGTTCGTGGGATCGTGGCAGTAAAATGACGGCGGCTGGTCGGCCAGGGGTGAATGCGCGGCGCGGAGGTGAATCTCAGGTGAATACATTGTCACATTATCAGTAAACTTTATTCTGTAACTGAAGCTCCTGGTTATTAATTTTCGGGGTCTAACCCGGGTTTATTTATTTTTAATTTTTTGTTTAATTGATTAAAATGCTGACATTGTAGAGAAGAGAGCGGGGGGGGGGAGTTTTTTTTTTTTCCTGTCTGATGCTCCATTAAATCTGACGTCAGACTTCCTAAACCGAACGATAAGATAATCACTTCCTGAGGTATGAAAACTGCGGCTATTAGGGGCCAAATCAATGAAAGTGAAGTGCACCTCCGCAGACCCCGCGATGGCGGATGACGGCGGAGAACATTTGTCAGTCGAATGAAGAAAACGTATGATCCGCGATGGAGAAATGTAACGATTCCATCTCAGGTCTTAAATAATTCTGAGAATAATCACACAATCCAAAAGCTACAGTAACTAGAAGAAGAAGAAGAAGCACACCTTCCATTAAGATGCTGGCAGAAGTCACAAGGTTCTCTGCGCTTCTGTAATATATCTGCAACCTGAAATCTATCAGAAGAAGTCATTGTTATGTTTTTTTTGTTTGTTTTTGTTTCGAGTATATAACATTTTTTTTTACATTCCTTTTTTTTTTTATCAACAAGTAGAACATTGACATGCATACTTCCATCCATAAATATATCAATAATCAGGGACAAAGACGAGCAGCCAATTCCTCCAGGGACCGCGCGTGGGGGGGGGGGGGGAGGGGCATGATCGGCCGGCGTTGTGACACCCAGATTCTCCGAACTGCAACGCAAAGGGGACCAACTGCAAAGGTGCACCGCAATGATTACAGCAGCAACGGCCTGTCCATTAGGGGCGCAGGGGCGTGCCCCCTCCAAATCCATGCACCCGGCCCCTAATATACATACATGGCGACGGACGCATGGATTCCAATGGGTTTTTTTTTTTTTTTTGGAAGCACGTGATTAGAGCCGGAGGCTCTAAATGGCTTCAAAAAGGGGATGGGTTCAGGGCACTGCGCCCCGAGTCCACACGCTCAGGGCTGGTGCAAGGATTTTTGACACCCTAGGCGAAACCTAATTTTACCGGCTCCACCCCATGACCCCACCCCCTTTGCCCCGCCCACGTGACAGCTATACTGGAAGCAACAGCTCTGCTTCCTCTAGTGCTGGCTCCAATACTGCGCTGCGCCTCTAATTACACTACCTGTTGGAGGGAGCAGCTGCCTAAGACTGAGTTAGTTACATGCTGTAGCCTGCAGAGCATGCAAACGCGGATGGGAAACCAGCAGACGGGCGCCCCTAGGCAGCAGTGCGCCCCAGGCGGCTGCCTAGTTTCCCTGGTGGTAGCACCGGCCCTGCACATACTTTTGTGACAATAGCGAATTCATATTCACTATTGTCTTCCTGATTCTGCTCCCGACCAATCAGGAAGCAGCTCCTGAGACCCAATTGGCCAGGGAGTCTCAGGACCCACTTCTTGTTCCGCCTGGAGAAGTAAGCCCCCAGGTCTTCCCCGGCTCTTCCCTCGCTGCATCTCGGCTCCCTTCTGCCTCCTCACAGTGAGGCCTCCTATCACAGCCTCCTGACTGTCTCCCATGGGGAGGGAGGGTTGGAATCGTGGCCTTGTGACGTGGGGGGCAGGGGGGGGTGGCTGTATAGCGGCCTTCCGACTGTCTCCCATGGGGGGGCATTGGTGTTGATGGTGGTGGTGCGAATGAGGGGGAGGTTTGTTTGCTACCCCCCCAAAATATTTAGCACCAGCCATCACTGGATTACAGTGCCCCCCCACCAGCAATCACAGTCCCCCCACTACATTGATATGCAGCCATGCCCAACAACAATACCCCCACCACTCTCCACCTCCCCCTGCACAGTCCCACCTCCAGCAGGGTGGGACTCAGTCTGTGTGTCCCTCTCTCCATGCAAATCTACAGTTCCTCCCGCCCACGCCGACAGGAGACACAGGTATGGTCGTACAGCATGAGGCGGGCTCCACCTGGGACCACGGTCACCGCCCACCGCCCACCTCCCCCCACCCCCCACTGACAGGAGACACAGGTATGGTCATACAGCATGAGGCGGGCCCCACCTCGGACCACGGTCACCGCCCACCGCCCTCCTCCCCCCACCCCCCACTGACAGGAGACACAGGCATGGTCATACAGCATGAGGTGGGCCCCACCTCGGACCACGGCCATAGATAAATATTCAGGGCTGGGACAAGGGATTGGCAGGAGGGGCAGCTGCCCTGGGTACTGTGGTATCATGTGATATGGGGGAGGGGAGGTCAAAAGAAAATTGGGGGGAGGGGATTTGTGTTGGAAGGGGGGATTTAGGGGGCACCAGGGGGTAAGTATTGTTCTAGTTGGGGAAATTGGGGAAGGGGTGGGTAGTGCTAAGAGTGGTGATATAGGGGGATTTGTGTTTGGAGGGGGGGTGTGGGGAAGAATATTTGTGATAGTAGGGGGGATCTAAAAGGAATATGCTCTGGGAGGGGGGATTTGAAGTTGGGAGAGAAGATGTGTACTAGGAAGGGAAATTCTAGGGGTATAGGATTTGTGCTAGGAATATGTTTTGGGGGGGTATTTGGGAGATGGGGGGAAAAAAAACTTGTGCTCAAAGGGAGGATTTCAGCGGGGGGGGGGGGGGGATTTGTACTGGGAGGAGGAGGAATCTATGCTTTGGGAGTACGTTTTCAGAATCGTGCTCAGTGTTTTTGTGGGGGGAGGGGTTGCTGACACATAATGCTCATACATCTTGAGGGGGGCACAGTTTGGCACGTTCGCCCTGGGCTCTAGATGACCTTTTCCCAGCACTGTAAATATTTTCAAAGTCAAGGCGCTTCTCAAGTTATATGTAGCACGGCCCCCTTGAGGACTCCTTGGTTGTACCTGTTCTTCTGCATCGCCATGACCCTGTGAACATTCCAACCCACCTGACACTCTGGGTTCAGACATCTTCCCACAACACCTTTAAATTACACGTCACACAAGTCAAATCTGTTTATAGTGTATACACTTTTACTGGAGTAAGTAATGTGGTATTGATACACACAAAGGGGGAATTGGTCAGCCGTGTGCTGGATAACGGCCCGGACTCAGAAGAATAATTCCCCTAAAAGGCAGCTTAAAACAGCACAAAAGCACAATTTACATATATGTACAATAAATTACCACTTGGAGCATAACCTGTAAAAGCAGTAAAAGGTTAGCTATCTAGGACAGGCAGTCTCACACTAAAGGGGAACCCCAGGCTGGGCTATTCAACCTTTATATCCTAATGAGAGATCAGACTAAATAGGGGATAGAGTAGGGCCCTTTGTATGGTAATAACAGATGCAGATCTGATAGTCTTCATAGGCAGTTGGAGCTCTTTAGATTGTACCAGATTGGTATTGGTATTAGCCAAGGAGCTTAAACAAGCTAGTGATACTCCTTCAAGTGGTTTTAAGTAAAGGTGTCTATGTACAGTGTTCTAAACACGAATGCAATAAAGTGTTCAAGGTAAAGGTGTCTGTACACAGTGTTCAGATATAGTAGCAAAGTCCTCTTACCAACGACCAGACCGGATTACACCTTGAAGATGGCGATCCTAGAAGAGGCGTACTTCAGCAATTGACCCACGGCTGATGGATGCAGGCGGCCGTAGTGTAGATCTGCTGGGTGGGTGCCGCTGGGATGTCTGACGAACAGCAGGCCGGCTTAGGCCCTTCGGGGGAGGGGGGGTTGGAATCGCTCTTTCTGTCAGGAAAGGCTTTCCAGCAAACATTCAAGCAATCTGGGTGTCAGAAGAATTCCTGTGCGCAAGAAAGTTTGGCGCACGCATATGCGCAATAGCGCAAATAGCGGCGAACGGGCGCGCGCGTGTGCCCCCCTGTGACAGCACTTGGCGCCAACATGTGCTATTTAAAGAGGACTGATGCCTTGCTGTCTTGTCTACAGCGTTTCCTGAGACCCCTGCTACCTGTTACTTGATTCATCTGATCTGTATCTGACTCGGCTTGTTCCTGACACCTCTGCTTGCTGCCTGCCCCGATCCAAGTTTGGACTATTCTTTGGATTTCGCTTTGGTACCTGATCTGCCTGCCCTGTGTTTGGCCCGGCCTGTCTTCTCTACCCGGTATCCTGCCTGCTGTCTGCATCCTGCTGCTGGACTACAAGACACCTCCCTGCTGTCTGCTGTATCCTGCCTGCTGCCGGGCTACAAGACACCTCCCTGCTGTATCCTACCTGCTGTCTGCATTCTGCTGCTGGGCTACAAGACACCTCCCTGCTGTCTGCATCCTGCTGCTGGGCTACAAGACACCTCCCTGCTGTCTCCTACCTGCTGTCTGCATCCTGCTGCTGGAGTACAAGACACCCCCCTGCTGTCTGCTGTATCCTGCCTGCATCCTGCTGCTGGACTACAAGACACCTCCCTGCTGTCTGCTGTATCCTGCCTGCTGCCTGCATCCTGCTGCTGGGCTACAAGACGCCTCCCTGCTGTATCCTACCTGCTGTCTGCATCCTGCTGCTGGGCTACAAGACACCTCCCTGCTGTATCCTGCCTGCTGTCTGCATCCTGCTGCTGGAGTACAAGACACCCCCCTGCTGTCTGCTGTATCCTGCCTGTTGTCTGCTTCCTGCTGCGGGACTAAAAGACACCTCCCTGCTGTCTCCTGCCCTCTACATCAGCTATCCAGTAGGCACTTGTGCCCCTTTGTACTCCCGAGCCCCTGTCAGCTCTACCAGGGGCTCCCGAGTCAGAGGTATACGAGAGGCCGCTCCCTGCATTCCGGGCTCTACCATCAGTTACGTGACACGTTCACTGCGTGGTAGGGCGCAGCCTCTCCCCTCCTGCACAGGGAGATGTCCACGCAGCAAGGCCCAGGAAGAAGAACGTGCGGCGCGGATCTCCGGACCCTTTTATAGTTCCTCCCGGCAGTCTCTTTGGGTTGTAGAAAGGATCCCTGGGAGGTGTGATACAGATGTCATATCACGCAAAGGAAACGTCGGCCTGAAAGGCTAATAATCCCACAATCCTTTCTGGTCGGGCTCACAGATGTGATGACAGTCACTGGCGCCAGGGCCGGACTTTCAATAGGGCTTGACGGGGCTCAAGCCCATGGGCCCCGTCCAATAGGGGGCCCCGCGAGCCCCGCAAGCCCATACTTTGCACTAGGCGTCCACGCTATAGCAGGCTACAGTGCGGACGGCAGTTGCTGGGAGGACGTCTTTGTTTACTTCCCCTGATGCGTGCCGCGGGCGCGCATCGGGGAAGTTCTGTGTCGGCAGTGTCCCTTGGACACAGCCAATCACAGATCATGCTAAATGGCCAATCACAGCGGCCATTTAGCACTGATCTGTCCAATGAGAGATGATATCATGAGATCATCTCTCATCGCCGGCTCTCCCCCTCACAGAGACAGCCTGTGAGGAGGGAGAGCGACGTGCAGCCTGTCACTGTGAGTAAAAAAATAAAAAAAACAATGTAAAGTGCTGTCCCCAGTGCCATCTGTCCCCAGTGCCATCTGTCCCCAGTGCCATCTCTCTGTCCCCAGTGCCATCTCTCTGTCCCCAGTGCCATCTCTCTGTCCCCAGTGACACCTGTCCCCAGTGCCATCTGTCCCCAGTGCCATCTCTCTGTCCCCAGTGCCACCTGTCCCCAGTGCCACCTGTCCCCAGTGCCATCTGTCCCCAGTGCCACGTATAAGTGCCATCTGTACTCAGTACCATCTGTCATCAGTACCATCTGTCCCCAGTGCCACCTGTCCCCAGTGCCACCTGTCCCCAGTGCCACTGCCATGTATAAGTGCCACCTCTCCCCAGTGCCATCTGTCCCCAGTGCCACCTGTCCCCAGTGCCACTGCCATGTATAAGTAAGTGCCACCTGTCCCCAGTGCCATCTGTCCCCAGTGCCACGTATAAGTGCCATATGTCATCAGTGCCACCTGTCCCCAGTGCCACGTATAAGTGCCATCTGTCATCAGTGCCACCTGTCCCCAGTGCCACTGCCATGTATACGTGCCACCTGTCCCCAGTGCCACGTATAAGTGCCATCTGTCCCCAGTGCCACCTGTCCCCAGTGCCACTGCCATGTATAAGTGCCACCTGTCCCCAGTGCCATCTGTCCCCAGTGCCACGTATAAGTGCCATCTGTACTCAGTGCCATCTGTCATCAGTGCCACTGCCATGTATAAGTAAGTGCCACCTGTCCCCAGTGCCACCTGTCCCCAGTGCCACGTATAAGTGCCACCTGTCCCCAGTGCCACCTGTCCCCAGTGCCACTGCCATGTATAAGTGCCACCTGTCCCCAGTGCCCTCTGTCCCCAGTGCCACGTATAAGTGCCATCTGTCATCAGTGCCACGTATAAGTTCAATTTGTCATCAGTGCCATCTGTCCCCAGTGCCACCTGTCCCCAGTGCCACTGCCATGTATAAGTGCCACCTATCCCCAGTGTCATCTGTCCCCAGTGCCACGTATAAGTTCCATCTGTCCCCAGTGCCACCTGTCCCCAGTGCCACTGCCATGTATAAGTGCCACCTGTCCCCAGTGCCATCTGTCCCCAGTGCCACGTATAAGTGCCATCTGTCATCAGTGCCACCTGTCCCCAGTGCCACTGCCATGTATAAGTGCCACCTGTCCCCAGTACCACGTATAAGTGCCATCTGTCCCCAGTGCCCCCTGTCCCCAGTGCCACTGCCATGTATAAGTGCCCCCTGTCCCCAGTGCCATCTGTCCCCAGTGCCACGTATAAGTGCCATCTGTCATCAGTGCCATGTATAAGTGCCATCTGTCATCAGTGCCATCTGTCCCCAGTGCCACCTGTCCCCAGTGCCACTGCCATGGATAAGTGCCACCTATCCCCAGTGCCATCTGTCCCCAGTGCCACGTATAAGTGCCATCTTTCATCAGTGCCACCTGTCCCCAGTGCCACGTATAAGTGCCATCTGTCATCAGTGCCATCTGTCCCCAATGCCACCTGTCCCCAGTGCCACATATAAGTGCCATCTGTCATCAGTGCCATCTGTCATCAGTGCCATCTGTCCCCAGTGCCACCTGTCCCCAGTGCCACGTATAAGTGCCATCTGTCATCAGTGTCACGTGTCATCAGTGCCATCTGTCCTCAGTGCCACCTGTCCCTAGTGCCATGTGCCATCTGTTATCAGTGTCACGTGTCATCAGTGCCACGTATTAGTGCCATCTGTCAGCAGTGCCACATATTAGTGCCATCTGTCATCCGTGCCACATCAGTGCCACGTGTCATCAGTGCCACATCAGTGTCACGTGTCATAGTCCTGGTGCTCCTGGGCCTTCAAAAGTGTAATAGGTAGTCAAGAAGTTAGATGTGTAATTTATGCTCCTAGAACACGTGACGGCGCTCCCTGCATGTTGGGCCTCTCTAAGTGGCCAGGCTGTGGAAAAGTCCCACACATGTGGTATCGTAATACTCAGGAGGAGTAGAATGTACAATTTATCTTGCACTACTTTGTTCAATGAGTTATTTTGTTATATTCTTGCAATTGATTTGTTATGATTGCAACCTTACAAGGTAGTTGATTGTTTTTTAATATGTTTTCCAGGTAAATAAGTGTTTTATATTCTCATTCTGACCAAGATATTTGTGCATTGCAATAAATACTTGATCACTTTGAACTTTTTTAATCATTATTTATTTATTGGAAAAAAACTTTTCAAGCTTCAATCAGTAATAGATTATTACTTTGTTTAGCATTTAACACTGTCTACGGTACCAGTCACCTTTTAAAAGTAGCTTGGCACTTCAAATAACGATTGGATCGATTATATTGTTACGGCACCAGATGGCGACAAATTAATATAGAAGGTAGGGCCCGAAAGTGACTCAAGCCCAGGGGCCCCCAGCACCCTAAGTCCTGCCCTGACTGGCGCCCAGCACTAGAGGGATATGTCTATAGGTGAAGAATGAAGGGGAATTGTACCATGTTATGACTGTAGTCCACATAGCCACATATATATTATATAAGCCCCGATGAAGGGAGAGTGAACCCCCCAAAACACGTTGGCTTTCTTATTCCACTAACTTTTCAATAATAAAAAAAAAAAAAAAAAAAAAAAAACTTTGGACTCACCGTTTGGCGTGGCCCCCTTTCTGCTTCTTACATATTTAATTTTTTTTTTTCCCCGTCTGTGTCCCTTTAGTGAGATTTCCTTGCACCTCCCTTGTGGCGCAACAGGAACCCCTCATAGACAGTTGTGCACTGCGATACCTCAACTTTGGTCATCACTTTCTGTCTTGGTGACCACGCTCACTAGGATCCCCAGAGAGGATTAATCACTCCAGGATGGACACAATAAAAAAAATGCAATAAACACTTGAAAGCAAACTTTTCCTGAACGGGCAAACGAAATGGGCAAATATGGCTGCTCTTGTATCCAGGAGTCGTTCGTTCATGACTTCTCATTGTTTGGGTCACAGGCATCTTTCCTAGGACTCAGGCAGCAGCACAGTATAATTAGTTGCTAGGACGCTGGCAGTTTCTTTCATCCTAGCAACCAAAGAGACTTCTGGCTGGCCACCTGCGTCCTAGCAACCGATAATATCAGTGGTTGCTAGAGTGCTGGCAGCTGCGCAGTCATTAGTTGTTATGGTGTACTTTTGATTTTAAGGGGATACCCCATGCAAAAAAACAAGAAAACAGTGGGGTCCCCGGTATAATTCAGCTGTGTCTGCAGCCTGGTGGGCCAGAGACAAATGGAGCAAGCAAGTATTTGCCCCCCTCCTAAACTATACTTGGGAAAGTACCTTGTCGAGGGAAACCAGCCCCCGAGTGAATGAGTAAGGGGTAAATATTACGCCTGGTTACTCATTCCCCAAAAAAGTAGTAAACACAAAACATTTTATTAACCGCTTGCCGCCCGGCCATAGTACATTTACTGCAGCAGTGCGGCACGGGGCAGGCAGGATCACATACATGTACATTATCCTGCCTCTTCCAGGTTAGGGGCCGACAGCGGATTGCGGCTCCCGCTACCCGGCCGCTTTGAGCAGCCGGGGGGATCATGTGATAGCTATACCACCACATGATCAGGTCAACAAAGCTGTTATGAATGAATAAGCTGTGATTCCTATAGTGATGCTGTGATTGGCCCACAGCCATCACATGGTACCTGGGCCAATCACAGCACCCTGTACCATGTGATAGCTGTGGGCCAATGCACATGGTGTGGGTGAGCTTTCTGCCATCACCATAGCAACAAGTGGCACTGTGTGCTCTGGCCCTAGAGCGTCATTGGTTGTTATGGTGCTGGCAGCTGGCCCATCCATACCATGGCATCCCATGATGCTTATACAGATTAAACTATGTCCCGTGCTCACTACACCCCTGGGGGAATCCAGAAAGCACCCCCCGGGAGGCCATGGCACCCTGCTTGAGAAACACCATATTACACAATAATGTACATATGTGTCGCGGTACCCCCGTAGGGGCTGCTGAAAGTTGTGGCCCACCTGTCACCCTGCCCAGCCCGACATTCACTTCCCAGTCACTTTTAAGACAATGAACAGTCCATGTGATTGTTTTGTATTTTTATTGCAGGAATTTGAACTCGGATAGGGATAGGACTATATCGGATGCCCAGTAGAACAAACAATTGGGTGATTGTGTATCAATCGGATGGGACAACTATACACACTTAGCTACTCCATTCTCCTCCAGCACATCTCTTGCTTGCAGACTGCTTCTCTCTCTCTCTCTCTCTCTCTCTCTCTCTCTCTCTCTCTCTCTTCTCTTCTCTTCTCTCTCTCTTCTCTTCTCTTCTCTTCTCTCTCTCTCTCTTCTCTCTCTCTCTCTCTCTCTCTCTCTCTCTCTCCTGCACAACACTTTACTCCAGGTACAGCTAGCACATGGTTAGGCCCAACTCTGACTCAGTCAGGCCTCAGCAACTGCCCTTTGCAGGCGGGGACCGCTAGTCCCTTTTAATGTAGAAAAAATAGAATAGGAAGTCTTTAGCGCCAGCTGTCCTCTGGTGGACTACTGCACTCAGTAAGACCTTTTAAGGCCCTGCCAGCCCTCCTGGCTGCAGCTGCCCAACTTCACTGCCCATGACATTGCAACGGCTCTGACTGTTTCCCCTCAGTCCTCTCTGGCATGCCTCTCTAGTTCACCCAATGGCATTTCACGCTCCAGCCCTCCTGGCTGCAAACCGGTGGTTCCCTCCTGAAGACTTGCCCAGCAGTACCAGCTCCTGCTGTCCTCTATGACTCCTCTCTGTGACTCCTGTTCAGATCCTTCATGAGTTCTTGAAGGGATCCGTCCTGCACCCGAGTCCCAGGCCCAAGGTCCCCGCCGCTCCCCGGTCTGAGGAGCTTCCTCAAAGGCCCTGACAGCCTAGTACTCCATCCTCAGTTCTTCCACCCGACAACTCCTCCCCAGCTGGGCTGACCCTGGGTATTTCAAGGAGGCCTGCCCCCTGCCAATCCTAGTTGGGGGATTGGTCAGGGCTCCCAGAGTTACCCCAGACAGCTCCACACCTCTTCCCCACCTCTATTCTAGAATCCTTTAGAAGGAAAAGGGAGGTGACAGTGGAGCGATGCTGTCTGTGAGTCACAGCCGCTACTCTGAGCCACTCCCAGCCCACACAGATCAAAACAAACAGTCCCAGCTTCCAGCTAGGCCTACACTGAAGAAAAGGCTGCACTCCAAGATCCATTGAAATTCTTATTTAATAACGAGCATCCCAAGTGTTACAGACAGTTAAAATGGTAGACGCATTTCACACACTAAGCTCTTGTACACACGGTTGGACATTCCGCCAAAAAAATCCATCGGATTTTGTCTGACGGATTTTGTCCGAAACTTGTGTTGCATACACACGGTCGGACAAAGTTGTCGGAAAATCTGATTGTACGCAACGTGATGACGTTATTTCGTTACGATGGGACTACATTCAGGCTAGTAGCCCATAGCTTTGGTGTAGGAATTTGATCTGAGCATGCGTGGCACTTTGTCCGATCGGAACTCTCTGCACACAATCGGACAAAGTCCGATCGGATCATGTTGTCGGAAAGTTTTACAGCCCAGCTCTAAAACTTTGTCCGTCGGATATTCCGACGGGAACAGTCCGATGGAGTCCACACACAGTCGGATTATCGGACAACACGGTCCGATCGGACATTTTCCGTCGGAATGTCCGACCGTGTGCACAAGGGCTAACAGGTGCGCTTATTCATTATTCCAGCTAGGCCTGCCTAAATTTACCTTCACTCACCAACAATCTACCTCTAGCACCTACCTAAGTAGAGGGTGCTACATATAGTACAATAAACATTTTAGGGATGACAGCTACATCCGGCAACAGCTTAATGTGTTCGCTGACAATCCAACTGTGGTTTCCCTTTAAGAAAACACCCATTGTCCAGAAATAAAGAATTCATAGCAGACTTTCTCCGATTGAAATCCCGTGCTGAAGAAGTGGAATAAACTAATAATGATTGATCTCCTCCCAGCTAATCGTGTCACTCTGCTAAATGCACTATTGATATCCATAATCCTTCCTCTTCACACTATTATGACTCAAAGAGCATTAATTGAATACCCAATTCTTTTTAATTTGATTTACGGCGCAGAGAAAAGGAGACTGCGAGGAGGGGAGAGCCAACGTAAGTAATGTTTTCATTACCGGGGAAGTTACTCCAGGTGAGGACAGAAAATGATGAATTACATTCGGCATTCTTTATTTTTAACAATTAGCATGCAGGTAGGTGATGGATGGTGCCGCGAACCCTCGTCAAGGTGACCTTGATCCAGACAGGTGCTGCACTCCACTTGGCTTGGCCAGTGTTCAATACGAATACATATGTATGTACCAAGGGAACAGCCATTAACCCCAATCACCCTCTCTGGCTGTCACACCTAGATCTCTGCAAAGGCCAGTCGCTTGTTTCTCTATAGCTGTTAAAGGGAAACTACGAGCTTCTTAGACAGTTGTCTTTTAGAATAAAGCTTCTCAGCCTTTTGGCTAAGATCAAGTGTTCTTATCAGTGTCCAGTGGAGGCGCTGTGCTACTATTCCGACTTGGAGAGAGGCTGGGGTGGTGGCTATGCAAATCCACTGGTGTGATGGGAATCTGGAAGGTTAGTATCGGCAGGAACCAAAACCAGAGCGCCTGAACCTAACTGGGGGTTGGGAGTAGGTTCTCCCAGAGAAAGCCGGAAGGGTTCACTACCTCCTGGTTTGAATGGTCTACCTTGCCTGGCCATTGGCTGGGAAGGCAGATGGTCCATGGTGTCTGCCCCCCCGGGGAGTGGTGGCCCTAGGGGAGCTCTTCGTAGCACTGTAAAAAGACTCACGGTCACAGTCACCAAAGCTTTTTCTGCACTGCGCCTTTTAGGGCCTGGCTTTTTGGCTAAAGTCCAGGAGCAGTTTTTGCTTACTAGGCCTCAGGGCCTAAGCCAATGCACAATTTTGGCACTGCCACTATTATTTTTAGTATTTATTTTTCTCTCCACTAAAATGACTAAAAATAATAAAGTGGCAGTGCCCAAATTGTGCATTGGCTTAGGACCTGAGGCCTAGTAAGCAAAAATTGCTCCTGGACTTTAGCCAAAAAGCCAGGCCCTACAAGGAGCAGTGCAGAAAAAGCTTTGGTGACTGTGACCGTGTGTCTTTTTACATTGCTACTAAGAGCTCCCCTAGGGCCACCACTCACTTTCAACTTTTGTGTGTGTTTTTTCATTGGATGAAGGGTATAAAGTCCTTGGGCTAACCCTGACACCTAGGGGGAGGATGTGTGGTCTTCTGGTTCCTTCCTCCCCTGCCTCTGGGTGGTCTCTCTTCGGGAGAGCTCCCCTGATCTAGTATTTGGGGGATCGCTTTGGCTCTCCTAGAAGAACGGTGGTCTGCCGGGACCTCTGGCTAGGTAGACCAAGTTGAACCTATGCCCCTGTCTGGAGCTTTGCGCCACGGGAGGGCATGGTAAGAGCCCTACTCCTTCGGCGGGTGCACGTTTTTTGTACACTGACGGGGTTTTTTGTTATAGGATTTTTTGCACCACCGTGGATCTTGAAAAATATATAAAAAGTTGTCTTTAGAATAATATATGGACGTGATTAGCTTAAAGCTGAAGCTTATCTAAAAAACATTACAGTGGTGTGAAAAAGTGTTTGCCCCCTTCCTCATTTCCTGTTCCTTTGCATGTTTGTCACACTTAAGTGTTTCGGAACATCAAACCAATTTAAACAATAGTCAAGGACAACACAAGTAAACACAAAATGCAATTTGTAAATGAAGGTGTTTATTATTAAAGGTGAAAAAAAATCCAAACCATCATGGCCCTGTGTGAAAAAGTGATTGCCCCCTAAACCTAATAACTGGTTGGGCCACCCTTAGCAGCAACAACTGCAACCAAGCGTTTGCGATAACGTGCAATGAGGCTTTTACAGCGTCCTGGAGGAATTTTGGCCCACTCATCTTTGCAGAATTGTCCTAATTCAGTTACATTAGAGGGTTTTCGAGCATGAACGGCCTTTTTAAGGTCATACCACAAGATCTCAATAGGATTCAGGTCAGGACTTTGGCTAGGCCACTCCAAAGTCTTCATTTTGTTTTTCTTTTTTTAATACGAACTTTTATTGAGACATAAAGAGAAAAAAATAGGCACATACATTGAGCGACTGAGTGCTCCAGAATACTAACATCAAAGTACAGTACACAGAGTAAACAACAATACATTGCTTGCAGTAATGGAATAGCAGGCATTCAAGTACAAAACAGAGTAATGGTTGATAAATAGCTGCCATCCAACACAGTAGTCATTGTTCATGGGGGTACAAAGAGCAAAGCATCAAACAGAGATAAAGTATCCCCCACTATACCAAGCACTGGAGTAGTGACTGTAACATCGAATAACAACAAGTATGGAAATGCCAAAGAAAACCAAAGAAAAACAGGAATCATAGCACAAAACAATAACTAAAACTGAAATAATGAAATAAATGCTCAAAAAGGGTACGGAACTACAAGATCCTCAACCTAGGTCTGAACCCCGTTTGGGGGCGAGCAGACTCCCAGACAGTCCCAGCCCGAAGGCATAGGGTCTCAGGGGGACCAAGACTTCCATTTAAGGTCGTATACCGGCATGGTGTCCAAAATTGTATGGGAAATCCTCTCCATTAACTGTATTGCAGCCATCCTCTTGAGCACCCGTTCCCATGCAACCGTAGGCGAACGCCAGAATAAGGCAATCGACCAGTGTACTGCACTAAAGAGAGTATGGGAGAGCTTTTGCTCTGGGGGGGTAGATCCGGGGATATCAGCAAAAAAGAGGCACATTTGGAAGGTAAGCGTGACAGGGGTGCCAATGATACCCGACACTCTGTCCTGCACTTTCTGCCAGAGGGTTCTGAGAGCTGGGCAGCTCCAAAAAATATGGAGATGAGTGCCTGAATCAGGGCAACCCCGAAAACAAGAACCAGAGACGGTGGGGAAGAAGGTATGAAGCTTCGCAGGGGTGTAATACCACCTGGTATGGAGCTTCAACACCGTTTCCTTCACCGCCTCGGACCTGGTACACTTATGCATGTTAGAAATTCTGCGAGACCACTCCTCCGAGGAGACTACCTCTCCCGTCTCCAGTTCCCATTTAAGTATGGCCGCAGATTTCTCCGAAAGGCCCACATCCGTAAGGGATAAGTATATGATGGAAATACCGCCCCTATCTCTAGATTCCGGGCCACATAGTCTCTCAAATAAGGTGTCCGCCCCCCAGGTGGCCCTCGGGAAATAAGTGTTATAAAAATGTCTAATTTGCAAGTAGCGAAAAAATTCCGAGTTAGGTAGGGCATGAGAGGACCAGAGGGATCCGAAAGACCGAAAGGTCCCCCTGACATGCAGGGAACCATAGGTGATCAGATCCCCCCTAGTCCATAATGCAAAACCAGCATGATCCTGGAGGGCCGCAGGGAACTCAGGGTTCCCGATAAATGAGGCCAGTTTTGGGTTAGGGGGACGAAGTGAGAATTTCCCACTGTACAGGGACCATAGGCGAAGTGACTGACTCACAACTGTATTCAGGGCTGAGAGCTCTTTAATGTGTAAGGATTTATTCCAGAGAAGACCGGGGAGGTAATAGGGGATCACCGAGGCGCGCTCAAAGCGCAACCAGGGCACTGATCTCGGGGAATAGTGCCATTGGGCAAGCTGGAGAAATCTGGCTGAAAGGTAGTACAACCAGATGTTCGGTAAACCCAGGCCTCCCCTGTCTCTACTCCTGTATAACATATGTTTGCCCAAACGAGGCTTTTTGTTGTGCCAGACGAACTTATTAATATCACTTTGTAAAGATTCCAGGGTGAGACGGGAAATATAGTTGGGCAGGGATCTAAATAAAAATAATAGTTTAGGGAGGATCGACATCTTAACCGCCTGAACCCTGCCCAAAAATGAAATATGGTAAGAGTCCCAGGTGTGTAACAGTTGTCTAACTCGGGAAAACATAGCCGGGTAATTAGCAAGGTATATTTTATGGCTAGAAGCCGCTAGCTTAATCCCCAGATAGGAGAAGGTCTGGCAATCCATAGGAAAACCAAAGTTCGCTTGAATCTGAGCTGCTATCTGTTGGGGAAAATTAATTGGCAGAGCTGAACATTTCGTGAGGTTAACACCCAGACCAGACAGACCCCGGAAATCATGCAGGACTGAAACTAAGTTAGGTATGGAGACCATGGGGTCCGTCAAAAACAGGAGCACATCATCCGCATACATGCTCAGCTTAAATTCCTGATCGCCCTTAACATAGCCCCTAATATCAGGGTTGAGGTTGATCGCCCGAGCCAGAGGTTCTATGGCGAGGGCGAACAACAAGGGCGATAACGGGCACCCCTGCCTGGTTCCACGACCCAGTGTAAAATAGTCTGAGTTGCAGCCTGGCAGCTTGATTCGGGTGCGGGGGTGGTGGTAAAGTGCCCTAAAGCCATGCACAAAGGCTCCGGAAAAACCAAATCTCCCTAAAGCCAGTTCTAGATAGGACCACAACACACTATCGAACGCTTTGTGGATATCAAGGCCCAACAGTAAAACTCTACGGGAAAATAGATCAGCATCCTGAATGACATTAGAGGCAAGCCTGATATTATCCGTGATCTGTCTGGTCGGTATAAAACCCGTTTGGTCAGGGGAGACTAGAGAGGTGATTATCTTAGAGAGCCTGTCGGCCAAAATGCGCCCAAAAATCTTGAGGTCGGTGTTGATAACCGAAATCGGCCTATAATTCTGTGGAAGAGTGTGGTCCCTGTTTGGCTTGGGGATCAGAGACATATTCGCCAAGAGCATGTCATCCGGGAAGGTATTACCCTCAAGGATATGATCGAACATGGCCCTGAGGTACGGTGTCAGGGAGTCCTGAAATTTTTTATAGTACTGGGCCGAGAATCCATCTGGCCCGGGGGTTTTGGAGGGTTTAAGGGATTTGATAACTTTAGAAATTTCCTGATCAGAGCACGGGGCATTCAATGCTTGAATCTGGACCGTAGTCAATTTAGGGAGCGGTATCTCCTCCAGCCAAGCCTCGAGGGCCCGGTCCGGAGGGGAGGCCGGGGGGGAGAGAAGGTCAGCGTAAAACTTGGAAAAAATTTTAAGGATCTCAGCGGGGTGGGAAACTGCAGTGCCTTGAGCGTTTCTTAACCTGTATGTATGCGGTGCTTGAATAGATTGGTTCAACTTTCTAGCAAACATAGCTGAGGCCGAGCTGCTGTGCAACAGAAACTTGGCCTTAGACCAGCGTAAAGCTTTCTCAGTTCTGTCAGACAAGATTCTGTCAAGTTCTAGTCTGTGCGAGTTGATTTGTAAGAGAATGTTAGGGTCGTGATCTTGAGAATGTAAGTGATAAAGTCTGTCCAGTTCGATCGTGAGTCTGCGAATGTCCGCCAACCTTTGCCTATTCCTTTCTGCCGCTAACTGAATCAGGTGTCCCCTGACCACTACCTTATGTGCGGCCCACAGTATGGGGGGGGACACCTCATTCGTATCATTATGAGCAAAATACTCTGTAATATGGGAGGAAATCTGCGTTAACACGATTGGGTCGGAAAGAAGTGCCTCATTTAGTCTCCAACCCGCCACTGAGGGCTTAAGGCCCATGTGGGACAGGTCTAGGGAAACCATCTGATGGTCTGACCATGGGCAGGGGTGGATGGATGCAGCAGTGGAGTTTGCCAGGAGAATTGCAGAACAGAATAAATAATCCAGCCTGGAATAACTGTCATGAGGGTGAGAATAAAATGTATACTCCCTGGCCCCCATGTTATGGGCCCTCCAAGAGTCTGTCAAATTATGGGAAAGAAGCAATGTTTTTAGAGACTTCGAAAAGGCGTTAGCGGAGCCTCTGTCCCTACTACGGTCAAGCACTGAGTGAGCTACCAGGTTGAAATCACCCCCCACTATCATGTGGGGAGAAATAAAACCATCCAGGACCCGGAAGAACGCTTTAAAAAAAGCTAATTGTGAGTCATTGGGTGCATAAACATTTGCTAGGGTGACCTGTTTACCTTGCAAGGAACCCTGAAGGATGATAAATCTGCTCTCAGGGTCCTTATACATTCTGTCCATGTTAAACAGAACCCCATTGCGTAAAAAAATAGCCACCCCTCGGGATCGGGATGCATATGTGGAGTAATAACCACGAGAATAAGCCTTATCGAAAAATGAGGAGTGATTACCCGTAGAGAAATGTGTCTCCTGGAGGAGCAACACATCTGCCCGCAACTGTTTGTAGGCACTAAATGCTTTTTTACGTTTTTGAGGGGAGTTAAACCCCTTAACATTATGTGAGACTATCTTAATCCCCATTGATCATATTGAGGGAAAAGCAAAACCCAATAGAGGCTTTTAACTCCGATCCCGAGGGGGGGGTGAAAGATAAACATACACACATTGGACAGCCCAATAGGCCGCACTGCAGCAGAAGACAACTAGCGTATATAAAGAAGTGTTTCCAGAGGATCTTAACCTTAGGTATTCTAATGATATAACAAAAAAGCGTCCCGTACCTGAAAATAAAAACAACCAAAAAAAACAAAGTGAACATATAAACCATTGGGGTCGGGAGGGGATAGACCATCCCGACATAAAGATAAACCATATCTGCCAGGTGAGTGACCTTCCTGAACAGTAGGACCTCCTGGTCCAACACTCTCGGCCACCCGAGAGGAGACAGATGGCGGGGAGGAGCAGGGACTAACTTGCCTCCACTCACCCCAACCCTCAACTCTCCCGCGGGGACGCAAGAGCGGGGGGACAAACAAGCGCGGGACCAATATCTCCGCACAGCGGGGACTAGGTAGAGCCAAAGGTGCATCCAGAAAAGCGCATTGGGCCAGAGGGGGGAAGGGTGTCAAAAGCACAGTGTTCTAAGAAGAAAACCCCCCCAGCTGGCCTCTACACCAGTCCACCAGTCCCATCAAATCCCAGGCCGGGGGAAAAAAGAGGAAAAGAAAAGCAACCGGGCCAACGGGTTAAATATCAAAATGCAAACACGTCCTCACATGAGGTGGGCTCTGAGGTTTTGCCTTTGCCTCCTGCGGTCTCTGTTCGGGGAAGGAGTGGCCCATATGGCCGAAGGGCGAGGTGTAGAGGGCATCCTGGGCAGGTCCTCCTTCGCCATGAGTCCCAGCTTGACCAGGAGCTCCTTGCCCTCCTGAATGGTGGTAACAGAGTACGTGGTGCCGTTTTGGATAACCTGAAGTTTGAATGGAAATCCCCATCTGTACCGGATTCGTGCTTCCTGCAGGGGAGTCGTGATTTCTTTAAATTTACGCCTCTTGTCCAGGGTCGCCGGGGAAATGTCCGGGTAGATTTGGATCCTGACCCCCTCCAGGGTAATGTTGGGGGTGGCTCGAGAAGCCCTTAGGATCTCCTCCTTCACCAAATAATCCTTGAGACACAAAATAATGTCCCTTGGAGGTTTGTCTTCAGGGGGCTTGGGCCGCAAAGCTCTATGCAGTCTGTCACAGGTAAATGCAGAGATAGGAGAAGCAGGCAGTAGGGATTGAAACAGCTTCAGCACGGCAGGGGCTATGTCAGTTATGGCCTCCGGGACCCCCCTGAGCCTCAGGTTGTTACGTCTGTTTCTATTGTCGAGGTCCTCCAAGTGGCCCTGGAGCTGGGAGACCGACTCCGAGAGGGTTTCATGATCCCTGCGGAGGTCAGAGTATGCAAGCTGCAGCTCATCATGCTTTGTTTCCAGTAAGTCAGTTCTGCCTCCTAAAACAGCAAGCTCCTGTTGCAAAGTGCTGGTGGACTTATGGAGTTCGGTTTGAAACTTCTCCGCCAGTTTCGTATACATAGCTGTGAGGCTGTCATCTAAGTCCGCTTTGGTGAGTTGTAAAGAGTACTCACCATCCCTGATCGAATGTGCAGGGGAGGCTGCAGGGCTGCCTCTGAGCTCCGGCGTGCGTCCCAGGTCAGCGCCATCTTGGGAATTCCCCGCCATCTCCCGGGCCCTGAGGAGATAATTTGTGAGGGACCGCTGTGCTGGTTTCCCGCGACGGGACTTGGCGGACGGCATGCACCGATCTTTCCTCCGGGGGTGCAGGTACTTCAGGTGCTCAAACAGTGCGTTAAACGGCCCCGGGGAGTGAGATAGCGTCCCCGCTGTGACGGAGCTCCGCTCAAGTGCGACCTTCCAGGTTCGCGCCGCGCATGCGCCCCCCATTTTGTTTTTCTTCAGCCATTCGGTGGTGGACTTGCTGGTGTGTTTAGGATCATTGTCCTGCTGCAGAACCCAAGTTGGTTTCAGCTTGAGTACACGAACAGATGGTCGGACATTCTCCTTCAGGATCTCTTGGTAGACAGCAGAATTCATAGTTCCTTTTATCACAGCAAGTCTTCCAGGTCCTGAAGCAGCAAAACAGCCCCAGACCATCACACTACCACCACCATATTTTACTGTTGGTATAATGTTCTTTTTATGAAATGCAGTGTTCCTTCTACGCCAGATATACTTGGACACACGCCTTCCAAAGAGTTCCACTTTTGTCTCATCGGTCCACAGAATGTTGTCCCAAAAGTCTTGGGGATCATCAAGATGTGTTGTGGAGAAATTGAGACGAGCTTTGATGTTCTTTTTGCTCAGCAGTGGTTTTCTCCTTAGAACTCTGCCATGCAGGCCATTTTTGCCCAGTCTTTTCCTGATGGTGGAGGCATGAACGCTGACCTTAACTGAGGCAAGTGAGGCCTGCAGTTCCTTGGACGTTGTTGTGGGGTCTTTTGTGACCTCTTGGATGAGTCGTCGCTGCGCTCTTGGGGTAATTTTGGGCGGCCGGCCACTCCTGGGAAGGTTCACCACTGTTCCATGTCTTCGCCATTTGTGGATAATGGCTCTCACTGTGGTTCGCTGGATTCCCAAAGCTTTGGAAATGGCTTTATAACCCTTTCCAGACTGATAGATCTCAATTACTTTCTTTCTCAATTGTTCCTGAATTTCTTTGGGTCTCGGCATGATGTGTAGCTTTTAAGGATCTTCTGGTGGACCTTACTGTGTCAAGCAGCTCCTATTTAAGTGATGCCTTGATTGTGAACAGGTGTGGCAATAATCAGGCCTGGGTGTGGCTAGAGAAATTGAACTCAGGTGTGGACAACCACAGTTATAGTATGTTTTAACAAGGGGGGCAATCACTTTTTCACACAGGGCCATGATGGTTTGGATTTTTTTTCACCTTTAATAATAAACACCTTCATTTACAAATTGCATTTTGTGTTTACTTGTGTTGTCCTTGACTATTGTTTAAATTGGTTTGATGTTCCGAAACACTTAAGTGTGACAAACATGCAAAGGAACAGGAAATGAGGAAGGGGGCAAACACTTTTTTCACACCACTGTATTTCCTCTACAGTTCTAGTTACATTACTTACCTGTAATGAAGGATGTCCCTCGATGTGCAGGCTGCTGGATTCTGTAGAAATCTTCACTGCAGGGCTGCCCTGTCCTCTTCCCGCTACTGAACATCTGACACTGTGGAAATAACAGCTTCAGATCCACAGGATCAGTTGCACTAGAAAATGAATCCGATGGAGAAGAGAGGAGGAGGGGGTGTGTCCACACTGGATCATCTTTGGTTCAGCTGACCCTAGATCCAATGGAGAAGAAGGTAGGAGGGGGTGTGTCCACAGCAGGGGCAGACTGACGATTTGGCCACTCGGGCACTGCCCGAGGGCCCCGGGCCACTAGGGGGCCCCATCAGGGTTGCCAGCCTCAGTAAAACCAGGGAAAGTATGTAAAAATCTGTGGGTTTTTTTACATCTGTCTCTGAAATGTCCCTTACCGACATCCTTGTGGTCTAAAAATCCTGAGATTATAGCTACCCCACCTCTCCAGTACCTTCTCAGCCAATAGAAACATGCCTGTGTATACTGTGTGGCCCATAATCTCTGATTGCCTGGGGGCCCCATAATCTTCTATTGCCCGGGGGTCCCGTGAGTTGTCTGTCCGCCCCTGGTCCACAGTGGATCATCTTTAATGCAGCGGAGCCTGGGACCAATGGAAGAGAAGGCAGGGAGGGGCATGTTCCTAGTGGATCATCTTGAATGCAGCTGAGCATGGATCCAATGAAAGAGAGGGAAGGAGGGTGCATGTCCATAGTGAATCATCTTTAGTGCAGCTGAGTCTGGAACCAATAGAGAAGGAAGGATGGAGCGTTTCCCCAGTGAATCTTCTTGAATGCAGCTGAGCCTGGAACCAACGGAGGAGAAGGCAGGGAGGGGCATGTTCCTAGTATACCATCTTTAATCCAGCTCAGCATAGAGCCAATTAAAGGGAGGGCAGGAGGAGGCATCATAGAATCAACTTTAAGCAGCTGAGCCTGGGGACCCTAAGCTTTTAACTACAGCTCAGGAAATGCAGCAACAGGAAGACGACAAGGCACTTGTTTTTTACAGAAATTAGGACCGCCTTGACCTCGTTCTGCTGCTGAGCTTCCAGCACTGTGGGGGTTAACAACTTCAGGTCTTTTGGCTCAGTGAAAGAAATTTCCTCAATGAAGTGGAGGAGAAGGAGGAGCATGTCCTGAGAGTTAGGAAATTTACTTTCAACCAGTGGCGGCCCATCAGTAGGGGGCACAAGTGTGCCGACCCCCCCACCCAAAAACAAATAAGAAAAAATTGGTTCCTTTAAGAGTGTGCGGGCGCTGGACACGATGTGTCTATGGGAGGGATGACGTTTCCCAAATCACCAGAACCAGAAGCTTTACTTGCCAAGCCTAAGAGCGTCATCGGGGCACAGAGCGATGCGCCGTGAGCACTCCCACTGTGGAATTCATCTCTGTTTGTTGTCTGATTGGCAGCCCAGGGTACGTAGGGCGGTGCTTTAAGCATCACCATGTCACTTCTGGTTTCTTTCCGTGTCCCCCACACACGGTAGGGACCTCTCTGAGTCTCACTCGGCCGGTGTTCTGGCAGATAGTGTCCTGCCATCATATAGTGTCCGCCCCGTACAGCGCATGCGCAGTACGGGGCAGAAGAAGCTTCGGAAAATCTCCAAAGCTGAACGGCGCCTGCGCCATGAGTGGAGGTGGTAGCCCCACCATCCAAGCGGACATAGGGTTGTGAAAATTAGAGGGCCCCTCGCGGGTGAGCTTCGCTCGCCACGCTTCGGGCTTGGCCTCGCTGCGCTCGGCTCTTTTTTATTCCTACTCTATGTCCACTTGGATGGTGGGGCTAGAACCTGGACTCACGGCACAGGCGCCGTTCATCCTCTGCTATTTTCGGAATCTGTGTTGCTGTGTACTGCGCATGCGCAGTACACTGCGGACACTATCTGATGGGGGACCTTATATGATGGGACACCGGCCACTGCACGGCCAAGAAAAACTGCTGGCAGTGACTCGTGTGTGTTGTGTTGTTGTTTTTCAGGGGTTGGGCTTGGCTCCTTAGTTCCAGTGAAGAGAACTCTTAAGACTTCAGCATACCAAGACGTTTTGGACAATTTCACGCTCCCAACTTTGTGGGAACAGTTTGGGGACAGCCCCTTCCTGTTCCAACATGACCGAGCACCAGTGCACAAAGCAAGGTCCATAAAGACATGGATGCGTGAGTTTGGGGTGGTCCAACATCAGTGCCTGACCTCACAAACGCCCTTCTGGAAGAATGATCAAACATTCCCATAGACACACACCTAAACCTTGTGGACGGTCTTCCCAGAAGAGTTGAAGCTGTTAAAGCTGCAAAGGGTGGACCAACTCAATATTGTACCCTACAGACTCATGTGTAAGAGCAGGTGTCCCAATACATTTGATAATATAGTCTATATACAGTAAATGAAGAAGGACTTTCACAGCCCCTAGCATGCATTAGCTTTTTACTAAACACAACTTGCAATAAAAAAAAATTCTAGACTTTATATGTAGCACCTTCTAGTGTGCCATTAGTGTAAGCACAGTTAGATTTATGTTTTGGCTCATGGTGAAGAAAGTCTCTGAATGTGGGTCAGGCATTTACTGCAGTTCAGGGCTGGGTGACTCATGCAGGCAGGACTTCCCCTGGTTCTGGAAGGTTGGGGAACTTTCTGGAGACTGTAGGGTGGAGGATAGGAGGGTTGATTTGAATACTTAGGGGAGCTCAGCTAATCCGCAGGCAGTGGGACTGGCATGGTGTCTGAGCCAGCCCTTAAATATGGATGAGTCATGCTGGCATGGAGTCAGGTGGAAGTGCTGAGGAGACTGTCAGTGGCCCTTGAGAAGAACCCCTGCTTGGGGGGGGGGGGGCTCTGTCCTGGGAAGATACTGGCAGCACCACGGTTTGGAAGCAATCTAAGCATAGGAAGCTGCGAGAGCAAAGAGGACAGCATGAGTCAGTGGCATCGGCAGGGGGGGGGGGGGGGTCTGACAGTGGCTGAAGCTCTGAGTGGGTCCCTAAAAAGCCCCGGGTCTCGGGTGGTGGGCACTATTCTATTATTAACCCCCGAACGCCGATGCCCGCTACTGAGCGGGTACCGATCTGAATCCGAGCGCTGCCGAGTGCGTCCGGGTCACCTAGCAGGTCCCGCCTTCTGGAGTCTGCAGCACCTATGATGGACGTCTCACTGGTCCAATGCTGAGACTGCGGGACATGTGGCGCCCATCATAAGCGCTGCAGGCTCCAGGAGGTGGGAATTAAAATGCGGCCACCACGCGACATCGAACCCCGGTTGGTGCTCGTGCGGGAGGCTCTCCTCTGGCTGCCTCGCACACCATGGCTCAGCTGAGCTGCTGCTGCAGGACACATGAAGTCTGTCTCCTGGTCAGGTAGGTCAGTGTGTGTATGTCAGGTAGGTCAGTGTATGTCAGGTAAGTAGGTCAGTGTGTCAGGCAGCATTGATGGGCACCAGTAAGCCAGGCAGCAACAAGCAATGAGCTTACTCCCGCCACACAATGCCCAGCCAAAAAACCCCGCAGTTGTGCCATACTCTTTCCATTTTCCGATGATGGATTGAACAGAGCTCCGTGAGATGTTCAAAGCTTGGGAGATTTTTTTTATAACCTAACCCTGCTTTATACTTCTCCACAACTTTATCCCTGACCTGTCTGGTGTGTTCCTTGGCCTTCATGATGGCGTTGGTTCTCTAACAAACCTCTGAGGGCTTCACAGAACAGCTGTATTTATACTGAGATTAAATGACACACAGGTGGACTCTATTAATTAGGTGACTTCTGAAGGCAATTGGTTCCCCTAGATTTTAGTTAGGGCTATCAGAATAAAGGGAACTGAATACAAATGCACGCCACACTTTTCACATATTTATTTGTAAAAAAAAAATAAAACCATTTATCATTTTCCTTCCACTTCACAATTATGTGTCACTTTGTGTTGGTCTATCACATAACATCCCAGTAAAATACTTTTACGGTTTTAGTTGTAAGCTGACAAAATGTGGAAACGTTCAAGGGGTATGAATATTTTTTCAAGGCACTGTAAAAGAGTGCTAAGTGGCGAGTCTTGAACACTAGTAATGAGCAGAACACCTCCCCGGTTCGGCTCACTACAGAACATGCGAACAGGCAAAAAATATATTCGAACACCATTAAAGCCTATGGGACACGAACGTGAAAATTTTAAAAGTGCTAATTTGAAAGGCTTATATGGAAGTTATTGTGTTTGGGGACCTGGGTCCTGCCCCAGGGGACATGTATCAATGCAAAAAAAGTTTTAAAAACTGAAGTTTTTTCGGGAGCAGTGATTTTTTGAATGCTTAAAGTGAAACAATAAAAATGAAATATTCCTTTAAAAATCATACCTGGGGGGTGTCTATAGTATGCCTGTAAATTGGTGCATTTTCCCCATGTTTAGAACAATACCACAGCAAAATGGCATTTCTAAAGGACAAAATGTAATTTAAAACTATTCACGGCTGTAATGTATTGTTGGATGCTGGCAATACAGATGAGAATCATTGAAAAAAACGATCCTCCCCCAGTCCATTACCAGGCCCTTTGGGCCTGGTATGGATATTAAGAGGAACCCCTTTTTAAAAAAAAATGGCATGGGGTCCCCCAGACACTATATACTCTGAACAGCTGTATATATACTATATGGCCTGCCCTATATACTCTGAAGAAAATTGTGCCTTAGGTGTTGGTGGTATCAGAACACTGTAAGCCCTCACAGTTACTCTTGGTGAGCGCAGGAACGGGCCCTGCTGTTAAATATTATTTAAAAAAAAATTTAATTACATGCCCCTGTCAGGGGCAGAAAAATTGGGCCTTGGGTGGTGGTGGTGCCACAACACTGTAACCCCTAACAAATACTCTTGTCTGTGCAGGAACGGACCCTACTGTGAAATATTAGATCATAAATTGTAATTACATGCCCCTGTGAAACAGGGGCAGAAAAATTGGGCCTTTGGTGGTGGTGCCTTAAACCAAAAATATTGTTGGAAGCTAGCATCAAGATTTAGGAGGAATAGGATAGTCAGCATAGGCAGTCTTCAAGGGATCCCACATCCATAGCAAGCTCAATCAGTTACATAAGCATCAGGTGCTTGATAGCTGCTGATCCAAGACTGATTCATTTTTATGAATGTGAGCCTATCAACGGAGTCTGTGGACAGGTGCACTCTTTGATTCGTTCCAAACCCTTCAAGAGCACTGAATGTGCATTCGGAAAGCACGCTGGATGCAGGACAGGCCAGTGGCTCAATTGCATATTGAGCAAGTTCTGGCCAGTGGTCCATCTTCAAGACCCAGTAACCCAGTGGATGCTCTGTTGGAAAGGTCTCCAAGTCTGATCTTGCCCCTAGATTTTCCTGCACCATGTAATGCAGACGCTGGTGATGATTGCTTGAACTGATCAGACCTTGGCGCTGAGGACTGAAAAATTGTATAAAGGCATCGGTCAGCCGGCAACCTTCTCCACCGCTCTTCCTCTGACTGAACGAAGCCTCAGTAACACGTTGTCCAGCACCAGGCAATTGTAACCTCCCAAGGTCTGGAAATGCATTGCACAAACCTTTCTTCAAAGCTCCACGAAGCATGTGCTCCAACAGGAAGACTAGAGGGACAGTGTCACTGATGCCTGCATTGTTGCTGCTTACCATCCTTGTGGCCTCCTTAATTGGCGATAGTACAGTGCATGCATCCTTGATCAGTAGCCACTGGCGTGGCGAAAAGAAGCCACGCTCCCCTGACCCTGTCCTGGTGCCATACTCTCACAGGTACTCATTGATGGCCCTCTGCTGTGTGTGCAGCTGCTGCAGCATTGCCAACGTTGAGCTCCACCTGATCGGCATGTCATAAATGAGACGGTTGGTGGGCAGGTTACATTCCCTTTGAATGTCAGCCAGCCGAGAACTGGCATTGTATGACCGGCAGAAATTAATACAGACTTTTCTGTCCTGCCTCCGGAGATCCTGTAAGCCTGGGTACCTGCTCAAGAACCGCTACACCATCAAATTCAGGATGTGTGCTAAATTTGGAACATGGGTCAAGTGTCCCTGTCAGAAGTCGGAGGGAAGGTTGCTGCTATTGTCGCATACAACCATTCCTGGCTGAAGCTGGCATGGCGTCAACTACCTCTGAGCCTGCCCCTGCAGAGCTGACAGAATCTCTGCCCCAGGGTGGCTCCTGTCCCCTAAGCAGACCAACTCCTGACTGCTTGCATAGCCCCTTGAATGCTTTCAGAGCACCGCTGGTTCAGAGGAAAAATCTTCTGAAGAGGCCATAGAGGAAGAAAAGGAGGGGGCGGAGGAGAGAGTTGTGGCAAAATCACCACTAGAATTTTGGAGGCGTAGTGGTGGAACAAGCTCCAACAATACTGAACCCTGTCCTGCATCCTTCCCAGCTGCCAGCAGAGTTACCCAGTGTGCCATGAAAGACAGGTAACGTCCCTGCCCATGCCTGCTGGACCATGAGTCAGCGGTAATATGCACCTTACTGCTGACCGCCCTGTCCAACAGGGCCAAGACATTGCCTTCCACATGCCGGTAGAAAGCCGGAATGGCCTTCCATGAAAATAAATGGTGTTTTGGAACCTGCCACATTCCATAAATTTACAAAAGGGGGCAGAGTCTACCAGCTGAAAAGGCAGCAGTTGCAGTGCTAGCAATTTGGCCAAGCTAGCCTTTAGACACTGATCATGTGGATGGCTGGGACCGAATTCCTTTTTATGGTTAAGCAACTGGGGTAGGCAAATTTGCCTGCTAAAATCAGATGGTGGTGTACTGCTAGCAGATTGGCTGCAAGTACTTGGGACACCTATTTCTATACCTTCATTCCTCTCAGTGCAGGTTTTTAAGAAGACTGGAGGTATAGTAGTGTAGTAGAAGTGTAGTAGAAACAGCACACCACAGAATGCACTGTAGATATAGGCTCAATATAGACTACACTGCTATACTGGATGTAGAGCATATATATCTATTGAGTAAACACTGAATATATAGTCTATTGCCTTTGGCCAATTATGGCTCTTATAGCAGAGCGTGCTGTGATCAGCCAAAGCATGCAGGTCAGGTGCATGCTTTGGCCAATCATCATACAGCAATGCACTGCGATCACGCAGTGCATTATGGGGCTTTCTGCAGTGCTCAAATGTGCCCCATAATATTCGTTCTTCGACGAATGGGCAAACACCCGATGTTCGAGACGAACTTATGTTCGACCCTAACATCAAGCTCATCCCAAATGAACACCCAATTTTTTTTGACTCACCTTATTTTCTGGTATCAGGGTTTACAGGCAGCTGTGAGCTCTCCATATCACCGCTCTGAAAAACATTTCCAGGGACTTTGTAAATGAATTTAAAAGATTGACTGTTTATTTTGCATAATCATTTTTACTGCTTCACAGAAGGTCAAAAATATAATAGTGCGTTATCCGTCCAAGTAAAATGATTTCCTTTCAGCTGGACGTGCTGCGTCTCGCTGTTGCGGCCCGGATTTACCCAGGTGTATGCATCTGGTCACCAAAATGAAATTCTGGCTTTGAATTTGAAAAACTCTGCTGGAAAGCTTTTATTAACAAAAAAAATAAAAAATTCAAGTCAGTCATTAACTGCTCCTCTGTTTAGCAATATTACCGAGCGAAAGAATAGAAAATAACAGCTTTTTCACTGCTCGGTGTAAACAATTTTCCCCGCAACATACATACAGGGGCAAATGTATAACAATAGACACATCTAGGCGCATTAATCTCTGCACCAGAGGAGCTTACACTCTACATTATACAGCTCTGACATATACCGCAGTGCTGTACAGAGAACACCGAGCCAATCACATCAGTCTCTATACCAGCGGTCAATAACAGTGACTGTTAGAATGACATCACCTCCGTGCGCTTCACACTGGTCCCGCCTCTTCCTTTGTGGCCACAGGATGCACTGGGGATCTGCAGCTACAAACATAACTTGCACCAGGTTATACCATCGGACCCAAGGAGATCCCAGGACAGTATACATAGATGAGCCTAAAATTGATCTACCTCTTGTGAGTGTTCTTGTACATTGTGTCATTAAATATCAATTTTAATACTGCACTTAGGCGGGGCTTCCTGTGTTCTCTCCCTTTTTCTGTATCAGAGGAGCTTACACTCTAAGGCCCCCCCCCCCACCCACAGTAACACACTATTATTTTATATTTATATAGCTCTGACATATATCACAGTGCTGTTCAGGGAACTCTGAGCCAGTAACATCAGTCTCAGCACCAGAGGAGCTTCTCCACCAGGTGGTGAGGTTTTGCAAGGTGCCGTTGGCTCTCTCTGCTGTGATCTCAGCTGAGAGAAGCAGCAATCCTGGGGCCTGTCCTGCAGGCTTTTCCCAGGAAAGCATGAACCATGTTGGTCAAGACGAAGGTGGAGGCTCCCAAGAGGCACTGAGACCTACACCATGTGCTCATGCTGCATTGGATCCTGGGTCTGTCCCCATGCAAGGGGAGTCCTTATCAACATTCCAGGATAAAGTGGTGAACAGACTTCACCATATTACCAAAGAGGAACAGAAACTTGCTGTCCTGAAAGTGGATTTCAGGAAAAATAAATCTCTGCACAGTAAGTCTGGGACTAGTAGGAGGGAAGACTCCAAGCTAAAGTCTTGGGAGGAGGCATTAAAGAAGCAGGAGAAGCTGGTTGCTTCTATGAAGGAAAGCAGTTGTGTGTTTAGAGAAAAGTATGAGAATGAGGAGAGATTCCAACAAATGAAGGAGAGTGCCTGTGTGAGAACCAGTCAGAGGGTGGTGCCAGAGCGACAGTATGAATGGGGGGTAAGGAAGTGGCTTCACATAGTGGCCCCAGTGCTACCCATGTCGCAGGATCTGTCATGTCTGAGTCAGTATCCACCCCCCTCCCTCCCCAGCAGCCTGGGTCATGTCAGGAGGTGGTTGATGAAAATGGCGGATTGCTGCAGGCCATTATGGAAATGGAATCTCCCTTGAGTGGCACCGACTCATCAGATGAGGAGGAGGATGTCGTTCCTCAGCCTGTAAGGGAGAACGTTGGGGGAAAAGATTAATTTAAGTCTGATCAAGATGGCGGCAGTGCTACAGTGTCTGCAAATGGAGGACAGGCTCTTTCAGTTCAGTAAAATGCTGGTGAAGGAATGTTTGTTGAGTATATCTCTCCGTGCATGGATGCCATTCCTGTGATTGCTGCTACAGACAAAGAGACTGCATCTGTCAATGGATCCTTGCAATCGGCAAGGAATGCAGGAGGAGTTGGTGTAAATCCTTACAAAGAAGTTCCTGTTGTCTGTGAGAAGAAGGAGCAGGAGTCCCACATGGACACTAAAATCGCAGAGCAGGGGCATGGATGCTAAAACAGCTTGTGCACCTAATAACAGGACTGCTGGTAATTGTGGTACTTCTGGGACTATGGTGAGTAGGATTGCTGTGTTGAAAGGGAGGAGGGAGAATCGAGTGGTGGGTGAATTGCCAAGCCTGATTTCAGAGGTTCCTATGCATCAGTAAATATGTCATCTGTCCCAGTTAGGAACTATGCTAAGGCTGTTTCAGGACACAATCATGCTGCCAGTGGGAACCAGTTGTGGGACATTCACCTAAAGGTGCTTCTTCCATTAAACGCAGGAATGTGGTACAGCTCAAATGGAAAGGAAGAGGTATTCCACCTATCAGGAGGGCGGTTGTGGATAAGATCCTAGCCATGGGATTTAAGGCAGAGGACATTTATGCTCTTATCAGTCCGGCTGCTTCCTATGAATATGATTTGTCATTTGTGCATCCAGAATCACTGGATCTGTTTTGGGAGCGGTTTGAGAATGTGTATAGGGGCAAAGGGGGAAGCTGCCCGGGCCCACTCATTGTGGGGCCCAAGGCAGCTTCCCTTTGAGCCCGCACTGCCCGCAAATAGTTGATAAGTTGATTCGAGAAGGCCCAAGAAAATGTTTGCCCAGGGTCTAATCAATATTAAAGACTGCTCTGTATAGGGGCCAGTCGGACTGGAAGGGGCTTGTCCCTAAGGTAATCTCATGACAGCCCTTGATAAAGAATGTGGCTATCCTGACAAGGAATGAATATATACCCCCTGAGGATCCATGGGTCTGGTTGAGGAGGATTGGTGAAACGCGTTCCCTAAAAAAGATTGTGTATGATAGAAGAATCTGGACAGGTAGGTGGTCAATGTCAATGAGGTTCAGTGTGTGTGGGAATTTGGTCCAGCATTTGCCCTCCTCTGCCTTTATTGTTAGAAATAGGATTACCTTCTTTTACCCTGGTCAACCTAAACCATAAATGTGGAGTCAGAGGACATTTCTCCTCTAACTGTCCAGAACAGAAGTGCTCTTTATGTCAGGAACTGGGGCATCTGGCAAGGGACTGTAGGATCATTAAATGTAACCTATGTGATAAGGTTGGTCGCCCTTATAGCCAGTGCCCTGAGGCTTTGCACAATAAGCCTGAGGTAGTGGAGGATTTCTTTCATTTGGATAGAGAAGAGTCTGGGATGGTGGAGGTTGTACCAGGGAATCCTAGTGTCTCTGTCCCATCAGAATCTCGGTCTGTGAGGCGGTCTGTGATTTCAGTGTCTCCCCAGTCTGTGGTCTCCCAGTCAGTGTCAGAAAGTGTGGTTGTCAAGTCTGTGTCAGCACCTATTATTTCTCCTAGTGTAGTGAAAGCAGTGGAGGGTGCTATACCAGCGTGTATAGTTGTGCCAATACCTCCTCCTCCTCAGCGTGGCAGAATGGCTGCGGTTCGAGGTCAGCAGACACCGAGGGGTGGAGTGAGTGATGGATTGGATGATGGAGAAAGGGGAGGTGGGAAGGGGAAGGGAATGAAAGTGGCTGGTGCAGAATGCAAGGTGAATGATGTGGAAGTCAGGGTGAATGATGTGTGGGGGAGGGGTTCATGGGGGGGTTTTGGCTGAGGATGTCCTGGGGAGCAGGGGGTTCTGCCATCAGGATTGTCAAAGGAGGATATGGAATGGTTGGAGGCTAAAAACGGTACGTGGATGCCTTCTCTTTGGCACCGATTTAATTTTATTATCATTACCCGGCATTTGAATGTGTCTCATTATTTCATCCAGACATTGGCCTACTGGTTCTCTATATATACTTTCCCCAGTCGCCGCGGGAGGCTTCGACCGGGTACCTGTGGGGCCCTGTTTTTTGCTGGAGTGTGGGTAAGCAGTCTTGATATGTAATGCCTTAACCTTCCCCTTCCCCCACTATATCTTTTTTATTGTTTCAATTAATATTTCTTATGTCTTATGGTTGAGGAATTTTGGAATACCCCTAGTGGTGGACTTTTAAGGCACGTACAGTAAATATCAAATTTTAAAATATTGTATAATGTATATGTATACTGTTGTATGTCTATATATATATATTTATTTATTTTATTCATTTATTTATTTTATTTTTTTCAGATGTATTTCCTGATGAAGCGGTTAAACCGCAGAAACTAGTAGAAATACCACGTCATCTGTAAATTTTATGGAATTACCCTGATGTTGTTTTTGTATCAATAAAATGTTGTTCAATTTTAACTTGTTTATTAAAATCTTTTTGTAATTGTTTAAATTGTACCGAGATAGTCCACTTGCCTTTTTTGTTCTTGATGGGTCTTGGTTGGGGTCCAGATTCTCAAACCCCTAATCTATGGGCCCCAGACAAAGTAGGACATGAAATGCCTCTTTATGAAGATCAAGCCTTTTATGTTTTTACAGCCCAGTAAGTTGTGTTCGGTGGTGATTTCAACACCGTCACCAGGACTAAGGACAGGAAAGGTACCAGAGCCAGGCTGGACTATGACAGCTTTTTCTTGAACAAAATAGCTAGAGAGGCAGGTCTGATTGATGTGCACATTCATTGCTGCCTAGTAGGGATGAGGCAAACACCCCCCGGTTCGGTTCGCACCAGAACTTTCGAACGGACCTCAAATTCGTGCGAACTTTAGAACCCCATTGAAGTCTATGGGACTCGAACGTTTGAAATAAAAAGTGCTAAGTTTAATGGCTAATATGTAAGATATTATCCTAAAAAGGGCTTGGGGACCTGGCTGCTGCCCCAGGGGACATGGGTCAATGCCTAAAATGTTTTTCAAAACGGACGTTTTTTCGGGAGCACAGATTTTAATGACGATTAAAGTGAATAAAAAAAGTGAAATATTCCTTTAAATATGGTGCCTGGGGGGTGTCTGTAGTATGCCTGTGAAGTGGCACGTGTTTCCCGTGTTTAGAACAGTCCCTGCAAAAAATGACATTTAACTAGGGATGCACCGAAATTTCGGCCGCCGAAACATATCGGCCGAAAATGGCCCTTTCGGCAATTCGCCGAAAGGAAAAAACGGCCGATAATTGAGCCGAAAATGGGGCGGGGCCTGGGCGGGGCGGAGCTCCGCCCCCACCCCTGGTGGCGCCCATCACGGGAGGTGTATAGCGCAGGAAAGCCGCCTCCGCCGTCTGGATCAATAGAGCGCCGGGAACATCACAGCTTTAATTTTAATAGCTGTGTGTTCCCCGTCGCGCGCCGTCGCGTACAGCCCCTCCCCCTCGTTCGGGGAACTGTGATAGACAGATCACCCATCCAGATTGGACGGGGGATCTGTCTATCACAGTTCCCCGGACAAGGGGGAGGGTCTGTATGCGACGGCGCGGGACGGGGGAACACACAGCTATTGAAATTAAAGCTGTGATGTTCCCGGCGCTCTATTGATCCAGACGGCAGAGGCGGCTCTCCTCTCTTTCTGCATCACTGACTACACAGGGGACAACACACGCTGCACGAGGGGACACAAACACTGGCTGCACGAGGGGACACAAACACTGGCTGCATGAGGGGACACAAACACTGGCTGCACGAGGGGACACAAACACTGGTTGCACGAGGGGACACAAACACTGGCTGCACGAGGGGACACAAACACTGGTTGCACGAGGGGACACAAACACTACTGGCTGCACGAGGGGACACCACACTTATCTCTTTTATCATGTCGCCAGTCTCTGACCACCTCCTGTACCATGTCGCCAGTCTCTGACCACCTCCTGTACCATGTCGCCAGTCTCTGACCACCTCCTGTACCATGTCGCCAATCTCTGACCACCTCCTGTACCATGTCGCCAGTCTCTGACCACCTCCTGTACCATGTCGCCAGTCTCTGACCACCTCCTGTACCATGTCGCCAGTCTCTGACCACCTCATGTACCATGTCGCCAGTCTCTGACCACCTCCTGTACCATGTCGCCAGTCTCTGAACACCTCCTGTACCATTGTCGCCAGTCTCTGAACACCTCCAGAACCATTGTCGCCAGTCTCTGGCCACCTCCTGAACCATGTCGCCAGTCTCTGGCCACCTCCTGAACCATGTCGCCAGTCTCTGGCCACCTCCTGAACCATGTCGCCAGTCTCTGGCCACCTCCTGAACCATGTCGCCAGTCTCTGGCCACCTCCTGAACCATGTCGCCAGTCTCTGGCCACCTCCTGAACCATGTCGCCAGTCTCTGGCCACCTCCTGAACCATGTCGCCAGTCTCTGGCCACCTCCTGTACCATGTCCCCAGTCTCTGACCACCTGCTGTACCATGTCCCCAGTCTCTTACCACCTCCTGAACCATGTCCACAGTCTCTGACCACCTCCTGTATAAAAATATATTTTAAAAACAGTCATTTTCGGTATCGGTGCTGTTTCGGTATCGGTTTCGGTTTTCGGCCTAGTGTATTTTTCATTTTCGGTATCGGTTTCGGTTTTCGGCCTAGTGTATTTTTCATTTTCGGTATCGGTTTCGGCACCAAAAAACCCATTCGGTGCATCCCTACATTTAACTGAAAAAAAGTCATTTAAAACTGCTTGCGGTTTTATTGTAATATCTGGTTCCGGCAATATGGATGAAAATCATTGAGAAAAATGGCATGGGTAGTCCCCCCTGCCCATTACCAGCCCCTTTGGGTCTTGTACGGATATTATGGGGAACCCCGTACCCAAATAAAAAAAAAGGAAAGACGTGAGGGGCCCCCAGGCCCTATATACTCAGAACAGCAGTATACAGGCGGTGCAAACAAGACAGGGACTATGTAGGTGTGTTTTGTTAAGTAGAATCTGTTTGTAATTTTGAACTGGTACATTTTTAAAGTGTAGCTCCAGTCAAAAAATCTATTTTTAAGCTTTTTGGAAAACATAGGGAAGGGTTATCACCCCTGTATAATTTGTTTTGTCGTCCATCTTTTTTCATCTCACTTCCTGTTGTCTCCTTCCATTTGCAAGTAGGAGACATTTGTAAGTTGGATGTTTTGAAAGTAGAGGCCTGCCCTATATGCTCTGCAGAAATTTGCGCCTAAGGTGTTGGTGTTGCCACAACACTGTAAGCCCTCAAAGTGACTCTTGGTGGGTGCTGGAGAGCCCTGCTGTGAACAATTATATCAAGAATTGTAATTACATGCCATTGTTGAACAGTGGTAGAAAAATAGGGCCTTTGGTGGCTGTGGTAGTGGTGCTGGTGCCACAACACTGTAAGTCCTCAAAGTTACTCTCGGTGGGCGCAGGAACGGGCCCTGCTGTGAAATATGATATCAAGAATTGTAATTACATGCCCCTGTTAAACAAGGGCTGAAAAATTGGGCCTTAGGCACTGCTTGCTGGTGCCACAACACTGCAACCTCTCCCAGATACTCTAGTTGGAGTGCAGGAATGAGCCCTGCTGCAAAGCATTGCATCAAAAATTGCATTACATGCCCCTGTTAAACAGGGGCTGAAAAATTGGGCCTATACACTACAACCTCTCCCATATACTATTTGTGGTGCAGGAATGAGCCCTGCTGCAAAGCATTGCATCAAATATGGCATTACATGCCCCTGTTAAACAGGGGCTGAAAAATTGGGCCTATACACTGCAACCTCTCCCATATACTATTTGTAGTGCAGGAATGAGCCCTGCTGCAAAGCATTGCATCAAAAATTATAATTACACGCCCCTGTTAAACAGGGGCTGAAAAATTGGGCTGGTGGCATCACCCAGAACCAAAAAATGTTCTTCCAAGATATCAGCGGAGGAGGAAGAGGATAGACAGTCAACATAACAGGACAGTCACTCAGCATCAGCATAGGCAGTCTTGAAGGGATGTGATATTTAAAAAAAAAATATTTGGTTACATCAGCTTCAGGTGCTTGGTAGCTGTGGGTGATCCAAGATTGATTCATCTTTATGAAGGTCAGTTGATCAACCGAGTCGGTGGACAGGCGCACCCTGTGATCGGTTACAAAGCCACCAGCATCACTGAAGGTGCGTTCCGAAAGAACGCTGGATGCAGGACAGGCCAGTAGCTCAATTGCATACTGTGCAAGCTCTGGCCAGTGATCCACCCTCAATACCCAGTAAGCCAGAGGATTTTCGGTGGGAAAGGTGTCTAAGTCTGACCTTGCCCCTAGGTTTTCCTGCACCATGTAAATCAGACGCTGGCGATGGTTGCTGGAACCGATCATACCTTGGGGCTGCGGACTAAAAAATTGTCTGAACGCATCGGTCAGACGGCCACCTTCTCCACCGCTCCTTCTGTGACTGACCGAAGCCTCAGCAACACGTTGTCCAGGACCAGGAGTTTGTAACCTCCCAGGCTCTGGGAATGTGTTGCACAGACCTTTCTGCAAGGCCTCTCGGAGATGTCTCATTCTCTGCTCCCTCTGCGTCGGCAAGATAAGATCCACAACCTTACCCTTGTACCGTGGATCAAGGAGAGTGGCCAGCCAGTAATGGTCCCTCTCCTTGATCCGAAGAATACGAGGGTCCTTCCACAGGCTTTGCAGGATCAGGGAGGCCATGCACCGTAGGTTAGCTGAGGCTGTCGGTCCGGAGTCCTCTGGGTCACTAAGGACAACATGATCTGCAGCTACCTCCTCCCAGCCACGTACAAGTCCACGGGTTTCTTGGGACTGTAAATCATCCCTACAAGATTGCTGCTGCTGCTGCCGCTGATGCTGAGTGCCAGGCTACACCTCCATGCTGACACAATCATCCTCCTCCTCCTCCTCATCCTGTGTGATAGGTGGGACAGCAGGAACACTGTCTGGATAAAGGGGGCCTTGAGAGGCAAGGAAGTCCTCCTCTTCCTGCTTCTGTTCTGCCTCAAGTGCCCTGTCCATTATTCCACACAGCGTATGCTCCAACAGGTGGACAAGAGGTAGTGTCACTGATGCATGCACTGTCACTGCTCACCATCCTTGTGGCCTCCTCAAACGGTGACAGGACAGTGCATGCATACCTGATCATGCCCCACTGGCATGGGGAGAAAAAAACTGAGCTCCCCTGACCCTGTCCTGGTGCCATAGTCGCACAGGTACTCATTGATGGCCGTCTGCTGTGTGTGCAGCCGCTGCAGCATGGCCAACATTGAGTTCCACCTGGTGGGCATGTCACATATAAGGCGGTTCTTGGGCAGGTTTAACTCCTTTTGTTGCTCAGCCAGCCGAACACAGGCATTAAATGATCTGCGGAAATGCACACAGACTTTCCTGGCCTGCTTCAGGACATCATGTAAGCTCGGGTACCTGCCCAAGAACCGCTGCACCACCAGGTTAAGGACGTGAGCCACACAGGGCACATGGGTCAGTTGTCCCTGTCGGGGGGCGGAGAGGAGGTTGGTGCCATTGTTGCAAACCACCAATCCTGGCTTAAGCTGGCATGGCATCAACCTACCCCTGCAGAGCTGACAAAATATCTGCCCCAGTGTGGCTCCTGTCCCCCAAACAAACCAGCGCAAGCACGGCATGGCATTGTTTTGCCTGCGTACTTGCGTAGCCCCTTGAACTCTTACGGAGCACCGCTGGTTCCGAGGACAGAGCACTGGAAGAGGCCATGGAGGAAGAAGAAGAGGAGGGAGTGGAGGAGAGAGGTGTGTCACAACCAGTAGTAGCATTTTGGAGGCATGGTGGCGGAACAACCTCCAACACTACTGCACCTTGTCCTGCATCCTTCCCAGCTGCCAGAAGAGTGACCCAATGGGCCGTGAAAGACAGGTAACGTCCCTGTCCATGCCTGCTGGACCATGAGTCAGTGGTAATATGCACCTTATCGCTGACCGCCCTGTCCAGCGAGGCAAGGACATTGCCTTCCACATGCCGGTAGAGAGCCGGAATCGCCTTCCGTGAGAAAAAGTAGCATTTGGGGACCTGCCACTGAGGAACTGCACATTGCACAAACTCATGGAAAGGGGCCGAGTCTACCAACTGAAAAGGTAGCAGTTGAAGTGCTAGCAATTTAGCCAAGCTAGCATTCAACCGCTGGGCATGTGGATGGCTGGGACTGAACTTCTTTCTACGGTCCAGCAGCTGGGGCTACCTGCTACAATCGGACGTGGGTGTACTGCTAGCAGAATGCCTGCAAGTACTTGGCTGTGACACACCTAATTCTACACCTTCATTCCTCTCAGTGCAGGTTTCAGAGAGTACTGAAGGTCTAGTGGGGTTTGAGATCCCAGCTGATGGAGAGCAAGGAGAGGTCCGCTTTGTTCTTTGTTGTGGGTCTTTGAGATAAGCTTGCCAACGAGCTGCATGGCAGGTCAACATATGTCTGGTCAAGCATGTGGTGCCCAAGCGGCTGATGTTTTGGCCACGTGAGATACGCTTGAGACATATGTTGCAAATAGCAGCAGTGCGATCGGATGCACTCGTCTCAAAAAAAGACCCACACCAAAGAACTTTTAGAATAACGCGCAGATGAAGTGCCCTGCACAGGCGGAGCCCTGCGGTGTGATTCAGTCGGTGTGCTGCCCCTAAGCTGGCCCCCGGAGGGCATCCTGCCTCGTTTGAGATGTGCCTCCTCCTCCTCCTCTCTCCTACCAGGCACCCACGTGGAGTCAGTGCTCTCATCATCCCCTACCTCTTCATCACTGGAGCAAACCTGGCAGTATGCTGCAGCTTGTGGAACATGACTGCTAGATTGCTGTCCTTCTTGAGCATCCCCTCTCTCTGCGCTCATGCTACTGCCTTCCTCTAGCTGAGTATCATCATCAGAGCCTACAAAACTCTGGGCATCCTCCTGGAGCATGTACCCAACACTGTGCTCAAAGAGTTCGGGGGACTCCTCAGGAGGATGTGGTTGGTCTAGGGAAGGAGTCACTGATGATGACATTGAGACGAAGGAAGAGGATGCGTTGGCAGCTGCTTTGCTAGTACCCTGAGCCTGGGTGAGAGATGATGAGGAGGATGAAGAGGGCTTGGTCATCCACTCTACCAAATTTTCGGCATGATGCGGCTCAACACGTCCAAGCGTGTCCCATGGCCACGTGCTGATGACGATGCACCGCGTCCATGACCAGCACTGTTGTCTCTAGACACAGAGCCTGCTTGCCCTCTTTTATTGGCTTGTGCCTGTCTGCCTCTCCTTGTTGGCCTTCCAGACATGGTAATGGGTAGTGTATATTGTGCTGGAGGCACAAAACACCCACTAACTCCTGCAGATGCCTTTATTATAGAACACCAGCAATAAAGGGCAGATACAGGTGTATATTGTGCTGTACTGGAGGCACACAACACCCACTAACTCCAGTAGATGCCTTTATTATAGAACACCAGCAATAAAGGGCAGATACAGGTGTATAGTGTGCTGTGCTGGAGGCACACAACACCCACTAACTCCTGCAGATGGCTCAATTAAAGAAGAGCAATATAGGTAGATACAGGTGTATACTGCGCTGAAGGCACACAGACAACACCCACTAACTCCTGCAGATGGCAGATGGCTCAATTAGAGAAGAGCAATATAGGTAGATACAGGTGCATACTGCGCTGAAGGCACACAGACAACACCCACTAACTCCTGCAGATGGCTCAATTAGAGAAGAGCAATATAGGTAGATACAGGTGTATAGTGTGCTGGAGGCACACAACACCAACTAACTCCTGCAGATGGCAGATGACTCAATTAGAGAATAGCAATATAGGTAGATACAGGTGTATACTGTGCTGAAGGCACACAGACAACAGCCACTAACGCCTGCAGATGCCGGAACACTACACAAGGCCGCCGCGCTGGCGACCTTGTATAGTGTGGGGCGTTTACTACACAGCCTGAGCTATAATTGGCCACAGGCATCCTGCCTGTGACCAATCATGGCTCTCCTCGCTGTTGGCGCTGTAATTGGCCAAGCATGCAGGGTCACAGTGCATGCTTGGACAATCATGAGCCAGCAATACACTGCGCAGTGCATTGTGGGCCGTGAGCGCCACACGAATTTGGCGCGAACGGCCCATAACGTTCGGTATTCGCCGAACATGCGAACAGCCGATGCTCGAGTCAAACATACGTTTGACTCGAACACCAAGCTCATCCCTACTGCCCAGATGACATGGGATTCACTTTTCAGAGAGGCAGTAGTCAGAGTAGAATTGATTTTTTTTTAAAGGGGAACTCTGCTTTCTTAGCACCAGTGTGTCAGGCGGTGGAGTTTTCCAATCACTGTATTCTGTCTGTGACTCTGAACAGCCCCAATACACCACCTAGGGGGAAGGGTACCTGGAAGCTAAAATCAGCACTCCTGGACAATGTGAAGGTGAGTCAGTCCTTTGAGGATTTTTTTCAGGCACAGGTATCAATCATATACTTTTGCAGCAGTAGGTCAGAGTGGTGGGAGCTTACAAAACGAAGGATTGTTGGGTTTTTCAAGGCCATAGGAAGAAATAAACAGTTTGATAAGTAGGTCACCTACCAGCGTCTGTGGAGGAAGCTTGATAGGTTTGTGTCGAATAATGGGGATCCAGGAATGATCTCTAAGGTTATAATCTTGCTCAGGGAGTGTCAATATGACAGGCATGCCTCTTTGGTTCTGGAAAGGGATTATAGGAAATATCACTCGCCCAACCCTTACCAGAATTTCAAACAAGGTAGAGCAGTTAATTCAGTTGTAGGCCTGCTTGACAGTACAGGTTCCTTGACAAAGTCCAAGTCGGGATCCTGGAAACCACCAGGTCATATTATGCTGACCTACTGGGCAGGAGGGACCTTGATCGGGCAGGCATATCAAGTTTTCTGGATTCTATTCCAGGACTGGGAAATGGCAGTTCTCTTGCGAGTTTGACAGAGGACATCACAGCAGATGTGGTTAAGGCTATTGATAAGCTTGCCATTAAGAAGTCGCCTGGGCTAGATGGGTTGACAGAAAAGTTTTATAAGCACTTTAAGGTTACTCTGGCCCCATATTTGGTGGAGGTTTTTTAATGGCTGTCCGAGAGAGAGTTCACTCTCTCCCTCCATGTGATGTGAAGGCGAGTCAATCCTTTGAGGATTTTTTTTTCAGGCACAGGTATCAATCATCGACTTTTGCAGCAGTAAGTCAAAGTGGTGGGAGCTTACAAAACAAAGGATCGTTGGGTTTTTCAATGCCATAGGAAGAAATAAACAGCTTGATGTCATGTACCTTACAGCGGAGTCCGAATGCTGAGGGTGGCCTCTTGCATGGTTCCGGTCTCAACACCCCTGGTAGTGAGGACAGGGAGTGCTGAGGCAGCGAAAGGGTGCAGGTGCCTGCAGGCTGAAGACTGAAGCTCGGAGATACTGGATCCTCACGGAGGAGAGAGTGTAGACTGGTCACCGGAAGTATTCAGCGGAAGCCAAGCAGGTAATTAGGAATACTGCAATGTCAGGAACAGGCAAAGGTTGGCAACTGGCTGGCAACAAGGTACAGGAACGGAAGGCAGGTTCGTAGTCAAGGACAGGCAAGGGTTGGCAACATGCTGGTGGCGAGGTACAGAATCAGGAAGCAAGCCGAAGTAGAGAGTCCAAGCCGAGGTCAGTATAGTCAATCCAGGTAAGTAGTAAGCAGGGGTGACCCAGGAGAATAGTCGAGCAAGCCGGGTAGTCAGGAACAAGGTAACAGGTTCAACAGTGGTCAGGTATCTCAGGAACAAGCTGAAGACGATCCAGCACTGGTATCAGGTAAGGACCCTGTTTATATATGGTGTCATGGGCCAGGATCGGTGGACGTGGACGTGCGTGAGTGTGTACACACGTTCGGATTGGTGCGCGAGTACTCACACGTGTTCGTATTGGCGTTCGCATGCGCCCGTTCGTTCTGGAACTCGTTCGCTTCTGACGGAGACACCGCGCATGGTCATTGGCAATAACGGAACGAAAATAAGCTGCTGCTGCACGGGCATTCGCACGGTGAGTTCTCTGACACTTCATACGTTTTTGATTGAAAATGTATACTTTATTTTGCATAAATATATGCAAAAAACAAATACTTCAACAGGGTAAATTCCACTCTGTACTGCGACGCAGCGCATAAATAAACTACATAACAATACAGTTTCCAAGCATACAAATAAATTCCATTCATCCTGCGCTATGATGCCTAATGTGTTGCACAGAGTAATAATACCCTGAAACATCACATCATGCATGACGTCGCATTACCCTGAAAGCGTTAAAGAGGAAGTAAAGTCTATTTAAAAAAAAAAAAAAAAAAAGAATGCAACCTGCAAGGCAAAGGCATAATGAGCTAGTATGCATAGCAACACTTTAAGATAATAATACCCTCTGCATTTATTAAAGTGGTTGTAAACCCTTACAAACCACTTTGACCTATAGGTAAGCCTAGATTAAGGCTTACCTGTAGGTCCAAGAAATATCTCCTAAACCTACATGGTTTAGGAGATACTTACCTGAAGACAGCCACCGCTGTCTACGGCACATGCGCAAGCGCACTGGGTAAGCCGCAGATCGCGGCGAAATGCCGCGAGTGTCGGCTCCCGTGCGCATGCGCGGGAGTGACGTCATCGCTGCTCCGGCGAATCACAGCGCCGGAGCAGCGAGACCCACGGAGACCCACCAAGAAGATGGACGCTCGGAACTACAGGGGACAGCGGTGACATCGCTGGCTCCTGTGTCAGGTAAGTGACACATAATGGGCTACGATGCGATGCGATGCGATGCGATGCATAGTAGCCCATTATGCTTTACCTTTGCAGGGAGGCAAAGAAGTAAACCCATCAGGGTTTACTTCCTCTTTAACCACTTGCTTACTGGGCACTTAAACCCCCCTCCTGTCCAGACCAATTTTCAGCTTTCAGCGCTGATGCACTTTGAATGACAATTGCGTGGTCATACAACACTGTACTCAAATTACAAATTTTATCATTTTTTTCCCCACAAATAAAGCTTTCTTTTGGTGGTATTTGACCAACTCTGCGGTTTTTATTTTTTGTTAAAAATTGTTTTAAAAGACCTAATTTTTTAAAAAAATAAATATTTTTTTTTAGATTTTGTTAGAAAATTTAGAAAACAGGTAATTTTACTCCTTCATTGATGTACGCTGATGAGGCAGCACTTATGGGCACCGATAGGTGGCAGCGATGGGCACTGATGGGTGCCAGTGACAGGCACTCATGGGTGGCAATAATGGACACTGATCGGTTACAGATAGGCAGCACTGCTAGGTGGCACTGATTGGCACCACTGGTGGGCATTGATGGGTGGCACTGGTGGGCAGGGGCGGACTGACAACTCATGGGGCCCCCGGGCAATAGGAGATTATGGAGCCCCTGGGCAATCAGAGATTATGGGGCCACACAGTATACAATCACACAGTATACACAGACATTCTTCTATTGGCTGAGAAGGTACTGGAGAGGCGGGACAGCTATAATCTCAGGATTTTTAGACCAAAAGGATGTCGGTAAGGGACATTTCAGAGAGAGATGTAAAAAAAAAAAAAAAACACTGATTTTTACATACTGTCCCTGGTTTTACTGAGCCTGGCAACCCTGATGGGGCCCCCTAGTGGCCCGGGGCCCTTGGGCAGTGCCCGAGTAGCCAAATGGTCAGTCCGCCACTGCTGGTGGGCACTTTCAGTTGGCACCGGAACGGGGTACTTGCGGGCACAGTTGAGACATAATTGCCTCTTCCTCTTCGGGACCGATGTCCCTTGCAGATAAGCCAGTGATCGGCTTTTTCTCCTCACACTGTCAGCGTGGAGAGAGAAAAAAAAAAAACGATTACCGAGCTTCTGTTTACATTATATGATTAGCTGTCATTGGCTGACAGCTGATCACGTGGTAAAGGGTCGGGGCCTCAGTGACTCAGTGATCACAGCTCGCACCGCGCGCTCCCTGCAGGGCACTCGCAGGGAGCGTGCAAAGGGGAGGACGTCATATGACGGCCTCCCGGAAATTTAGGTCCGCGCTGTGCCCGTCATTCGGCTATAGCACGGACAGCAAGTGGTTAAAACACAATACAACCACATTCCACATTCATTTGGCCTTTTCATTCATTCTTCATTTAGACCCGTTTTCCATTATTTTTTCCCCTCAAACACCTTTTTCCATATTTTTAAATCCTTATCTCACCCGAAGTATATATTTTCCCGAGTGCGTAGGATCACACAACGCAGTTACTTCTCTTTTTCTCGACTAACAACAATTCCTCTGGCGTAGAGCCTGGAATACAGAACTTCTTTATTCTTTCCATAGCATAGATCTATACTTCTTAATTATAATATTCTTAACCAAAAAAAAAAATTTAATCAAACATTTTAAAATCCCCAATCCTTGTTAATATAGCCCAAACACAAGTAAAACCATTTGCACAAATATAGCAGATTTGCTGTTAGTGGGGGAAAAAAAAAACCTTTTAAAGAGGAGGACCAGCTTAAAAAAAAATTAAAAATTAAAAATTAAAAGTCAGCAGCTGCAAACACTGTAGCTGCTGACTTTTAATAAGCAGACTTACCTGTCCAGGGCGCCCGCGATGTCGGCCGCCCAAGGCTGACCCGTCCCTCGGCTCTCGGGTCCCGGCGCCGCCATTCCAACTAAGGGAAACAGGCATTGGAGCCTTGCGGCTTCACTGCCCGTTTCCTACTGCGCATGCGCAAGTCGCGCAGCGCTTTGTGAATGGGGCGCGCTGTGTTCTGGGACACACACAGTTCCCAGAACACACAGCGCCCCATTCTCTAGAAGACGCCACACGGAGGAGAGAAGACCGAAGATCACCGCGGAGGAGGAAGAGGCAGATTAGGACGATATTCCTAGCAACAGGCATTTCTGGTAAATTTAAAAAAAAAAAAAATAATAATAATTTTTTTTGTGATTTTTTGCAAAATTTTAATGTACTTTTGTTTTTAACTTTAACTTCAATGATGTAGGGATCGGTAATTACAATTAAAACAGTCCTTAAAGGGATTGTAAAGTTCAATTTTTTTTTTTTTTTAACCACTTTCAGACCGGACCATTTTGCTGGTCAATGACCAGAGGTCTTTTTACACTTTGGCACTGCGCTGCTTTAACTGGTAATTGCGCGGTCATGCAATGTTGTACCCAAACAAAATTTGCGTCCTTTTCTTCCCACAAATAGAGCTTTCTTTTGATGGTATTTGATTGCCTCTGCGATTTTTATTTTTTGCGATATAAACGTAAAAAGACCGCAAATTTTGAAAAAAAATGATATTTTCTACTTTTTGTTATTAGAAAAATCCAATAAACTCAATTTTAGTCATACATTTAGGCCAAAATGTATTCAGCCACATGTCTTTGGTAAAAAAAAAGTCAATAATTGTATATTTATTGGTTTGCGCAAAAGTTGTCACATCTACAAACTAAGGTACGTTTTCTGGAATTTACGCAGCTTTTAGTTTACGACTGCCTATCTCATTTCTTGAGGTGCTAAAATGACAGGGCAGTACAAAACCCCCCCAAATGACCCCATTTTGGAAAGTAGACCCCCTAAGGAAATTGATAAGAGGCATGTTGAGCCCATTGAATATTTTATTTTTTTGCCTCAAGCGATTGAATAATGACAAAAAAAAAATTTTTTTTTTTTTTTTTACACAAAGTTGTCACTAAATGATATATTGCTCACACATGCTATGGGCGTATGTGAAATGACACCCCAAAATAAATTCTGCTGCTTCTCCTGAGTACGGGGATACCACATATGTGGGACTTTTTGGGAGCCTAGCCGCGTACAGGGCCCCGAAAACCAAGCACCGCCTTCAGGATTTCTAAGGGCGTCAATTTTTGATTTCACGCCTCACTACCTATTACAGTTTTGAAGGCCATAAAATGCCAAGATGGCACAAAACCCCCACAAATGACCCCATTTTAGAAAGTAGACACCCCAAGCTATTTGCTGAGAGGCATGTTGAGTCCATGGAATATTTTATATTTTGCCACAAGTTGCGGGAAAATTACAAACTTTTTTTTTTTTTTTTTTTTTTTCACAAAGTTGTCACTAAATGATATATTGCTCATGCATGCCATGGGCATATGTGAAATGACACCCCAAAATAAATTCTGCTGCTTCTCCTGAGTACGGGGATACCACATATGTGGGACTTTTTGGGAGCCTAGCCGCGTACGGGGCCCCGAAAACCAAGCACCGCCTTCAGGCTTTCTAAGGGCGTAATTTTTTGAGTTCACTTCTCACTACCTATTACAGTTTTGAAGGCCATAAAATGCCAAGATGGCACAAAACCCCCACAAATGACCCCATTTTAGAAAGTAGACACCCCAAGCTATTTGCTGAGAGGCATGTTGAGTCCATGGAATATTTTATATTTTGCCACAAGTTGCGGGAAAATTACAAACTTTTTTTTTTTTTCACAAAGTTGTCACTAAATGATATATTGCTCACGCATGCCATGGGCATATGTGAAATGACACCCCAAAATAAATTCTGCTGCTTCTCCTGAGTACGGGGATACCACATATGTGGGACTTTTTGGGAGCCTAGCCGCGTACGGGGCCCCAAAAACCAAGCACCGCCTTCAGGCTTTCTAAGGGCGTTACAGTTTTGAAGGCCATAAAATGCCAAGATGGCACAAACCCCCCCCCCCCAAATGACCCCATTTTAGAAAGTAGACACCCCTAAATTTAGGGGTACACTAGTGAGACTAGGTAATAAATGGCGGGTGCCCTGAAACTATAAAAAAATAACTAACCAACCAGCGTCACCTGTAACAGTTATATGGTGATCACTGGTGAAAGGGTTAACTAGGGGGCAATCAGGGGGCTTTATGCGGTAGTATATGGGGGTCCCTGGCGCTATAAAAAGCTGCGGCGAACCTAAATACCTACCTGCCTAACTAGCGTCACCTGTGACACTAATACAGCGATCAGAAAAACGATCGCTTATTAGGCTGGGTTCACACTGGAGCGATGCGGGAACGCCACGAATGCGCGGCGGGTTCCCGCATCGCATGCCTCCCGGCGGCAGTTCACACTGCCCTATGCGAACTGCTGGGAGTGTCAGTGAAATGTTAATGACACCCCCAGATCAGTTCGCATATCGCAGTGCGATCTGCAAACTTGGATCGCATGGTGTGAACACCCATGCGATCCGATTCTGCTGCGGACCAAAAAAAGGGTCCCGTGCGAGTTTGCGGCGGGTGCGGCGGGTGCGACACGAATTCAGCCATACTATCTGTATAGCTGAACTCGAATCGCACAGAGATCGGATGTGATTTGCACTGCAGTGCGGTGCGAATCACATCCGTTCTCATAAACCGCTGCAATGTGAACCCAGCCTTAGTGACACTGGCGACGGGGGGTGATCACGGGGTTAAACCTTTATTGGGGGGGTTAGGGGGGTACCTTAGAACTAAAGGGGGCTAACCCTAACTGCCCTAACAGTTATTAGTCACAAATGACACCTGCCGGGTGATCAGGGGGTTAAACCTTTATTAGGTAATAAATGGCGGGTGCCCTGAAACTATAAAAAAATAACTAACCAACCAGCGTCACCTGTAACAGTTATATGGTGATCACTGGTGAAAGGGTTAACTAGGGGGCAATCAGGGGGCTTTATGCGGTAGTATATGGGGGTCCCTAGCGCTATAAAAAGCTGCGGCGAACCTAAATACCTACCTGCCTAACTAGCGTCACCTGTGACACTAATACGGCGATCAGAAAAATGATCGCTTATTAGGCTGGGTTCACACTGGAGCGATGCGGAAACGCCGCGAATCCGCGGCGGGTTCCCGCATCGCATGCCTCCCGGCGGCAGTTCACACTGCCCTATGCGAACTGCTGGGAGTGTCAGTGAAATGTTACTGACACCCCCAGATCAGTTCGCATATCGCAGTGCGATCTGCAAACTCGGATCGCATGGTGTGAACACCCATGCGATCCGATTCTGCTGCGGGCCAAAAAAAGGGTCCCGTGCGAATTTGCGGCGGGTGCGGCGGGTGTGGCGGGTGCGGCGGGTGCGGCGAATGGCTGAACTCGAATCGCACAGAGATCGGATGTGATTTGCACTGCAGTGCGGTGCGAATCACATTCGTTCTCATAAACCGCTGCAATGTGAACCCAGCCTTAGTGACACTGGCGACGGGGGGTGATCACGGGGTTAAACCTTTATTGGGGGGGTTAGGGGGGTACATTAGAACTAAAGGGGGCTAACCCTAACTGCCCTAACAGTTATTACAGTCACAAATGACACCAATGCAAAAAAAAAAAAAAAAAAAAAAAATGACATTGGTGTCACTGTGACTGGGGGGCAGGGGTAATTGGGGGGGTGATCGGGGGGTAAAGGGGGGGTGTGAGTGTGCCTGGCATGTTCTACTGTGTGTGGGATGTGTTGGTGCAACTCACTGATCCGCTCTCCTCCGTGTCGGAACGAAAAATACCGACACGGAGGAGAGAATACATCACTTCCTCTCCTGTGTTTACATTACAGGAGAGGAAGTGATGTCACCGGGGATTTCCATTCGTCGGGAGCGATCGCGAGGGGGTGGCCATGAATGAATGGCCGTCCCCTCGTCCGGGATCGCTCCCGAACGAAAACCGACCGCCGCAGGCACCGGGCGGGGGCCCGATCGGGCCCCCGACCCGCGGGAGGCAAAGGACGTACATGTATGTGCTTATGCCTGCCCGTGCCATTCTGATGACGTACATCGGCGTGCGGCGGTCGGCAAGTGGTTAAATAACAAACATGTTATACTTACCTCCACTGTGCGGCTCGTTTTGCACAGAGTGGCCCCGAACCTCCTCTTCTGGGGTCCCTCGGCGGCTGTCTCTGCTTCCTCCCGCAGGTACTTCTTATGTTCATGCGAGCTCCCTCGCATGGTGAGAAGCACCTGCGGGCGCGCTCTCGTGATACAGCCGGCGGCTATAGCCGCTCGCTGTATCACACGGCCCCTGGCGCGCTGCGTCATTGGATGTGATTGACAGAAGCGCGAGCCAATGGCTGCGCTGCTTTCAACCCATTCACTCCAGCCAATCAGCGGCCAGGCTGAGCGGCGAAGAGGACGGCGGGGGCGAGCGTGGGATTTTCGAGGGGTCAGGTAAGTAAAACGGGGGGACTGGGGGCGCCGGCAGTGTGAGATGTTTTTTCACCTTAATGCATAGAATGCATTAAGGTGAAAAAACATTTACCTTTACAACCCCTTTAAGTCAAAATCTAACTAAAATAATCAAAATACACTAGACATAAATTGAATTTGGTACCAGCGCATACATTATCAGTGACGTCTCACATTTCCCTTTTAATGCTGCCAATTAACTATGCATTGGGCATGGGCTTAATATGTGCCTAACACATTTCATGAACAGATATTACAATATATTTGCAACATTTTAACAATAAACGGGTCTTTTTGCAGATAACTTTTCTGAATCAAATCCTTCTTTAACATTCACTCTCCACCTCAGCAAGTCTCTCAAACTCACGGAATGTGTAATGCATAGCGGTGGCGAAGGAATGGTCGGCGGTTTGATCCCCCTTTTTTTTTTTCACTTGAAGCAACATGGTGCAAGCGGGCATTGTACCTATGTGCATTGTGCTAAACAATACTTTGGATAGGAGGAATCAGTCAAATAGTAACTTTTCCTTGTCCAAATCCGCGATTCAATCCTCTTAAAGCACCAGACGCAGATGAGTACCCTACTCTGTCCCTCTCACGTGCCCACTTTAGCAACGCTCTCCATCTTGGCAGGATCATAGGACACATATCAACGACCTAGCAATCCATTTGCATTCAGAAGAAAGAAAAATGTATACCGTATTTATCGACGTATAACACGCGCCGGCGTATAACACACACCCTAAGTTTAGGAGGGAATTTTAAGGAAAAAAACTTTTAGGAGGGAAGTTTAAAGGAAAAAAAAAAACTTACATTTATATGCCCATCAGTCTCATCTGCAGCCTTGTCCACCATTGCAGCCTTGTCCACCATTGCAGCCTTGTCCACCATTGCAGCCTTATGCAGCCTTGTCCACCATTGCAGCCTTGTCCATCATTGCAGCCTTATGCAGCCTTGTCCACCATTGCAGCCTTGTCTATTTAAATGGTCTCTTTTTCATTTTTTTAAAATGCCGCCGCCGAGATACAGAGCCGGATGTGTATCTCGGCGGTGCTTAGTAGTTCTCGGTGGCCTCAGGCCGCCTTCGGCTCTTCTCGGCAGCTTTCGTCCGCCTTCGGCCATTCTCGGCGGCCTCGGGCCGCCTTCGACTCTTCTCGGCAGCTTTCGGCCACCTTCGGCTCTTCTCGGCCGCCTTCGGCTCTTCTCGGCAGCTTTCGGCCGCCTTCGGCTCTTCTCGGCAGCTTTCGGCCGCCTTCGGCTCTTCTCGGCAGCTTTCGGCCGCCTTCGGCCATTATCAGCATCTTTCGGCTGCCTTCAGCCGTTCTCGGCAGCTTTCAGCCGCCTTCGGGCGTTCTCGGCAGCTTTTGCCCGCCGAGAGCGGCCGAAGGCGGCCGGAAGCCGCCGAGAAGAGCCGAAGGCGTCTGAAATCTGCCGAGAACGGCCGAAGGCAGCCGAAAGACGCTGATAATGGCCGAAGGCGGCCGAAAGCCACCTTGAAGAGCCAAAGGCGGCTGAAAGCCGCCCAAAGGCTCAGAACGGCGGGGGATCAGCGTATAACACGCACCCGTGATTTTCCCCTGCTTTTAAGGGGAAAAAAGTGTGTGTTATACGCCGATAAATACGGTAATCTAAATTGAGAATTCTAAGGATATTGGGGCAGTTGCTGAGGCTGCTCCCTTGATATCCACACCCAAAAATGTTTGTTGAGGGGACTATTGCGGTACTAAATAAATCATAAAAGACTTTGTTATAAAAAAAATTACAAGTAATTTAATAAGGACAAAAAAAAAAATTGAAATCCATCAAAACTTTCATATTGCTAAAATCATATACACCACAATTTAATAAACTACCGACGGGTAAGCCCGTAAGGTTTCTATTGAAGAGGGGTACAGAAACGTTTCCTCTACCGGTTTCGCGGCGAACCGCTTCTTCAGGAGGATAGTCTATAGAGTAAATAAAAATATTTGCAAATAATCAAATAGCAGCGAATCATATAATGACATAACAGAAGAGTTACAATAATTTAAATAGCGAGGGGATCAGCTCACCCACAAAGGAGGAAGCAGTAGATCACAGGACCCATCGGTTTCCTCCCACGGCAGATGCGGGGGGTTGTAAAGGACTCTTCAAATTTAAACAGATATATGATATGAGAGTTAAAGTGAGATGAGACATTAACCTATACACACCTAAAGAGCGATATATAGGTGAACAGGGATGGAAAATAGACTGTGTATAGGGGCTGTAAAAAGAGCCTATAAAAAGGAAGTGCTTAATTGTGCATCCTAAAGTGTCCTACGCAAGTAAAAAATTCCCAAAGAAATGTGACCAAATTGGGAAGAAAAGGAAATGTGGAAAAGGGCAAACCACCACAAAAAATAGGGTAAAAAGGATATAAGTGTGAAAGTAAAAGCCAAACATACCGTTTGTGCTATATTATCCAGTGCACACCACCCATGTTCATAGAGGGAGATCGAACAGGGCAACACCATAGTAGCCAAGGAATACAAATGTATAGTGTGCAGGGCAGGTATCACCTACTATATATATAATACACTCCCCAAAGGGAGGAACTGGTAAGCATGTATGCACAGGTTGCTGTTGTAGATGGACACCACAGGTGTATTGCAGGTTAGCACACCAGGTAATCATGATAATTAATATGGTAATTCATTAACCAGGAAGCAAACATGAACCTGGGTATTGATCGCCATCTGTGGGGGTACACACAGAGCAATCACTTTAAGCACATATGAAAAAAGGCATAAAGTAAGATAAGACCAGGAGACCTAGGGTACTAGAGGTCCTAGTCATCGGGTACAAAAACAGCAATACTCTAACCTGTATAGACATGTCCAACAGCGCAACCCGGCATGTGGAGTCCTGAAAACTGCTCAACAGTGGTCTAACACAGACCACTATTTAAGCCCCCAACCCTTCCGGCATCAGCATACGCCGCTAAACGGCGGCGTCTGATGTCACGGGGGTCCGCCCACCCACACCGCGCACTCGCACGGCCATGCAACCATCGCGCACGCTGATGCGGACGCACTGTGCATGGATGTGCGCACAGCGCATGTGCGCGCCGGAGGGGCCCATGGACCAAAAGGTCCGGGCGCATCCAGCACAAGAAGGACCCAAAATAAGGGACCCACCAGGGCGAGCGCACATCTGCCAGACAGGAGAACACAACAAAGGATCCAAGAAAAGACCCAAGCTTCCCCCTGGGGGGAGCGGATCTCCTTTACAGCAACACTATTCACAAAATACAAAAATAATATATAAACAATAATACTACAAACATCGTATAATCAAGGTAATAATGTAATAAACAAAGCATGGGAACAACCATACTTCAGTGTCACCAACAGCATAAGGAATGACAATCCCACTAGCTATCGTGGTGAAAAAATAAATAAAGTAAAGTAATGTATATCTAGATACAAAAAATAGAGGCACTCAAAAGAGACACCCACCACTGTTGCTGTTCAGAGGTTGGTGCCTCTTAAAAACGGGTGTGTTATCCACCCTGGGTGTATTATCCACCCCATGAATATAGCCATAGACTGAGTATAGCCTCGAATACAAAATATACGTAATACATATAACAGTACCATCATCCCAATTGATAATTGTCAAGAATTGGGAATTCTAAGGATATTGGGGCAGTTGCTGAGGCTGCTCCCTTGATATCCACACCCAAAAATGTTTGTTGAGGGGACTATTGCGGTACTAAATAAATCATAAAAGACTTTGTTATAAAAAAAATTACAAGTAATTTAATAAGGACAAAAAAAAAAATTGAAATCCATCAAAACTTTCATATTGCTAAAATCATATACACCACAATTTAATAAACTACCGACGGGTAAGCCCGTAAGGTTTCTATTGAAGAGGGGTACAGAAACGTTTCCTCTACCGGTTTCGCGGCGAACCGCTTCTTCAGGAGGATAGTCTATAGAGTAAATAAAAATATTTGCAAATAATCAAATAGCAGCGAATCATATAATGACATAACAGAAGAGTTACAATAATTTAAATAGCGAGGGGATCAGCTCACCCACAAAGGAGGAAGCAGTAGATCACAGGACCCATCGGTTTCCTCCCACGGCAGATGCGGGGGGTTGTAAAGGACTCTTCAAATTTAAACAGATATATGATATGAGAGTTAAAGTGAGATGAGACATTAACCTATACACACCTAAAGAGGATATCAAGGGAGCAGCCTCAGCAACTGCCCCAATATCCTTAGAATTCCCAATTCTTGACAATTATCAATTGGGATGATGGTACTGTTATATGTATTACGTATATTTTGTATTCGAGGCTATACTCAGTCTATGGCTATATTCATGGGGTGGATAATACACCCAGGGTGGATAACACACCCGTTTTTTAGAGGCACCAACCTCTGAACAGCAACAGTGGTGGGTGTCTCTTTTGAGTGCCTCTATTTTTTGTATCTAGATATACATTACTTTACTTTATTTATTTTTTCACCACGATAGCTAGTGGGATTGTCATTCCTTATGCTGTTGGTGACACTGAAGTATGGTTGTTCCCATGCTTTGTTTATTACATTATTACCTTGATTATACGATGTTTGTAGTATTATTGTTTATATATTATTTTTGTATTTTGTGAATAGTGTTGCTGTAAAGGAGATCCGCTCCCCCCAGGGGGAAGCTTGGGTCTTTTCTTGGATCCTTTGTTGTGTTCTCCTGTCTGGCAGATGTGCGCTCGCCCTGGTGGGTCCCTTATTTTGGGTCCTTCTTGTGCTGGATGCGCCCGGACCTTTTGGTCCATGGGCCCCTCCGGCGCGCACATGCGCTGTGCGCACATCCATGCACAGTGCGTCCGCATCAGCGTGCGCGATGGTTGCATGGCCGTGCGAGTGCGCGGTGTGGGTGGGCGGACCCCCGTGACATCAGACGCCGCCGTTTAGCGGCGTATGCTGATGCCGGAAGGGTTGGGGGCTTAAATAGTGGTCTGTGTTAGACCACTGTTGAGCAGTTTTCAGGACTCCACATGCCGGGTTGCGCTGTTGGACATGTCTATACAGGTTAGAGTATTGCTGTTTTTGTACCCGATGACTAGGACCTCTAGTACCCTAGGTCTCCTGGTCTTATCTTACTTTATGCCTTTTTTCATATGTGCTTAAAGTGATTGCTCTGTGTGTACCCCCACAGATGGCGATCAATACCCAGGTTCATGTTTGCTTCCTGGTTAATGAATTACCATATTAATTATCATGATTACCTGGTGTGCTAACCTGCAATACACCTGTGGTGTCCATCTACAACAGCAACCTGTGCATACATGCTTACCAGTTCCTCCCTTTGGGGAGTGTATTATATATATAGTAGGTGATACCTGCCCTGCACACTATACATTTGTATTCCTTGGCTACTATGGTGTTGCCCTGTTCGATCTCCCTCTATGAACATGGGTGGTGTGCACTGGATAATATAGCACAAACGGTATGTTTGGCTTTTACTTTCACACTTATATCCTTTTTACCCTATTTTTTGTGGTGGTTTGCCCTTTTCCACATTTCCTTTTCTTCCCAATTTGGTCACATTTCTTTGGGAATTTTTTACTTGCGTAGGACACTTTAGGATGCACAATTAAGCACTTCCTTTTTATAGGCTCTTTTTACAGCCCCTATACACAGTCTATTTTCCATCCCTGTTCACCTATATATCGCTCTTTAGGTGTGTATAGGTTAATGTCTCATCTCACTTTAACTCTCATATCATATATCTGTTTAAATTTGAAGAGTCCTTTACAACCCCCCGCATCTGCCGTGGGAGGAAACCGATGGGTCCTGTGATCTACTGCTTCCTCCTTTGTGGGTGAGCTGATCCCCTCGCTATTTAAATTATTGTAACTCTTCTGTTATGTCATTATATGATTCGCTGCTATTTGATTATTTGCAAATATTTTTATTTACTCTATAGACTATCCTCCTGAAGAAGCGGTTCGCCGCGAAACCGGTAGAGGAAACGTTTCTGTACCCCTCTTCAATAGAAACCTTACGGGCTTACCCGTCGGTAGTTTATTAAATTGTGGTGTATATGATTTTAGCAATATGAAAGTTTTGATGGATTTCAATTTTTTTTTTTGTCCTTATTAAATTACTTGTAATTTTTTTTATAACAAAGTCTTTTATGATTTATTTAGTACCGCAATAGTCCCCTCAACAAACATTTTTGGGTGTGGATATCAAGGGAGCAGCCTCAGCAACTGCCCCAATATCCTTAGAATTCCCAATTCTTGACAATTATCAATTGGGATGATGGTACTGTTATATGTATTACGTATATTTTGTATTCGAGGCTATACTCAGTCTATGGCGGTAATCTAAATTGGACAATCCTGTGACCAGGAATGCCACAAGTCTGATCCGGGTGGATGAGATGTCCGATGACGGACTTCAGCCTGTTGGCCAAAACCTTGGCGAGGATTTTGTAGTCCACGTTCAAGAGAGAGATCGGACCGATCTCTCCCCCTTCCGCTTATACAAAATCGCGACCATCCCCTCCCCCAGCGACTGAGGCATTCTGCCCCTCCACCACCATCTCCTCATACAGCTCGAGCAGGTCTGGGCTCATGAGATCCCACAGCGCTACATAGAGCTCTACTGGGAGACCATCGCAGCCCGGGGTCCTGCCCCGCCTAAAGGATTTAGCGGCAGAGTGCAGCTCCTCCAATGCCAAGGGAGCGTTGTTGGCCAATGAACCTGCAGGATCAATTGAGTTAGAGATACCTGGCAGAAACCTGTTGGCCGCCTTCGTGTCTGTTGCTTTCGGGGAGTAGAGGTTGGTGTAGTAGTCGCTGACCACTTGCATCACAACCTCCTTCCCCTTCTGGAGTGTTCTGGTCTCGTCACACAGCTCTGACAAGGGTGTGTGTCCTTAGTGAGGTTTCCTGAAAAAGAAAGAATTATGCCCCGTACACACGACCGGACTTTTCAACATCAAAAGTCTGATGGAATGATTCCGGCAGACTATTCGATCATGTGTGGGCTGCAACGGACTTTTGATTCGAGTCCAGTCGTATGTCATCACGTTCGAATCCGTCAGAGTTTGGTGTGATTGTGTGTGGCCAAGTCCGCTCATTCGGAAAGTCCATCAGAACTCTGTCAGAACTCCGTCAGAACTCCTTCGAAAGTCTGTCGGACATAAGTCTGGTCGTGTGTACGCGGCATTACACTTCTCACCTTTCTCAAGATTCTCCACCTTGGCACGGGAGACAATGTGCCTGGATTTTTCCTTGAAGTGCCCTTTCAGGCTCTTCTTGGTGTATTCCAGGTCCTGCCTGACGTCCCAGCTGCAATGGTGAAGATCCTGCAGGGACTGCAACTGAAGTTGCAGTCTCCCGAGTTCCCTCTTCCTGGCACACACTTTCTGTCACCCCCTTGCCTGAAAGAAGCTGCACAGCTTAACTTTCACAAACTCCCACCACCCACTTCCGAAAAAATCTCTTTTCCTCCTTCCAGATGGCATAGGCCTCCCTGAGTTTCCCCATCAGGTCCTCATTTTCCAGCAGGGTACTATTCAGCTTCCAGGAACCCAGGCTGCGGGCAACGCCCTCGCCCAGGTCACCCCGAAAGTGAATGGCCCTGTGGTCAGAGAAAAAGCAGGGGACCAAGGAGAACTCACAATGCCTGACTGCCCTTAAAATGAGCACAAAGTCAATCCTGGAATGCACAGATCTGTCGGGTCGGCACCATGAATAGTTCACGGAACCTTTCCCTATGGATCCTACAGTATCCAGCAAGGAAGCCTCATAGATCATTTCCCTGAGCAGCCTAGAAATGGCATCAAGTTTTGAGTACATGCTGGAGTTGTGCCCGTTCTCCTTGATCGGACAGTTAAACTCACTGCCGATCACTACTGTTCTGGTGGTGACGAGTTGGGTCCACGGGTCTTGAAAAGTTCCAGCCGCGCATTCTTACCACACCCACCCACAAGCTGTCTATGGTAACAGACTAGCTCATAGATAGAGTCAACCGTGAAGCGCCCACCCCTGATAAGAATGGCTACCCTTGCGTATTTACAATCCTCCCCAAACAAGTAGGAGGGACCAAGGGTCCACTGGGAGGATAGATGAGTATACCTCCTCAAGGGAGGAAGAGCGCACTCCTGAATCATGTAGACATCACTCTGCTGGGTAGAAAGAAAGGTCAGCACCACTTGCCTTCTAGATGTATTCTTGATACTCCTCACATTGATGGAAAAGATGGAGATCTCGGCCATAACGAAAAAGGGTATGAAGTCTAGTCAGCAAGGGCCCAAATTTACCTCCCCGGGGAGGAGGGGGGTGACTCTTCCATTGCATACGCTGCCTGTCCTGTGTTCTGGGTCAGACCCAGCTTCTCAAGGACAGCATCCATCATCTGGTTGAGGGTGAGGTCAGGCTTGGGTCGGCCATGATCTCCTCCTCCTCCCCCATAGACTCAAGGTCCTCCACTACTGGACTCCGTTGGGCTGTTTGGTGGAGGCGGCAGGTTTCTCTGCTGTTGGACTTTCTGGTTTGCGTTTACGGCTTCCTGTTGGGTCACTGGTGGGGATGGGAGGGGGAGGGTGGGGAAGTCCTCGAGGAAGGACAGGTCTGGGGTGGATGGGGTAGGGGCGGGTAGGGTAGGGTTTCCTCTGGCACAGAGGGGGTTGGTTGGGGTTGTGCCAGAGACAGGGGCAGGAGGGGGACTTACCTGTTGCCTTTCGAAGCTTCTTTGGTTTCTTGTTTTCTGTCGGCTTCCTCACGATGCTTGAAGATGATGTACCCTGGATCAGGGCTCCAGCATAGGTTCGGGTTCTCTGGGGGCAGTCTCTGAAGACATGCTCTGCCAGTCCGCAGAGGTTGCAGGCTTTGGACCTCCGTGTCAGGGCTGGCTCAGCCTTTCCTTCTATGAACTGGCTGCTCAGCTGTCAGTTAATTGCCAGCTCTCATCTCTCTCCACAGTTACCAGCTGTTCCTGATCCTGCTCGTCTGACCTGCCTACCTAAAGCTGTCCAGCTCACTTCATCTCTGCCTTCGCCGTGGTCACATCACAAGAAACCATCTCCTGTGTTCCTGTTTAAAGACTGGCTTCGCTGACATCCCTTCTGGCTCCTTATCCTGCTTGCTGTTCCTCCACTTGGATCCCTGACTTCTGGCCTGGCTGATTACCCAATCTGGTTACTGAACTCTGGCTTGGCTGACTACTGGATCTGGTTACTGAACTCTGGCTATGCTTTGACTGCGCTTACTCTATTTACCTTTTTCTTTTTATCAATAAACAAGTGTGATTTTACTGTACTTCTGTCTCGGTCTGATTCATGGTTTCTGACAGTACGCAAAGGCCATGAATTCAGAAGATACAGTCAATCCATTTGTTGGTAATATTTTTTTCCAGATTGGATGAGCAAGATCACTGCATGGATCAGTTTGCCATGGCGTTACAAATGCTCCTGAGTCGCAACGGCTCACCTGGAAACTCCCACTGTGGCTGCTCCGGTACAATCAGAGTTGCAGGCTCTGCACTTGGTGATTGCCTTTTCCAGACATCAGAATGTCCAGCACTAGCTGGAGCAACTTCACTTTCAACAGGCCAAAATAAATGTATTGATATTATCTGATGCAAGGAGAATATATCTGCTCGTCCTACACGTTTCACTCCATTGGGACACTTTTGTACCAATGTACATCTTTCAGATTGGCAGCCCTTTATTTACCCGGTGTGTTTATGAATGGCACTGGATAGAAAGCTGTTGCCAGTCGGGTGACCAAACTGGCAGTGGATCGCTGTGTGCAAAGCTGTTGCCCGACCCGGCTTTCCCTGGCACTTTTTTTTTTTTTTTACAGGTTTAAATCTTTTTTTTTTTGCTAGAAAATAATCCCAAACATTTTATATTTTATATATATATATATATATATATATATATATATATATATATATATATATTGTGACAGAGCGAGGCTCTGTCCCTATGAAATTAGAGGTAAAGGAGACACAGAGTTTGCATATCTGCGGACTGCAGGACTACAGAGTGTAGAGTTTAAATGGAGAAAACTGCTCTGTCAGTTTTCTCCAGGTTTTGCTAGCTCCAGATGGGATTCTGTAGTTTGGAGATCCCTGAGAGTTATGGGTGGGACGGGATCTCCAACCCTGTGTCCGGGTCTTGAGGCTAGCGAGCAGGGTGTGTGCCCAGCTGCACACAGCCCATATAACGAGGGGATTTGTGTAGGATGGTGGTGTGTGTGAGCAGCTTGCTGCTTGAAGCTGTGCATGTCCAAAGCTGTGTGAAGGACTTGAAGCTGTGTGCGTCCAAGGAGCCGTGTGCTGTGTGTCGAAAGGTTGGAAGCTGTGTGCGTCCAAGCAGTTTGTTGGACGGGGCAAGTACCTATAGCAGCAGTACTGCTGAAGAGTAGCCAGGTGGGCTAGCATTTTCGTTCTGATTTTGCTGTATTTAATTTAAGCTTGGACCCCTGCGTGGGATTACTGGATGGACTAATATTTTGTTTTCTTCTAATAAACGTGGGCTACCAGGCCCTTAACCATACATGCCTGACTGATGTGGACTAAAAAATGCATCTACCAATTGAGCTAATCACCCCAATGTCACAAGTGGTGCTCGAATGCGGGCATGTAGACGGTGGAATCCGGGTCCTTGCTCCATGGTGAGTCGCATCAGGAACTACTGCTAGCTGTGTGTGGCAGCCAGGCGAACAGCATTGCGTATACGTTTATTTGATGGACTGTGTTGCATGCAGGTTGTGTACCTGTGAAGGAAGAATCAAACATCAGATTTTTTTTTTCTTTCTCTGCTGAGAACTGTTATAAGCTGCTGTGTGCATGTGATTGCAAGGATGAGGCAGTCAAAAAGCAAGAAGTTTATGTTTAAAGAGGAAGTAAACCCTTCCAAACAACTTGGACCTATAGGTAAGCCTAGATTAAGGCTTACCTGTAGGTCCAAGCAATATCCCCTAAACCTATATGGTTTAGGAGATATTTGCCCGAAAATGGCCGTAGACAGCGGCGCGCATGCGCACTAAATGCGGCAAATCCAAGAATGGATTTGCCAAATTTGTCGACTCCCGTGCGCATGCGCGGGAGTGACGTCATCGCAGCTTCGCCGTATGACAGCGGCGGAGCTGCGAGGCGCGACTCCCGTGCGCATGCGCGGGAGTGACGTCATCGCGGTTGCGCCGCTGTGATTCGTCGGAGCTGCGAGATGCCACAAGCAACATGGATGCGGCGGACTACAGGGGACAGCGGCGACTTCGCTGGCTCCTGTGTCAGGTAAGTGACACATAATGAGCTACTATGCGATGCATAGTAGTCCATTATGCTTTATCTTTGCAGGGAAAAAAAGAGGAAGTAAACCCATCAGGGTTTACTTCCTCTTTAATCAAGTTAAAGAGGACGTGAGCTCAGCATGGCCTGAGAAGATGTCTCCACCTTGTAGGGCCAGTAAAAAGGGGCCAGTGATTTGTGAGACAGCGAATGAATGGTTCAAGCGGAATCGCAAAGAGTGGGGTGCACTGCAAGGGGCTGAGATCTTGGCCTCTGACTATGTGCAACCCATGCTGCCTACAGAGGAGGTGGGAGACTTCCTTGTAAGATTTGAAAAAGTTGCTGTAAAGAGAAAATGACCTAGGAACCGGTGGCCAAAACTGCTGCAAACCTTATTGCGGATAGAGTTCCGGTCGGTTTACCATTTGATGGATGGGGACCAGGATGACTACAGCAAGTTTAAAGAGGAAATCCTTCTTAGAGGAGAGTTCCATCGTATCATGGGCCGCCAGCAATGCTCCAGGACGGGAGAAGTGTCGCCGGAAGACCTGGGATTTGGAAATCCAGAGAAACGTAAAGTTTTCTGTCATGGCCGCTTAGGCAAAGGGGTCAGTCCCGAAAGGAGAGTACATCAGCCTGAATCCTGCATGAGTTATAGCCAACCAGCTTTGGAGCGCAAGTCTGCAGTTACCCCTATCAACAAGGATCTTGTGTTACCTACAGGGGGCGTCAGTGGGTCCAGAAAGGCTGCAGATTTGCTCCATGGCCACATGAGGGAGTCAGCCTATGGAGACACCACACCAGTGAGACAACGCACTCAAGTGAAGGCTATGACATCAGCTGCAGGAACTGGTAAGACTGTTTCAGTTTATGATGCTGAACCCAGTGAAGTGGGAGTATGTCCAGTGGGGAGATCCGCAGTACAAATGGACATAGACTTTCTGCATTGTTCTACCCAGAGCAGTGGGGAGGCGCAGCGTAAAGCCCAACTAGACGCAGGGCTAAAGACTGAAAAGGACATGGGGACTCTGCATATGCCTGCTATGATCCAGCAGATGGCTGGGAAAAACGAGCTAGGGGTGACCAACACAGTGCTGGTACCATGTTCCCTAGTGACAGCTGCTGCAGGGTTGCCCAGGGAAACTTCCAAGGAGCTTGCAGTGTTGGAGCAGAGAGTTTCCCAGGTCGGCTATGGAGCTGCCCAAATAGGCAAAAGTGCCCCTTTACAGAGAGCGGGTGCTGTGAAGAGTTGCTCAGAGGTTATGGTGGCTCATAGTAGCTCATTATGCCTTTTGCTTTGCAGGTTTAAAAAAAAAAAAAAAAACATTGCGGGTTTACTACCGCTTTAAAGCTAATGAATCCCAAGTTTCTGTGCGGCTTTCTACAGCAGGTGATGCAACGCTGTGGAACACCCATGGTGGAACCACAATGGACTGGGACAGCTGGGCCAAACAATTGCTAGCCATGCTGGGTAAGGCTAGCTTAACCACTTGCTTACTGGGCACTTAAACCCCCCTCAGTCCCAGACCAATTTTCAGCTTTCAGCGCTGATGCACTTTGAATGACAATTGCGCGGTCATACAACACTGTACCCAAATGAAATTTTTATCATTTTTTTCCCACAAATAGAGCTTTCTTTTGGTGGTATTTAGTTACAGCTCGGAGTTTTATTTTTTGCTAAACAAACAAAAAAAGATGCAAAAAAAAAAAAAAAAATCATGTTTTAATAGTTTGTTATAAAATTTTGCAAACGGGTCATTTTTCTCCTTCATTGAAGTGCGCTGATTAGGCGGCACTGATAGGCTGCATTGGTGGGCACTGATGGGCTGCATTGGTGGGCACTGATGGGCTGCATTGGTGGACACTGATGGGCTGCATTGGTGGGCACTGATAGGCTGCACTGGTGGGCACTGATAGGCATAGTTAAGGCGGCACTAATAGGCACAGATAAGGCGGCACCGATGGGCACAGATAAGGCGGCACTGATGGGCAAAGATGGGCACAGATAAGATGGCACGGATAAGTGGCACGGATGGGTGGCACGGATGGGCACTGATAGGTACCACAGATAGATGGGACTGATGGGCACTGATAGGTGGCACTGATAGGTGGCTCTGATAGGTGGCACTGCTGGGCACTGATGGGCGGCACTGCTGGGCACTGATGGGCGGCACTGCTGGGCACTGATGGGCGGCACTGGGGTGCAGCACCTTTGAGGCAGATTGGGTGGCACTGTGGGGTGGCACTGTGGGGTGGCACTGTGGGTGGCACTGTGGGCACTATGGGCACTGACGGGGGGCACTGACGGGGGGCACTTACTTTTGCTTTTTATTTTACTGCGGGAGGCAGGTGGGCACTGGCAGGTGGCAGGTGGTCCCTTGTATTGATGGCCGTGATCGGGACTGATGTCCCGATCACGGCCACCGGTGTCAGCGCGAGGAGGAATAATAGCCGATTACCGGCTCCGTTCTATCACATGATCAGCTGTCATTGGCTGACAGCTGATCATGTGATAAGGGGTCGGGATCGACCCCTTGCACGGATCGGTGATCAGGCGAGTCTCATGGACTCGCCGATCACAGAGCGCGCCGCGCGCGCCCCTCAGGGGGCGCGCAGGCCGCTCGTAACCGGGACGACGTCAATAGACGTCGTCCCGGAAATGTAGGTCCGCGCTAATGCCGTCATTTGGCAATAGCGCGGATCTCAAGTGGTTAAGTAACAAGGGTGTGGACACAACTGCTATGCCAGACAGGGGGATCGCAGAGCCGCTGGTGGTTGAGGGCGTCTTGGTCCCTGCAAAGGTTGCTGCCCTCCACTCTGAAGAAACAGTTCAGGGCACTGGCATCGCAGATGTGTTGTCCACAGCTCCACAGCTAAATGATATTGAGTATCAAAGTGATAGTGTGACTTGTAATGACCTGCAGAGGCTCACCAACACTGGTGCAGAAGGGATAAGTGTGAGACATGTGTCTGACAGCTCTCCAGGGGAGCAACAAGCTGTGATGATGGGTACCTCCAAGGAGGATAAGGTCTATTCAAATGTCTCACCCTCTCAACCTGCAGTCGCTGAGCCCCTCCATGTCTTGGACAGGGTAGAAGACTCTAGAAAGTTCTGGTGTTTAGACATGGGATGTTTAGAGATGACAGAAACCTTACTGGAAATGCTAGAGTTGGTAAAAATGAACTCGCTGTATACTGGGGTATCTCCACCGCAGTTGGACCAGGTGGTGCTGCGTAGCACCAATGGGTGGAGCCAAGTGGTACAGGCAGTGCTGGGAAACCATGACCAACAGTGGAATTGGTGGGACCAATGGTTAACCATTTGGCACAGGATCTCCAGATTCTCTGTGAGCGTACTTCTAGTTATTGATTGGTATGGAAGGCACGCGAGAGAACTGCTTGAGATATCAGAGGTCTCTCCGTCTGGGGCGGTGACTAGAAAAATCTCTGCTGGTGTGGTCCGAGGTGCGGCGGAGCAGTGGTCAGTAGAGGGCGCAGATACTGCCTTACCCGCTAGGCCTCATGAGAAGGAACGGCCCAGAATGGACTCAGCAGTAGCAGAGATGCTTTCTGTCACTGGCCCAGGGGTACAAGTTAAGGTGCCCGGAGACACTATGGGAGAAAGTGTTAATGTTGGTTGCCGTAACAATGTAATGTGTTCACATGGAAAAAATGGTTTATGCTTGGGTCAGGGTAGTTTGTTAGAACAGGTACCCATGGAGTGTTGGACAACGGGTGAGGTGGAGCTGTGCTATGGTCCCGTCGGATGTAGTCCCTCCTCAGGTCTTCTTCTAACAAACACTGAATTGGAAAGCACTGATGATATGGAAAGCTGTGATCTGTTAAGAGTTCGTTCTGTAAACAATGATTTGGTTGCAGTGGGTACCAAGAAAAACTGTTTTGAACCTGAAATACCGATGGTGAAGGGTAAAATGGGTATTTGTAAGTTGAAAGGAGGGCTCAAGGAAGGCAGAGTTCCCCCAAGAAAAGTGAATAAGCCCAGGGACCCCAAAAGAAGAGGAAGGCTGAGTATAGGACAATATAGGAACCTGTTAAGATCCAGGGGGGAATGTTCCTGGAAGCGCACCCGGAAAAAGGGTTGGGCCTACGTGGCTGACAGCCAGCACAGAGGTGTCCCAACCATCATGATGGGTGCTGGTGTTCCTCCCTCCGGATCGAAACAAAGGGGGGGGATATGTGGCAGAGAGAGGCTCTGTCCCTATGAAATTAGAGGTAAAGGAGACACAGAGTTTGCATATCTGCGGACTGCAGGACTACAGAGTGTAGAGTTTAAATGGAGAAAACTGCTCTGTCAGTTTTCTCCAGGTTTTGCTAGCTCCAGATGGGATTCTGTAGTTTGGAGATCCCTGAGAGTTATGGGTGGGACGGGATCTCCAACCCTGTGTCTGGGTCTTGAGGCTAGCGAGCAGGGTGTGTGCCCAGCTGCACACAGCCCATATAACGAGGGGATTTGTGTAGGATGGTGGTGTGTGTGAGCAGCTTGCTGCTTGAAGCTGTGCATGTCCAAAGCTGTGTGAAGGACTTGAAGCTGTGTGCGTCCAAGGAGCCGTGTGCTGTGTGTCGAAAGGTTGGAAGCTGTGTGCGTCCAAGCAGTTTGTTGGACGGGGCAAGTACCTATAGCAGCAGTACTGCTGAAGAGTAGCCAGGTGGGCTAGCATTTTCGTTCTGATTTTGCTGTATTTAATTTAAGCTTGGACCCCTGCGTGGGATTACTGGATGGACTAATATTTTGTTTTCTTCTAATAAACGTGGGCTACCAGGCCCTTAACCATACATGCCTGACTGATGTGGACTAAAAAATGCATCTACCAATTGAGCTAATCACCCCAATGTCACAAATATATATATATATATATATATATATATATATATATATATATATATATATATATATATATATACATATATACATATACACACATATACACACACACACATATACATACATATATACACATATACATACATATATACACATATACATACATATATACACATATTATATATATATATATATATATATATATATATATATTTTTTTAGCAGGGAATAAAATGGCGATTGTTGCTATTTTTTGTCACATGTGCAGCAGTTTTTCAAATGCAATTTTTGGGGAAAAAAATTTCATTTTTATGAATTTAAAAAAACAACAAACGTATAATATATACTACATTTTTTTCTTCATAAAATGTGAAACACAATGTTAATAGATACCTAAGCCCTTGTAAACACGGTCGGAGATTCCGACGGAATGTATCCGATCGGACCGTTTTGTCGGACAATCCGAGTGTGTGTGGTCTCCATCGGACTGTTTCCGTCGGACTATCCGACGGACCAAGTTTTCCAACTTGTCGGTAAAATTTTCCGACAACATGATCCGATCGGACTTTGTCCGATTATGTGTAGAGAATTCCGATCGGACAAAGTGCCACGCATGCTCAGATCAAATTCCTACACCAAAGCTATTGGCTACTAGTCTGAACGTAGTCCCGTCGTAACGAAATAACGTCATCACGTTACGAACGATCGGAATTTCTGACAACTTTATCCGACCGTGTGTATGCAACAGTTTCGGACAAAATCCGACGGATTTGGTTGTCGGAATCTCCGACGGTGTGTACAAGGGCTTACATGTCACGCTTTAAAACTGCGCACGCTCATAGAATGGCGACAAACTACGGTACTTAAAAAAATCAACATAGCTGAGATTTTAAACGCCTTTACAGGTGGGAGTGACGTCATCACGGCTCGGCCAGCCAATCAGCTGAAGCCTGCGAGCCCAGAAGGAAGACCCGGGGGGAAGATGGAAGCCCTGTCAGCACACCGCTGGAGGCGTTGTTTAAAGGGAAGTCTTTTATTATGTGCTAGTATGTGATGCGTACTAGCACATTATACTATTATCCTACAGGGGACTTTTTTTTTTTTTTTTTTTTTGGCGGCTTACTTCCGCTTTAAGTGCTTCTGACCTATGGAAAGGAATACAAAATTTTGATTAGTGGGCGGAGCCAGATGAACCGAGACAAGAATCATAGAGGAAGAAAGAAAAGAAAAGATGAATATTTCAACTGAGAATCAGAAAAATAAAAATCCACCACAAATACAAGTGAAGTCGGGACTTTATATTGCTGTTATCCCATCACGGTGTCATTAAATTATAGACAGTGACACCGCCGCTTGTCTCCTCTCCGCTCCAAATGACTGCGATTTCTACCGTGCCACCAGGCTCATATAAATAATATATTTTCCCAGTAACCTCGGTTGCATGAAAGCGTTTCATTACACGATATCCGGCGCTCAGACGGCGCCCGCAAAGTGACAGAAAACCAAATGAAGAATTTAATAAATAAGTGGGACGCAATCCTCTGGAGCTGAGAAAATTGAAAGCAGATTTGACAGAGAATAAGAAGTTCTAGCAGATTTTCCAATTGTTCCTATCAGGCGTGAGCGCGATTGAAAAACTGGATCCAGTAAATAAGCAGGTTGGATTGCCGCCTCTGATGACTCACCGGGGAAATAAACGCCGGCGTGGAACGACGTTCTCCGTAAATCAATACGGCGAATATGATAAAAAAAAGAATGTTTGTACAAACACTGCGCAGCGCGGCGGAATGCTAAATCATCGCTCGTGTTACCGATGAAGATTGTGATTCTGCATGAGTGCGAACACAGCTACAGGAGCTAATAGATTGCAAGCTCTTCTACCATCTGTATCCTCCCATATACCCTAATAGATTGTCAGCTCTTCTACCTTATGTACCCTCCCTTATACCCTAATAGATTGTAAGCTCTTCTACCATCTGTATCCTCCCATATACCCTAATAGATTGCAAGCTCTTCTACCATCTGTATCCTCCCATATACCCTAATAGATTGTCAGCTCTTCTACTATCTGTATCCTCCCATATACCCTAATAGATTGTCAGCTCTTCTACCATCTGTATCCTCCCATATACCCTAATAGATTGTCAGCTCTTCTACCATCTGTAGCCTACCATATACCCTAATAGATTGTCAGCTCTTCTACCATCTGTAGCCTACCATATACCCTAATAGATTGTCAGCTCTTCTACCATCTGTATCCTCCCATATACCCTAATAGATTGTCAGCTCTTCTACTATCTGTATCCTCCCATATACCCTAATAGATTGTCAGCTCTTCTACTATCTGTATCCTCCCATATACCCTAATAGATTGTCAGCTCTTCTACCATCTGTATCCTCCCATATACCCTAATAGATTGTCAGCTCTTCTACTATCTATATCCTCCCATATACCCTAATAGATTGTCAGCTCTTCTACCATCTGTATCCTACCATATACCCTAATAGATTGTCAGCTCTTCTACCATCTGTAGCCTACCATATACCCTAATAGATTGTCAGCTCTTCTACCATCTGTAGCCTACCATATACCCTAATAGATTGTCAGCTCTTCTACCATCTGTATCCTCCCACATACCCTAATAGATTGTCAGCTCTTCTACTATCTGTATCCTCCCTTATACCCTAATAGATTGTAAGCTCTTCTACCATCTGTATCCTCCCATATACCCTAATAGATTGACAGCTCTTGTACCTTCTGTGTCCTCCATTATACCCTAATAGATTGTAAGCTCTTCTACCTTCTCTATCCTACCTTATATCCTAATAGATTGTAAGCTCTTCTACTATCTGTATCCTCCCTTATACCCTAATAGATTGTCAGCTCTTCTACCATCTGTATCCTACCATATACCCTAATAGATTGTCAGCTCTTCTACTATCTGTATCCTACCATATACCCTAATAGATTGTCAGCTCTTCTACCATCTGTATCCTACCATATACCCTAATAGATTGTCAGCTCTTCTTCCATCTGTAGCCTATCATATACCCTAATAGATTGTCAGCTCTTCTACCATCTGTATCCTCCCTTATACCCTAATAGATTGTCAGCTCTTCTACCATCTGTATCCTCTCATATACCCTAATAGATTGTCAGCTCTTCTACCATCTGTATCCTCTCATATACCCTAATAGATTGTCAGCTCTTCTACCATCTGTATCCTCCCATATACCCTAATAGATTGTCAGTTCTTCTACCATCTGTATCCCTCCTTATACCCTAATAGATTGTCAGCTCTTCTACCATCTGTATCCTAAATTATACCCTAAAAGATTGTAAGCTTTTCTACCATCTGTATCCTCCCACATACCCTAATAGATTGTCAGCTCTTCTACTATCTGTATCCTCCCATATACCCTAATAGATTGTAAGCTCTTCTACCATCTGTATCCTCCCATATACCCTAATAGATTGACAGCTCTTGTACCTTCTGTGTCCTCCATTATACCCTAATAGATTGTAAGCTCTTCTACCTTCTCTATCCTACCTTATATCCTAATAGATTGTAAGCTCTTCTACCATCTGTATCCCCCCTTAGTTCAATGCTTCCGAGCACGCGTCAAATTGTTTCCTAGCATGTGTAGGAATTTTATGTGCCGAAATTGCTACGGACGAATGGAATTTCCGACCCAAAAATTGAGAACCTGCTCTCAATCTGTTTCTGGCCGAAATTCCGCCAGCAAAAGTCCGATGTCGCGTACACGCGATCACATTTTCTGACCAAAAGCTCTCATCGGTCTTTTGCTGGTGTAATTTCCGATTGTGTGTACGCGGCATTACAGATTGTAAGCTCTTCTACCTTTTGTATCCTCCCTTATACCCCAATAGATTGTGAGCAGTTGGGGTTTACCTTTACTAGAGCTCAGCTTTGCATTCCTAGGTAAATGTTATAACAGGACTGCTGATATTTTATTTGCTCTTTTATTATAATTTTATAATTTTATTTTTTGCTCTTTAATTCTATATGAGGTACAAAGCTCTGTCATTTCTCTCTCTGGTATTTTATATGAAAGTGATATTCCTCCAAAGTCCGGGAAGTCAGTCTCCCCACTGCGTTCAAATAAATATTAGATCAAATTCTGATGTTTGCGGCAGATAATCCTAATTCCGGCAAAAACGACATTTTCTCCTAAGATTTAATGTTTCTTATCGAGCGGAGAGCCGGCCGTCTCCCATTTAATACATATTTGCATGCGACTCAGCGGGATAAAGGAGAGCTGATCTGTGCTCTGATACATCATGAGAATTTGTGGGGGGGGGGGCGTTATACACAAAAATTATTTCACTTTTTCAAAGCACTTCGTGTATCATTTACATAATAGTAATATCACAGAGATAAAGTTTATTTTATACATCCTTCTTTAAAATATTTAAGTAATCAAAAAAATCTGGTTCTACTAAAATAGCAGTTTTATTAGATTAAGAAAAATAAAAATTCTAAATAAAAAAATAAATACATAAATAAAATTAAAACAAACAAAATTTTAAACAAAAGAAGAAGGAAGAAGGAAGAAGAAGAGGAAGAAGAAGAGGAAGAAGAAGACAAAAGAAGAAAGAATTTTTCTTCTTTTACTCTAGAAATAAAATGAAATAATAAGAAATATATATATATATATATATATATTTATTTTTTTTTTTTAATTTAATTTACTTTTTATAGTTTTTAAAAACTTAATATTTTTTTTCATTCTTCTTACAGTTTAGAAAAATGGTGATGTTTGTGTCCATTACTTTTTTTTTTTTTTACCTGCTGTGTGTGTATATATATATATATATATATATATATATATATATATATATATATATATATATATATATATATATATATAAATAATATATATGTGTGTGTGCGCATATAAATTTATATATATATATATATATATATATATATATATGTGTATGTATGTATATGTTTGGGGTTATTTTCTAGCAAAAAGAAAAGGTTTAAACCTGTAAAAAAATAAAACTATATAAAAAAAAAAAATAAAAGTGAGAGGGAAAGCCGGGTCAGCAACAGCTTTGCACACAGCGATCCCCTGCCAGTTTGGTCACCCGACTGGCAACAGCTTACTATCCAGCACCATTCATAAACACACCGGGTAAATAAAGGGCTGCCAATCTGAAAGATGTACATTGGTACAAAAGTGTCTCAATGGAGTGAAACGCGTAGGGTATAGGTATATACACGTAAAAATAGGTATTGAACACGTCACCATTTTTCTAGACAAATATATGGGTAAATACCTTCAGAAATTAAGTTCTGTGTAATAAAATGGAATGACACGGGGGAAAAAGTATTGAACACAAAGAAAGGGAGGTACAAAAAGGCATGGAAAGCCAAGACACCAGCTGAAATCTATCAGTAATTAGAAAGCAATCCTGCCCCTTATCAGGGCAAATTAGTATCAAGCTGGTTCAGTCTCAACTGATGGCCTATCAAAAAGGTGTCTCATTACCAAGGTAAGCGTACATATTTGCCAGCACACCATGGATCAGCAATTTTCCTCCAAAAGGTTTCAATGAAAAAGATCACATTACGAAAGGAAGGTGCAACGTTTCGGAGTCGCGCAGGACCCCTTCGCCAGGCATGTCATTACCAAGGTGTCACGCAAGAAAACATCTCATGATGGGTAAAAGCAAAGAGCTCTTTCAAGACCTTCCCAACCTTATTGTTGCAAAACATACTGATGGCATTGGTTACAGAAGGATTTCTAAACATCTGAATGCTCCAGTGAGCACTGTTGGGACCATAATCCGGAACTGGAAAGAACATAATTTCACCATAATTCGGACAGGACCAGGTGCTCCTCACAAGATTTCTGACAGAGGAGTGAAAAGAATCAGAAGAGTTGTCCAAGAGCCAAGGACCACTTGTGGAGAGCTTCATAAAGACCTGGAATTGGAAGGTAGACAATAAGGAATGCAATCACCCGCCATGGCCTGTACACCCACCACACAACACTCCATTGCTGAAGAAAAAGCATGTTGACGTTTGCTGCACAACATTTAGACAAGCCTGTGAAATACCGGGAGAATATAGAGTGGTCAGAGGAGACCAAAATGGAACTCTTTGGATGCCATAATACACCCCATGTATGGAGGTCACATCACCCCAAAAAACACCCCCCATACCAACAGTGAGGTTTGGAGGTGGGAACATCATTTTTTTGAGCTGTTTTTCAGCATACGGTACTGGCAAACTTCATATCATTGAAGGAAAGATGAACGGTGATAAAAATCTGCTGCCGTCTACCAGGATGATGAAGATGAAACGAGGTCGGACATCTCAGCAAGACAACGACCCCAAACACAAAGCCAAGGAAACTCTCCATTGGTTCCAAAGAAAATAAAAAAAAATAAGGCTGCTAGAAAGGCCCAGCCAATCAGCTGACTCAAACCCAATAGAAAATGTATGGAGAGAACTGAAGAAGCGAGTCCATAGAAGAGGCCCACGGAACCTTCAAGATTTGAAGACTGTTTGTGTGGAAGAATAGGCCAAAAACCACACCTGGGCAACGCAAGCGACTGGTTTCTCCACAGGAGGAGCCGGCGTCTTGAATCCGTCATCACCAAAAGGTATTTGTACCAAGTATTAAATACATTTCAGTTAGAGGGTTCAATGCTTATTCCCGGTCTCCTTCCATTTTAATTACACAGAACTTAATTTATGAACTTATTTGTTTTGGTGTCTTTGCCCCTGTACACACGGTCGGAGATTCTGCCAACCAAATCCATCGGATTTTGCCCGTCGGATTTAGTCCGACGGATTGTGTCCGAAACTGTTGCATACACACAGGGCCAGATTAAGAACATCATGGGCCTGGTGCTGAAGATTTTGGTGGGGCCTTTTATAAACAATAAATAAAGAAAAATGCTAACTATTTTTTGTGATAACAAATTAAATTAAAGAGAGAGAGGAAGGATGAGAGAGAGAGAGAGAAAGAGGGTGAAAGAGGTGTGAGGGGTAAGGAAGGGAGGATGAGAGAGAAAGGGGGGGATGAGAGAGAGAGAGGATGCACATGAGGATGTGTGGGAATGAGATCAAATGCAGCCTGGCCAAGGCAAGTGACGGAAGGCACAGAACCCAGAAGGAAGTCCGGGTGAAGGTGGAAGTGCCCGGGCCCCGCCGGACTGATCACATCACAGCACTGGAGGGCTCAGTCTGACAATTTAAGTGTACCCTAATGTGCTAATATGCTGGGCATACTTGTATTATTATTATTATGGCATAACCTACCCCAGGGCCTCTAAAAAGTAGTAATGTTAGAAAAGTTTATTACCGCTTTAATATCACAGGAGCCTCTCATGGGGCCCCCTACTGACCCTGTGGCCCTTGGGCAGTGCCTAAGTGCAGAGTTGTCAACATTTCAAAAATATTTTCAGGGATACTTTTTTTACAAGTGGTATATTTAGAGTAGCTGACATCCCCTATGTTCCTCTATACATCACAATAGTCATTACAAAATGAAATAAGTACTAATAATGGGGCAGAACAAATATGAGGACTGTGAGATTTCCTTTAGTTGAACTGACAAAAGTGCCCATTCTAGAGCTGGTAACATTGAGGATATTCAGCATAATTTTAAAGAACAGTTTTTGTGGGTAAGAGGCATAGGAGAGGAGTATGGATGGTATAAAAGTGGGAAGTATGTGCAGGTGAGGGAGAGGAATGTGGAGGGTCTAACAGTGGGCACTATGTACATGAGAGGAGTGCAGAGGGTATGGCAGAAGGCACTATGTACAGAAGAGGAGTGTGGAGAGTATTACAGTGGGCAGTATGCACAGCAGAGGAGTGTGGAGGGTATGACATTGGGCACTATGTACAGGAGAGAAGTGTGGAGAGTAGGACAGTAAGCAGTAATTACAGGAGAAGAGTGTGGAGGGAGGGTATGACGTGGGCACTATGTATAGGAGAGGAGTATGGAGGGTATGACAGTGAGTAGTATGTACAGGAGAGGAGTGTGGAGAGTATGACAGTGGGTGCTATGTATAGGAGAGAAGTGTTGGAGGTATGACAGTGGGCACTATGTATAGGAGAGAAGTATGGAGGGTATGACAGTGAGTAGTATGTACAGGAGAGGAGTGCGGAGGGTATGACAGTGGGTAGTATGTACAGGAGAGGAGTGCGGAGGGTATGACAGTGGGTGCTATGCATAGGAGAGAAGTGTTGAAGGTATGACAGTGGGCACTATGTATAGGAGAGGAGTATGGAGGGTATGACAGTGAGTAGTATGTACAGGAGAGGAGTGTGGAGGGTATGACGGTGGGCACTATGTATAGGAGAGGAGTGTTGGCGGTATGACAGTGGGCACTATGTATAGGAGAGGAGTATGGAGGGTATGACAGTGGGCAATATGTACAGGAGAAAAGTGTATGACAGTGGGCACTATTTACAAGAGAGGAGGAGTGTGTAGGATATGACAGCAGGCGTTATGTATAGGAGAGAAGTGTGGAGAGTATGACAGCGGGCACTATGTATAGGAGAGAAGTGTAGAGAGTATGACAGTGGGCACTATGTATAGGAGAGAAGTGCGGAGAGTATGACAGTGGGCACTATGTATAGGAGAGAAGTGTGGAGGGTATGACAGTGGGCACTATGTATAGGAGAGAAGTGTATGACAGTGGGCACTATTTACAAGAGAGGAGGAGTGTGTAGGATATGACAGCAGGCGTTATGTATAGGAGAGAAGTGTGGAGAGTATGACAGTGGGCACTATGTATAGGAGTAAAGTGTGGAGAGTATGACAGTGGGCACTATGTATAGGAGAGAAGTGTGGAGAGTATGACAGTGGGCACTATGTATAGGAGAGAAGTGTGGAGGGTATGACAGTGGGCGTTATATATAGGAGAGAAGTGTGGAGAGTATGACAGTGAGCACTATGTATAGGAGAGAAGTGTGGAGAGTATGACAGTGGGCACTATGTATAGGAGAGAAGTGTGGAGGATATGACAGTGGGCACTATGTATAGGAGAGAAGTGTGGAGGGTATGACAGTGGGCACTATGTATAGGAGAGAAGTGTGGAGAGTATGACAGTGGGCACTATGTATAGGAGAGAAGTGTGGAGGATATGACAGTGGGCACTATGTATAGGAGAGGAGTGTGGAGGGTATGACAGTGGGCACTATGTATAGGAGAGAAGTGTGGAGAGTATGACAGTGGGCACTATGTATAGGAGAGGAGGATGAAGTAATCTGGGAAGGAAAAATGTAAAGGTTTGTGGAAGGATGTTTAGGGACTGCGTAGTGGTTAAGCGGGCCAGACATGGATTGAAATGACACCAATTAAGCAGAGACCAGCCATAGTCGATATATGTATGGGCTAGCTGGTTTTACACAAGTCAACCTATTAACCGACTTGAGTACAACCAGCCTGTCAGGTTTTCCCCAAAACAATCAGTGCTGCCAGCTATAGTTACCAACACTAATCATTGTATTGACTGGCAGAACACAATAACACTGCGGGAGTGATCGCCCCATTCACAGGTCAGCGGGTGAGAGGGTGTGTGGGGACAGGCTGGGGGGAGATACTAGTCAGTCTCTGGGTAGGCACTGGTTAGTATCAGAGCCAGATACACACAGGTTACATACGCCACGATCATTAGAGCGAGAACAATAATTCTAGCACTAGACCTCCTCTGTAACTCTAAACATGTAACCTGTAAAAAAATGTAAAGCAAAATCGTGCCAACTTTAGTGATTTTTTTTATGAATGAAACGGTTTCTTTCCAAAAAAAAGTTTGAAAAATTGCTGCACAAATATCGTGTAACATAAAAAGTTGCAAAGACCACCATTTTATTCCATAGGGTCTCTGCTAAAACAATATATAATGCTTGAGGGTTCTGAGTAATTTTCTAGCATAAAAAAAATGATGATTTTTACATGTAGGAGAGAAGTCTCAGAATGGGCCTGGGTGGCAAGGGGTTAATTATCACAAGTAATATACAAATAATTATTATAAGCTCTGTGATGTCATCCTCTCCGTCTGCTGCAGAGTGTTCCAGCTTGTATTTATACTGCCGCTCTGTATGTAGCTTCTGACAGGCTGTGCAAGGAGCCCCGTATCTCCGGAACCATAGATGATGGCAGCTCCATATTGTAACCAGTGCTGGAGTGGGTCTTTAGCTACATATCCCCCAAATGTGGGGTCTCTGTGACTCCTGATCGCCGAGCTACAATCCTCAAAGTCGATCTTTTTTTCTTTTTTTTTTGTGATTTTTTTTTTTTTTTTTTTTGGGCAAATGGGCCTATCTTGAGAAAGGGGCCTGGAGCTGCAGCTCAAATAGCCCCCTATGTTAATCCGGCCCTGCATACGCACGGTCGGGCCAAGTTGGTTGAAAAATCCGGTAATTTCGTTACGATGGGACTACATTCAGGCTAGTAGCCAATAGCTTTGATGTAGGAATTTGATCTGAGCATGCGTGGCACTTGGTCCAATCAAAATGCTCTACACATGATCGGATTAGGTCCGACCGGCCAAGTTGGTCGGGAAATATTTCCAACATGATGGAAAATTGGGTCGGACGGAGATTCGGACGGAATCAGTCCGATGCAGACCACACACAGTCGGATTATCTGACGACACGGTCCGATAAGATACATTCCGACAGATTCTCCGACCGTGTGTACAAGGGCTTTAGTATGTATGGATTGCACGGGTTGTTACCGACATGTGGGGAACATTTCATAAATTGAATAAATATTTAGCTAGAAAAATTGTGATGTGTTCAATACTGTATTTTACGCACAATATATATATATATATATAAAAATAAAGCAAAATACATTTTGAGTAGAGAAAAAAAAATAAAAATAAAAATACACTAAAACGTGAAAAAGACGGCGTCATTAACCAACACCTTGCAGGCCTACGGTAAATGTATTTAAATGTTATCAAAGGGCACCAATGGCTGAATGGGCCTACCAGAGCTGATTTTTGAACATGTGATTAAAAAAAATAAAAAATAATAATCCCTTTAGTTAGTATTAGTTAAAATCCTCATGCATTAAATATTTACATGAAAGGAAAATCTCATAGAGGATAGCAGAGGTGTACAACCCTCCTTTTCAGACTTACATCATCTGCTACAAGAGTGTGAGCGGTCTCCGTGCCGGTCCGCACCCGCCCCTTCACAGCTTAAGTCTGAAGTTAATACTAAAACCAGTAATGATGGAATGTAGAGGCAATTATTTAATATGATAAAAATGGAGAGAATTATACTCTATATTGTCAAAAGTATTGGTACACTTGTTTTTACACCAGGGGTCTCAAACTGGTGGCCCTCCAGATGTTGCGAAACTACAAGTCCCATCATGCCATTGCCTTTGGGGGTCTTGCTCTTAACTGTCAGCCTTGCAATGCCTCATGGGACTTGTCGTTTTTCAACAGCTGGAGGGCCACCAGTTTGAGACCTCTGCTTTACACACACATGAACTTTAATGACATCCCAGTCTTAGTCCGTAGGGTTCAATATTGAGTTGGCCCTTTGCAGCTATAACAGCTTCACCTCTTCTGGGAAGACCGTCCACAAGGTTTAGGAGGGTGTCTATGGGAATTCTTTCCTGAATCCTTTGTGCACTGGTCCAAATAATTTGGTGGAGGGGGGGAGAATTATGGTGTGGGGGGTTGTTTTTCAGGGATTGTTCCAGTGAAAGAAACTCTTAAGGCGTCAGCATACCAAGACATTTTGGACAATTTCATGCTCCCAACTTTGTGGGAACAGTTTGGGGACGGAACCTTCCTGTTCTAACATGACTGCCCACCAGTGTACAAAGCAAGGTCCATAAAGACATGGATGAGCGAGTTTGGGGTGGAGGAACTTGACTGTCCTTACCTCAACCTGATAGAGCACCTTTGGGATGAATTAGAGAGAAGACTCTCATCAAACATCCAACATCAGTGCCTGACCTCACAAATGCGCTTCTGGAAGAATGGTCAAATATTCCCATAGACACATCTCCTAAACCTTGTGGACGGCCTTCCCAGAAGAGTTGAAGCTGTTATAGCTGCAAAGGGCGGAGCCAACTCAATATTGAACCCTACGGACGAAGACTGGGATGCCATTAAAGTTCATGTGCGTGTAAAGGCAGGTGTCCCAATACTTTTGGGACGCCTGCCAAAATACTTTTGAGAATATAGTATATATTCTTACAGATGCAACCGTCCCTTTGAGCGCAACCATATGATGAGGCCCGCAATGAAATTGAATTTGACACCCCTGGGACTTCATGAATCTGATGTTTGTTAATGAGAAAATGCCAAGCATCCTCAATGACCCACAACCTAAATGTCTGAAAATCGGGAACCGTGGCTCACCTACGTCTTACCATCCCTGAATCCCTCCAACCTGAGCATTCTATAACTCATCTGATCTCTTGACTCGAGTCTGTGGGTGATATATACTAATATACCTCTTCCCTCCTGTACCCCCCACTTTGTACCTTCTCATTCCACCCCAATTTCTGTTCCCTTCTCATTCCTCCCCGGATCCACCGGCTCCAATGGCAACCCAAACTGCCCATAGGCTTTAGCTACCTTGTCTAAGTGTCTGAAGGAAGTGGATGTCGGAGACTGAACAATGACTGTTCTAGATGTTTGCTCGAAAATATCATTTTTCTTTTTCCCAACAGTATTAACCCCTTCACCACCACCCAGCACATTCACTGCCTTATCAATATTATTGCTGTCATTTTCTGGCACATTTATAGTTCCTGCCGTGTCCACAGTCACCGTTGTCCCCATACACACTTCACCTCCAGGTGAAGGAGAAACAGGCTCTCTGGAGCTGGCAGCCATCTTGTTTCTAGAACTACAGGTCTCAGAAGTAGTAGCAAAATCCAGGCGTGGAGTGTATGATGGAGATCCATCCACATTGCTCTGGTGGGCTGATGACACCTCTGCCAGGGGCTCTCCCTCCATGTCTGCAGAAGGTTTCTCCACAGCAGAAACTCCAACAGGCAGCTGTTTGCAGATCTCCTTCCCTCTCTGTTCCTCAGCCGGGACACCATCCACTACAGACGGAACACCATCCACTACAGACGGAACACCATCCACTACAGCCGGGACACCATCCACTACAGACGGAACACCATCTACTACAGACGGGACACCATCCACTACAGCCGGGACACCATCCACTACAGACGGGACACCATCTACTACAGACGGGACACCATCCACTACAGCCGGGACACCATCCACTACAGACGGAACACCATCTACTACAGACGGGACACCATCCACTACAGCCGGGACACCATCCACTACAGCCGGGACACCATCCACTACAGCCGGGACACCATCCACTACAGACGGGACACCATCCACTACAGCCGGGACACCATCCACTACAGACGGGACACCATCTACTACAGACGGGACACCATCTACTACAGACGGGACACCATCCACTACAGCCGGGACACCATCTACTACAGACGGGACACCATCCACTACAGCCGGGACACCATCCACTACAGACGGGACACCATCCACTACAGACGGGACACCATCCACTACAGCCGGGACACTATCTACTACAGCCGGGACACCATCCACTACAGCCGGGACACCATCCACTACAGACGGGACACCATCCACTACAGCCGGGACACCATCCACTACAGCCGGGACACTATCTACTACAGCCGGGACACCATCCACTACAGCCGGGACACCATCCACTACAGACGGGACACCATCCACTACAGCCGGGACACTATCTACTACAGCCGGGACACCATCCACTACAGCCGGGACACCATCCACTACAGACGGGACACCATCCACTACAGCCGGGACACCATCCACTACAGCCGGGACACCATCCACTACAGCCGGGACACTATCTACTACAGCCGGGACACCATCCACTACAGCCGGGACACCATCCACTACAGACGGGACACCATCCACTACAGCCGGGACACTATCTACTACAGCCGGGACACCATCCACTACAGCCGGGACACCATCTACTACAGCCGGGACACCATCCACTACAGACGGGACACCATCCACTACAGCCGGGACACCATCCACTACAGCCGGAACACCATCTACTACAGCAGGGACACCATCCACCACAGCCGGGACACCATCCACCACAGCCGGGACACCATCCACCACAGCCGGGACATCATCCACTACAGCCGGGACATCATCCACTACAGCCGGGACACCATCCACCACAGCCGGGACATCATCCACTACAGCCAGGACACCATCCACCACAACCGGGACACCATCCACTACAACCGGGACACCATCCACTACAACCGGGACACCATCCACTACAACCGGGACACCATCCACTACAACCGGGACACCATCCACTACAACCGGGACACCATCCACTACAACCGGGACACCATCCACTACAACCGGGACACCATCCACTACAACCGGGACACCATCCACTACAGCCGGGACACCATCCACTACAGCAGGTGGGGCAGACATGCTGGTAGGAGGCAGTACAGCACACTGGGATCCCTCCACCAGTGCCGGCTCTGCCTCACCCACAGGGACCTCTGATGGTTCACCAACAGACCCGTCTGCCCTCAGGGGTGACTCCATCTGTTGGATGAACTGCAGGGTGCCATGTTGACTCTCAACCCCCTGGCTGGTTCCGATTCCCCAGCCTGACATGGGGGGAGAGGTGCAGAGACAGATGAAGCCGGGTTGTCTGTTACCTGCTGATCCACAGAACTCACCGATGTCTGGCTGGAAAATCTTTTCTCATTTTTAAACTTTTCTGCAAAAAGCTTCTCCTCAGCCCTTCCAATTGTCCGAAAACGGTCAACAATCTTCTGTCTGTAGACATCCACGTTCTCAGCAGGGCCTGGACCCACAGACAGATCCTCCACCTCCTCCTCCTCACTAGGCCCCGTATCATCAGGGGAATCCCCCCCAGGGCCTCCCCCAGGATCAGGCATTATTCCTGGTCCGAGCTAGCAGGCAAGGCCCAGGCTTGAAAAAAATGGTGGTTCTCAGAGAGCTCCTTGGGTGTGTCCTCCTCCTCCTTCCCACTGATCACCAATGTAAGGAACATTCTTCTCACTGATCACCAATGTAAGGAACATTCTTCTCACTGATCACCAATGTAAGGAACATTCTTCTCACTGATCACCAATGTAAGGGACATTCTTCTCACTGATCACCAATGTAAGGAACATTCTTCTCACTGATCACCAATGTAAGGAACATTCTTCTCACTGATCACCAATGTAAGGAACATTCTTCCCACTGATCACCAATGTAAGGAACATTCTTCTCACTGATCACCAATGTAAGGAACATTCTTCTCACCGATCACCAATGTAAGGAACATTCTTCTCACTGATCACCAATGTAAGGAACATTCTTCTCACTGATCACCAATGTAAGGAACATTCTTCTCACTGATCACCAATGTAAGGAACATTCTTCTCACTGATCACCAATGTAAGGAACATTCTTCCCACTGATCACCAATGTAAGGAACATTCTTCTCACTGATCACCAATGTAAGGAACATTCTTCTCACTGATCACCAATGTAAGGAACATTCTTCTCACTGATCACCAATGTAAGGGACATTCTCCTCACTGATCACCAATGTAAGGAACATTCTTCTCACTGATCACCAATGTAAGGAACATTCTTCTCACTGATCACCAATGTAAGGAACATTCTTCTCACTGATCACCAATGTAAGGGACATTCTCCTCACTGATCACCAATGTAAGGGACATTCTTCCCACTGATCACCAATGTAAGGAACATTCTTCTCACTGATCACCAATGTAAGGAACATTCTTCTCACTGATCACCAATGTAAGGAACATTCTTCTCACTGATCACCAATGTAAGGAACATTCTTCTCACTGATCACCAATGTAAGGAACATTCTCCTCACTGATCACCAATGTAAGGAACGTTCTTCTCACTGATCACCAATGTAAGGAACATTCTTCTCACTGATCACCAATGTAAGGAACATTCTTCTCACTGATCACCAATGTAAGGAACATTCTTCTCACTGATCACCAATGTAAGGAACATTCTTCCCACTGATCACCAATGTAAGGAACATTCTTCTCACTGATCACCAATGTAAGGAACATTCTTCTCACTGATCACCAATGTAAGGAACATTCTTCCCACTGATCACCAATGTAAGGAACATTCTTCTCACTGATCACCAATGTAAGGAACATTCTTCTCACTGATCACCAATGTAAGGAACATTCTTCCCACTGATCACCAATGTAAGGAACATTCTTCTCACTGATCACCAATGTAAGGAACATTCTTCCCACTGATCACCAATGTAAGGAACATTCTTCTCACTGATCACCAATGTAAGGAACATTCTTCTCACTGATCACCAATGTAAGGAACATTCTTCCCACTGATCACCAATGTAAGGAACATTCTTCCCACTGATCACCAATGTAAGGAACATTCTTCTCACTGATCACCAATGTAAGGAACATTCTTCTCACTGATCACCAATGTAAGGAACATTCTTCTCACTGATCACCAATGTAAGGAACATTCTTCTCACTGATCACCAATGTAAGGAACATTCTTCTCACTGATCACCAATGTAAGGAACATTCCCCTCACTGATCACCAATGTAAGGAGCATTCTTCCCACTGATCACCAATGTAAGGAACATTCTTCTCACTGATCACCAATGTAAGGAACATTCTTCTCACTGATCACCAATGTAAGGAACATTCTTCTCACTGATCACCAATGTAAGGAACATTCTTCCCACTGATCACCAATGTAAGGGACATTCTTCTCACTGATCACCAATGTAAGGAACATTCTTCCCACTGATCACCAATGTAAGGAACATTCTTCCCACTGATCACCAATGTAAGGAACATTCTTCTCACTGATCACCAATGTAAGGAACATTCTTCTCACTGATCCCCAATGTAAGGAACATTCTTCTCACTGATCACCAATGTAAGGAGCATTCTTCCAAATTGAGAAATTCTGCCTTGAAATGTCTTCTCTCATGAAATACAATAATTAGCATTTTCTTGGTGTGGTGACAGGTTCACTTGAAGCTGCAAATCTCGATGAAGATGTAGAACGTTCCGGAGCCCGGGGAGTTCTCCTCATGACTCGGGAGGCACATTTGTGAGTTTATTTGTGAATGTCAGATGGCCTTTCTGTACCGAACGACTGACATCGGGAGAGCGGGATATTAAATATATCCACTTGTAAATACACACTGCTAGGGAAATATATACACCGTATACCTCTAGGTGCCTGCTCATGTCTTTAATAACACTGACAGAGAATTGTCCTGGAGGTACAATAAATAATAAAATATGACATTTTAATCCTGATAGGCAATGTGGAAAATAATTGCCAGCCAAGCCTGCAGAGATCTCAGGGGTGGAGGAGAGGAGAGCCCACAGATAATGGAATGTAAGGAATTATATTGGACGGACGTAATTAAATGGAAGGAAAGAGAAGGCTCAGCTGTACAGAAATCCACTGATTGGCTAAAGAAACATTGAGACTGTCAGTGCTCCGATTATTGTTACATTGTAACAGATTGACAACAACATGACCATTCTGATTTCCGATCTGCAATGTTTGGTGGACAGAGCATCACGAGAGCCTTGGTCTCCATAAACAGTGGCAGCCCATCCATAGGGGGCACATGGGCATCACCCCCCTCCAGGCAGTCACAATTTTTTTTTTTAAACCGGCCCTTTAAAAAAATAAACAACAAAACAAACAAAAAAGCTCCATAAGTGCACTGTGTTCGGACGCCAGATACAGTGCTCTATGGGAAGCACCCCATCTATGCAATCAGGAGATTGCAGACACGGCGCTTCATTTGCGGGCTTTTATCCCACCTTGCGGCACTTTCCAAAGCGCCGAGTAGCTTCCGCCCAGCGCTCGTAGCATCTATTATTACGGCCGGGCAGTTTGATTGACATCTGAGTTAGATGTCACTTCCTGTTTTCTCTCTTCCATTGCGCCCGGGAGAGAGAAAACCAGAAGTATGAGGAGCGGATTCCTCCATCGCGGCTGCCAGTGGAAGGAGACACCACAGGAGAGGAGAGGACAACACAGCAAGGTAAGTACCGCTGTGCTTCCCGCGGAGAAGGGGAGGTTTGATGGGACACAGGTTGCATTTGATGGGACACAGGCTGCATGTAAGGAGGGACTCTGCTGCGGGCACCTGATGTAAGGACGGACTCCGCTGGGGATACCTGATGGCATCTGGTCACAGGCGACGTGGCAAGTGACACGCTCAGGGCTCCCACTGATTCTGCATTATGGTGAGTTGAATGATTTCATTTTATATTACAAAGTAATAATAGAAATAATGTGCTTCAATTATCCTGACACCATAACAACCATGGTGCCGGGATGATTGAAGTGCTAACACCAGCTGTTTGGAGTATCTTTATCTCCTGATTGTTAAACTTTCTAGAATACAAATATTTCTATTGTAGGATCTGGGCCTGCTGTCCCTCCATCCCTCTCTCCCTCTCCCTCCATCCCTCGTTCATCTCAGACGCTAACCACACTACCTTAGAGCCACGCCCAATATTTTGCTGAAACCACGCCCATTTTCACCAAGTGGGGGGTCAAAAAGGAAGGATGGAGGGACAGAGTGAGGAGAAAAAAAAAAGCCAATCACATGCTTATGTGCGAGGGACATCGGTCCCAAAGAGGAAGAGGCAATTCTGCCTCATCTGTGCCACCAGTACCCCCTGCCAGTGCCACCTGCCAGTGCCCACCAGTGCCACCTATCAATGCCCATGTGTGCCACCTATCAAGTGTTGCCAATCAGTGCCTCATCAGTGCCACCCTGCAGTGCTGCCTATCAGTGTAGCCAACCAGTGCTGATCACTGCCCATTATTGCCACCCATCAGTGCCCATCACTGCCTCCTATCGGTGCCCATCAGTTCCGCCTCATCAGCGTACATCAATGAAGGAGAAAAATTAAACGTTTGCAAAATTTTATAACAAAATATAAAAAATTATATATTTTTTTTTAAAAATTTGGTCTTTTAAAAAATTTTTGAACAAAATATAAAACTGTAGAGGTGATCAAATACCACCAAAAGAAAGCTCTATTTGTGGAAAAAAAAAAATGTAATTTGAGTACAGTGTTGTATGACCGCGCAATTGCCATTCAAAGTGCATCAGCGCTGAAAGCTGAAAATTGGCCTGGGCAGGAGGGGGGTTAAGTGCCCAGTAAACAAGTGGTTAAAGCCAGTTCCAAGTTTGTGATAGCTGCAGCTGCAGCTGCAGCAGCCATGAGCTTGATTTAACCCCTTGCCTACCATGCTGTTTGTAAACGTTCTTTGGTAGACAAATGTTTAAGGGGTGTATTTATTTAAAAAAAACAAAAAAAAACATAGCTGTTTATCCATTGAGACTGAATAGGGTAAAATCAAACAGTCTCAGCCTATATCCTCTACAGATTAAATGTTATTCGCTAAGAAAATTGTGTAAATTTGGATAAAATGCCACATTATGGCCACTAGATGGAGCTTAGAAACGTACCTATTTCTTATTGTACTCAGCACCTTCTAGTGGCCATAAGGTGGTATTTTTCCCTTTTTTTTGTTTTTTGTTTTTTAACGAATAATATTCGATCTGCAGAGAATATAGCCTGCAAATGTTTGATTTTGCCCCATTGGCACAGAATGAATTTACATGCAGATTAAATGCACTTTTTTTTATATTTTTTTTATTTTAATGAAAAAAAATTGATCTACAGAGAATATAGCCTGCGAACATTTGATTTTTGCCCCATTGGCACAGACTGAATTTACATGCAGTTTAAATGCATTTTTTTTAAATAATTCCCCCCTATGCAATGCAATTGTTCCTGTTATGTCTTTCAGTTTTCTGTTTTTTGAGTTTTCTATAATTATCTTAATGTTTTTATTTTTCTATTTTTTTTCTACATGCAGTTTAAATGCATTTTTTTTTTTATAATTCCCCCCTATGCAATTGTTCCTGTTATGTCTTTCAGTTTTCTGTTTTGTGAGTTTTCTTTCATTATCTTAATGTTTTTATTTTTCTATTTTTTTTTCTAGTTTTTTTCTACATGCAGTTTAAATGCATTTTTTTTTTTTTTTTTTTATAATAATTCCCCCCTATGCAATTGTTCCTGTTATGTCTTTCAGTTTTCTGTTTTGTGAGTTTTCTTTCATTATCTTAATGTTTTTATTTTTCTATTTTTTTTTTTCTATTTTTTTTTTTTTAATCCTCTGTATTTGACCCTTTTTTGATAAACAGTTTTAATAAGCTTTACCATAAAGAATTATTATTGCTGTCTAGGTGAGACCCCAGTGAAGGATTTCTTGGCGGGTTGGAAGGTTCCTTTAGGCGGGTGAAGGTGTTGTCAGGATGGGAAGTGTTGATTTGCGCGGGGTGTCTGCACCGATATCCTCATACGATCGAACGCCTCTGTTGTTTGACAGGTCGCATTATTCACGGCGGATGCCGTTCCTAAGGGTGACGCCGATGGTGACTGCTCACTTTGGAAACTTTTCTTTATCGCTGAAGGACGCTGTGTACTTTTTTTTTTGTGCTGCACTTCCTCTTCTAATGTTATACACCCCCCCCCCTCCCCTCCCCCGATCCATAAATCTTAAATCTTTATTTATACAGGTTTTATTTTCTGGGAATTTATTTATCATACCATTTATCTCAAAGTTTTTTTTTTTTTTTTTTTTTTTTTTTTGCTAGTACAACCGCGGCCAAAGGTTTTGAGAATGAGACAAATATCAATTTTCACAAAGGCTGCTGCCTCAGTTTTTACGATGGCGATTTGCATCTACTCCAGAATGTTATGAAGAGCGATCGGATGAATGAAGCCCCTCTTTTGCCATGAAAATTACCTTAACCACTTCAGCCCCGGACCAATTTGCAGCCAAAGGACCAACCCCCTTTTTGCGATTCGGCGCTGCGTCGCTTTAACTGACAATTGCGCGGTCGTGGCGACGTGGCTCCCACACAAAATTTTTTCCCACAAATAGAACTTTCTGGTATTTGATCACCTCTGCGGTTTTTATTTTTTGCGCTATATACAAAAATAGAGCGACACTTTTTAAAAAAATCGCATTATTTTTTGCTATAATAAACATCGCCAAAAAATATATAGAAAAACAAATATTTTCCTCAGTTGAGGCCGATACGTATTCTTCTACATATTTTTGGTTAAAAAAAAATCGCAATTAGCAAATATTCATTGGTTTGCACAAAAGTTATAGAATTTACAAAATAGGGGATAGTTTTATAGCATTTTTATTAATATTTTTTTTTTTTTACTAGTAATGGCTGCGATCAGCGATTTTTATTGTGACAGCGACATTATGGCGGACACATCGGACATTTTTGACACATTTTTGGAACCATTGTCATTTATACAGCAATCAGTGCTATTTAAAGAGGAAGTAAACCCTGATGAGTTTACTTCCTCTTTCATTCCCTGCAAAGGCAAAGCATAATGGACTACTATGCATCGCATCGCATCGCATAGTAGCCCATCATGTGTCACTTACCTGACACAGGAGCCAGCGAAGTCACCGCTGTCCCCTGTAGTCCGCCGCATCCATCTTCTTGGTGGGGTCTCATAGCTCCGCCGCTGTCATTCGGCGAAGCCGCGATGACATCACTCCCGCGCATGCGCACGGGAGCCAATACGCCCGGCAGCTCCGTCGTTGAGAATGCCGTGCTCAGTGCGCCTGCACGCCGCTGTCTACGGCGCATGCGCCGTAGACAGCGGTGCCTGATTTCGGGCAAATATCTCCTAAACCATATAGATTTAGGAGATATTGCTTGGATCTACAGGTAAGCCTTAATCTAGGCTTACCTGTAGGTCAAAGTGGTTTGTAAGGGTTTACAACCACTTTAAATGCAGTGATTCCTGTGTAAATGACACTGGCAGTGAAGGAGTTAACCACTAGGGGGCAGTGTAGGGGTTATGTGTGACGTTATGTGTTTTTTTTTTTATTTTAGTGGGACGTGGTCTGGCATGTGACATCACTAATTGTCCTTCCCTATAAAAGGGAACAGACAATCAGTGACAGCAACACAAGGAAGCACAGGAGAGTTTCGTTTGCACAGACCTCCCCTAATTCTTCAGCTCTGTGACCCGGTCCGGTCCCGCAGCCACGGAGCACAGGACCGGGTCGTGAGCGCGCCACTGGTGGCGCTCAACCGACCCACGGCTGGGCAATTAAAAAGCAACGTACAGGTACGTGCTTGTGCCCAGCCGTGCCATTCTGCCGACGTAGATTGGCGTGAGGCGGTCCTTAAGTGGTTAATCCCATAAAAAAAAAAAGTCCTCTGTATTTGTTGTATTTGTTGTGAAGAAGAAGATTTCAGGGCGCCCAAGTGCCAGGAGGCATCTCTAATGCCCCGTAAACAAGTTCCGACGAAAAAAATCTGATTGGATTACGTTGTTGGAAAATCCGATCGTGTGTGGGCTCTATCGGACTTTTTCCATAGGAATTGCCGCCAGAAAAAGTTTGAGAGCCGGATCCTAAATTTTCCGACAACAAAATCCGATCGGCCTTTTTTCTGATCGTGTGAGAATTCCGACGAACAAAGTGCCACGCGCGCACAGAAAAAAATTTGGAGACGAAAGCTATTGGCTACTGGCCTCTATGTTGTCCCGTCGTACGCATATAACGTCACCTCCTTCCGAACAATCGGATTTCCCGACAACTTTGTGCGACCGTGTGTATGTGAGACAAGTTTCGGCACAAAATCCGTCGAGAAAAAAAATCAGACGGATTTCGTGGTCGGAATTTCCGACCGTGGGTATGGGGCATTGTGCCGTGGCCACACGCCCGGACTTTCCGGCAGGCTAATGCCCCGTACACACGGTTGAACATTCCGACCACAAAATCCGTCTGATTTTTTCCAGATGGATTTTGTTCGAACCTTGTGTTGCATACACACGGTCGGACAAAGTTGTCGGAGAATCTGATTGTTCGGGAAAATTGGTGATGTTCGTTGCGTACGACGGGACTGCGTAGAAGCTAGTAGCCAATAGCTTTGGTCTCGTAATTTGATCTGAGCATGCGTGGCACTTTGTCTGTCGAAATTATCTACAAACGATCGGAAAAAGTCAGATCTGATTTTTTTTTGTCGGAAAATTTTAGATCCTGCTCTTAAATTTTTTCCGTCGGAATTTCCAACGGAAAAAGTCCGATAGAGCCCACACACGATTGGATTTTCCGACAATATAATCCGATCAGACCTTTTCCATCAGATTTTCCGTCCGTGTGTACAAGGCATAAGTCCGAAGGGATCAGTCCATCGGACAATTCGATCATGTGTGGGCTAGTCCGATTGTTTTAAAAAAAAATATCAGACGGACCTAGAAATAGAACATGTTTCAAATCGATCCAACAGACTCAATTCCGACGGACTAAAATCGGGAAAATCGTTCGTCTTCATGCTGGTCTGATGGACCAAATACGACGCAAGGGCAGCTATTGGCTACTGAACTTCCTTGTTTAGTCCCGTTTACGTCATCACGTTCAAAATGATCGGACTTTCTAGCGGACTTATACCCCATACAAACGGTCGGACATTCCGACGACAAAATCCGTCTGATTTTTTCCAATGGATTTTGGCTCAAACTTGTCTTGCACACACACGGTCGCACAAAGTTGTCAGAAAATCCAATCGTTCAGAGCGCGGTGGCGTATAACACATACGACGGGACTGTAAAGAGGGCAGTAGCCAATAGCATTCATCTCGTAATTTATTCTGAGCATGCGTAGCACTTTGTGCGTCTGTATTCTCTACACGCGATCGCAATTTAAACGATCGGATTTTGTCACCGGAAACATTTTAGAACAAGATCTCAAACTTTGTGTGTCGGAAATTCCGACGGAAAAAGTCTGATGGAGCCCACACGCGATCGGAATTTCCGACAACATGGTCCGATCGCACATTTTCCGTCGCAAAGACCGACCGTGTGTACAGGGCATTAGTCCGTTTGTGTGTGGCCAAGCCCGTTCGTTCGGAATGTCCGTCGGAAAGTCTGGTTGTGTGTACACGGCATTACAGGTTACATAGTAGGTGAGGTTGAAAAAAGACACAAGTCCATCAAGTCCAACCCATGTGTGTGATCATATGTCAGTATTACATTGTATATCCTGTATGTTGTGTGATTATATGTCAGTATTACATTGTATATCCTGTATGTTGTGTGATTATATGTCAGTATTACATTGTATATCCTGTATGTTGTGTGATCATATGTCAGTATTACATTGTATATCATGTATGTTGTGTGATTATATGTCAGTATTACATTGTATATCATGTATGTTGTGTGATTATATGTCAGTATTACATTGTATATCTTGTATGTTGTGTGATTATATGTCAGTATTACATTGTATATCCTGTATGTTGTGTGATTATATGTCAGTATTACATTGTATATCATGTATGTTGTGTGATTATATGTCAGTATTACATTGTATATCATGTATGTTGCGGTCGTTCAGGTGCTTATCTAATAGTTTCTTGAAACTATCGATGCCCCCCGCTGAGACCACTGCCTGTGGAAGGGAATTCCACATCCTTGCCGCTCTTAGCCCTTGTACACACGGGTCGGACATTCCGACAACAAAATCGGTCGGATTTTGTCAGACGGATTTTGTCCGAAACTTGTGTTTCATACACACGGTCGGACAAAGTTGTCGGAAAATCCGATCGTACGTAACGTAATGACGTTATTTAGTTACGACGGGACTACGTTCAGGCTAGTAGCCAATAGCTTTGGTCTAGGAATTTGATCTGAGCATGCGTGGCACTTTGTCCGATCGGAATTCTCTACACACAATCGGACAAAGTCATGTTGTCGGAAAGATTTATAGCCCAGCTCTAAAACTTTGTCCGTCGGATATTCCGATGGAAACAGTCCGATGGAGCCCACACACGGTCGGAGTATCCGACAACACGGTCCTATCGGACATTGTCCGTCGGAATGTCCAACCGTGTGTACAAGGGCTTACAGTAAAGAACCCTCTACGTAGTTTCTCTCTCCATTTCCATTGTCTCCATCGTACTCGTTTCATTTTCAGTAAGGATGAGCCGAACACCCCCCCCCCTGGTTCGGTTCGCACCAGAACCTGCAAACAGACCTAAACTTCGTGTGAACTTTAGAACCCTATTAACCACTTCCCGACCAGCGCACGACGATGTACGTCGACAGAATGGCATGGGCAGGCATATTGGCGTACATGTACGTCCAATATTCGTTGCTGCCGTGCCATCGGGAGCGCGCCGCCGGCTGCGCGCTCCCGCGCTGGTCGGGACCCCCGTGAGTCCGGTCGCGGGACCCGCGGACTCGATCGCCGCGGGCATCCCCGCGATCGTCTCACGGAGCGGCCGAATGGAGGAAATGCTGTATAAACAACATTTTTCCATTCTGCCTAGCAACTAGTGACGCTGATCTCTGCTCCATGTGATTGGAGCAGAGATCAGTGTACACTAAATGAAAGCCCAACCCCCCCACAGTTAGTAACACACCCCTAGGAACACTTAACCCCTACACTGCCACCCACTGGTTAACCCTTTCACTGCCAGTGTCATTTACACAGGAATCACTGCATTTATATAGCAGTGATTACTGTATAAATGACAATGGTCCCAAAAATGTGTCAAAAATGTCCGATGGGTCCCCCACAATGTCGCAGTCACAATAAAAATCGCAGATCGCCGCCATTACTAGTAAAAAAAAAAAATAATAAAAAATTATTAATAAAAATGCTATAAAACTATCCCCTATTTTGTAAACGCTATAACTTTTGCGCAAACCAATCAATAATCGCTTATTGCGATTTTTTTTACCAAAAATATGTAGAAGAATACGTATCGGCCTAAACTGAGGGAAAAAAATGTTTTTTTATATATTTTTGGGGGATATTTATTATTACAAAAAGTAAAAAATAATGTGTTTTTTTCAAAATTATCGCTCTATTTTTGTTTATAGCGCAAAAAATAAAAACCGCAGGGGTGATCAAATACCACCAAAAGAAAGCTCTATTTGTGGGAAAGAAAAGGACGTTAATTTTGTTTGGGAGCCACGTCGCACGACCGCGCAATTGTCAGTTAAAGCGACGCAGTGCCGAATCGCAAAAAGTGGTCTGGTCTTTGACCAGCAAATTGGTCCGGTCTGAAAGTGGTTAAAGTCTTTGGGACTCGAACGTTAAAAATCAAAAGTGCTAATTTTAAAGGGTAATATGCAAGTTACTGTCCTAAAAAGTGTTTGGGGACCCGGGTCCTGCCCCAGGGGACATGGATCAATGCAAAAAAAAGTTTTAAAAACTGCAGTTTTTTAGGGAACAGTGATTGTAATAATGCTTAAAGTAAAACAATAAAAGTGTAATATTCCTTTAAATTTCGTACCTGGGGGGTGTCTATAGTATGCCTGTGAAGGGGCGCATGTTTCCTGTGCTTAGAACAAAACCCTGCACAAAGTGTCATTTCTGAAGGAAAAAAAAAGTCATTTAAAAGCACTCGCGGCTATAATGAATTGTCGGCTCCCCGTAATACAGAGAACAGTCATTGAAAGTCATTTATAAAAAAAATAAATAAAAAAGTGTGGGGTTCCCCCAAATTCAATTGCCAGGCCCTTCAGGTCTGGTATGGATACTAAGGGGAACCCCGCGCCAAATTTAAAAAATATATATATTTATCTCAGCCTTTTCAGCCTGGAAGAGAGATGTTGGGTCCCCCCCCACATCTCTACATAAAGAGGACCTGTCACGCACCATCCTTATTACAGGGGATGTTTGCATTCCTTGTAATAAGAATAAAAGTGATCAAAAAAATAAAAATAAAATAAAGAAAAAGTGTCAAAATAAAAAAGTAAAAGTAAAATGCAAATGAAACAGTTTAAAAAATAAAAAAAAAGCATTTGAAAAATCGCTGCACAAATACTGCGTGACATAAAAAGTTGCAACGACTGCCATTTTATTCTGTAGGGTCTCTGCTAAAAAATATATATATATATATAATGTTTGGAGGTTCTGAGTAATTTTCTAGAAAAAAAAATGATGATTTTGACATGTAGGAGCGAAGTGGCAAAATTGACCGGGTGGGAAATGGTTAACCACTTCCCGACCGGCGCACGACGATGTACGTCGGCAGAATGGCACGGGCAGGCATATTGGCGTACAGGTATGTCCATTTCTATATGCCGCCCTGCCATCGCGTGCGTGCCGGTCGGGACCCCCGTGAGTCCGATCGCGGGTCCCCCGGACTCGATCGCTGCGGGGATACCCACGATCGTGTCACGGGGAGGCTGAACGGGGAGATGCCGTTGTAAACAGCATCTCCCCGTTCTGCCTAGCAACAAGTGACGCTGATCTCTGCTTCCTGTGATTGGAGCAGAGATCAGTGTTCACTAACACAAAGCCCAGCCCTCCCACAGTTAGTAACACGCCCCTAGGAACACTTAACTCCTTCACGGCCACCCACTGGTTAACCCCTTCACTGTCAGTGTCATTTACACAGGAATCACTGCATTTGTATAGCACTGATTGCTGTATAAATGACAATGGTCCCAAAAATCTGTCAAAAATGTAAGATGTGTCCGCCATAATGTCGCAGTCACAAGAAAAATGGCTGATCGCCGCCATTACTAATGAAAAAAAATTATTAATAAAAATGCCATAAAACTATCCCCTATTTTGTAAACGCTATAACTTTTGCACAAACCAATCAATAATCGCTTATTGGGATTTTTTTTTTACCAAAAATTTGTAGAAGAATACGTATCGGCCTAAACTGAGGGAAAATACTGTTTTTGTATATATTTTTGGGGGATATTTATTATAACAAAAAGTAAAAAAAAATTCGTTTTTTTCAAAATTGTCGCTCTATTTTTGTTTATAGCGCAAAAAATAAAAACCGCAGAGGTGATCAAATACCACCAAAAGAAAGCTCTATTTGTGGGAAAAAAGGGACGTCAGTTTTGTTTGGGAGCCACATCGCACGACCGCGCAATTGTCAGTTAAAGCGACACAGCGCCGAATCACAAAAAGTGGTCTGGTCTTTGATCAGCAAAATGGTCCGGGGCTGAAAGTGGTTAAATCAGGTTGATGTTGCCAAAAAATAAAGAGAGGTGAAAGCAGGTGAGACCAAATTTCCTCTTCTTGACACTTTAGAAAAAATAAATTTTATGATGAAAACAAGAAAAAAAAATCCTCCTATAAACCGAGAGGTGAAAGTGGAACAAAAACAAAATAATAGGAAGTGTCATTTCAGTTTAAGAATCCTTTTTGTTTCAATGTATCGGCTCCTCAGATTGGACGGCGCGCCGGCTGTAATTTGGGTCACGGTTAATTTGTCATTATTATGCGGAATGCTAATTACCGCCATTCCCCGGCAATTTGTTGCGACCCGAGGTAAATGTTGGAGACCTACAGCAACTTTCCTAAAAATGAATTAATAACGCTTGTAGCGAGGGACTGAAGCATTAACATCGGCGACCTTCATTTGAATATCGGCAACGCGTTCGCTGCCTCGCAAGTTTACTAGAAAATCTGCGCCGGTCTTCAGGGACTAATCCTTGTGTCGGAAACGTTGTACACACGCCGGGAAAAGTCTGCCGTCATCTAAACTGGTTAATAGTTGAAGGAAACCAACCAAAGAGCAATAAAAAAATGATCAACTGCAAAATAAATTAAGCAAATAAGATCATTTTTATTGCATTTTTAACCACTTGCCGCCCGCCCTATAGGCAAATGACGGCGGCAAAGTGGTTTCAAAATCCTGACCGGACGTCATATGATGTCCTCAGGATTTTGAGAATCGCGGCGATCGTTGTTGCGGGGGGTCAGTCTGACACCCGGCAACTAAGATCCCGGTAGAGTCTCCGACGGAGACTCTTTACCACGTGATCAGCTGTGTCCAATCACGGCTGATCACAGTGTAGATAGGAAGAGTCGGTGATTGGCTTTTCCTCACTCGCGTCTGTCAGACGTGAATAGAGGAGAGCCGATCGGCTGCTCCTCTGACGGGGGGGGGTCTGTGCTGATCAATTATCAGCGCAGCCCCCCCCAAGGATGCCCACACTGGACCACCAGGGACGCCACCAGACCACCAGGGATGCCCAGCACCAGGTATGCCCCCCTAGACCACCAGGGATGCCAGTCAGTGCCCACAATGGATGCCAATCAGTGCCCACAATGGGCATCACTGATTGGCATCTATTAGTACAAAACAATACAATACAATGTCGCCTATCAGTGCCCATCCGTGCCACCTATCAGTGCCCATCCGTGCCAACTATCAGTGCCCATCCATGCCCATCTGTGCCGCCTATCCATGCCCATCTGTGCCACCTATCCATACCAATCCGTGCCAGCTATCAGTGCCAATTTGTGCCACCTATCAGTGCCCATCCATATCGCCCATCAGTGCCACTTATCAGTGCCCATCAGTGCAACATATCAGTGCCCATCAATGCCACCTCATCAGTGCCACTTCATTGGTGCCACCTCATCAGTGCCCGTCAGTGCAGCCCCGTCAGTGCCCATCAGTGAAGGAGAAAACATACTTATTTACAAAGTTTTGAAACTGAAACAAAAAAAACATATTTATATTTCAAAATTTGCGGTCTTTTTTTATTTGTTTAGCAAAAAATGAAAACTGTAGAGGTGATCAAATACCACCAAAATAAAGCTCCATTTGTCGGAAAAAAATTATAAAAATTTCATTTGGGTACAGTGTAGCATGACCGCGCAATTGTCATTCAAAGTGCGACAGCGCTGAAAGCTCAAAATTGGTCTGGGCAGGAAGGTGTTTAAAGAGACGCCATCATCAATACCAACATTAAAAAAAAGATATATACATATTTTTATAAATTCTTTATTTGTGTGTGGACAGCAGGTGGTGAAATAAAGAATTTTATCCAAAAAAAAAATTATTTCAAAATTTTTAAATTTTTAATTTATAAATTGTTCACTAACATCTTAAAACTAGCATTTTCCTCAAAAATTACAAAATGTTCTATATTTTTTGAAAGCGGAGGCCCTGGAGAATAAAATATTGGCTGTTGAAATTTTTTTTATGTCACATGATATTCGTGTAACATTTTAAATTAACATAATTATTTTTTCTTTATACATTTTTAAAACTAACTTTTTATTTATTTATGTTTATAAATTCTTTATTTAACCACCTGCTGTCCACAGCAATTTTTTAAATTTTTTGCATACACCTTAACAACACAGTTTTTCCAAGAAAATTACAAAGCGTTATATATTTTCTGAAAGCGGAGGCCCTGGAGAATAAAATGGTGGCTGTTGCAATTTTTTATGTCACATGATATTTGTATAACATTTTAAATTAACATAATTATTTTTTCTTATAAATTCTTAAGAATTGAACTAAAATTTTATTCTTTAGAATTTATAAATTCTTTCTTTAACCACCTGCTGTCTGTGGCATTTTTTTTACTTTTCTCACACATCCTAAAATCAGTATTTTTTTTCTAGAAAATTTTGAACCACGGTTTATTTTTCAAAAGTGAACTCCTGGAGAATAAAATGGTGTCTGTTGCAATTTTTTATGTCACATGATATTTGTATAACATTTTAAATTAACATAATTATTTTTTTCTTTATAAATTCTTTAGAATTGAACTTTTTATTTATTGATATTCATAAATTCTTTATTTAACCCCCTGCTGCAATTTATTTACTTTTCCCACACATCCTAAAATCAGTATTCTTTTGTAGAAAATTTCAAAACCCTGTATATTTTTCAAAAGGGAGTTTTTTTTGATGTCACTCGATATTTGTGCAACATTTTAAAATAAAATAACTACTTTTTAGTTATTTATTCTTTATATAAATTCTTTATTTCAACACCTGCTGTCTAGGGCTATTTTTACATTTTTCACACACACTATCAGTATTTTTCATAGAAAATTACAAAACATATATTTTCTGTAAGAGGAGGTCCTGAAGAATAAAATGATGGCTGTTGCAATTTTATTATGTCACATCATATTTGTGTAACATTTTAAATTAACATCGTTATTTTTTCTTTATCATTTTCTAAAACTTGAACTACATTTTTATTTATTTATGTTTATAAATTCTTTATTTAACCACCTGCTGTCTGGGGCAATTTTTTTTTTTCATTTTTCTTAAACATCCTAAAATCAGCATTTTTTTTCTAGAAAGTTACAAAACGTTATATACTTTCTGAAAGCGGAGACCCTGGAGAATAAAATGGTGGCTGTTTTCAACTTTTTATGTCACATGACATTTGTGTAACATTTTAAATCACACTAAAGATTTTTCTTTATAAATTCCTAAAAAAAAATAACTAATTTGTATTTATTTATGTTTATAAATTCTTTATTTAACCACCTGCCACCCGGGACAGTTTTTTAACTTTTCTCACACATCTTAAAATCAGTATTTTTTTCTAGAAAATGTCAAAACATTATATGTTTTTTTGAAAGTGGGTACCCTGGAGAATGAGATGGTGGCTGTTGCAATTTTTTTATGTCACATGATATTTGTGTAACATTTTAAAATAAAATCATTATTTTTTCTTTATAAATTTTTAAAACTTGAACTTTTTTTAAAATTTATGTTTATAAATTATTTATTTAACCACCTGCTGTCTGGGGCAATTTTTAAATTTTTCTTAAACATCTTAAAACCAGCATTTTTCCTAGAAAGTTACAAAACATTATATATTTTCTGAAAGCGGTGGCCCTTGAGAATAAAATGATGGCTGTTGCAACCTTGTATGTCACATGACATTTGTGTAACATTTTAAATCGAAATAATTATTTTTTCTTAATAAATTACAAAAAAATTAAACTAACTATTTATTTATGTTTATAAATTCTTTATTTAAACACCTGCTGTCTGGGGCAATTTTATTTTTTTTAAACATCCTAAAACCAGCATTTTTCCTAGAAAATTACAAAACATTGTATACAGTGGGGAGAACAAGTATTTGATACATGGCCGATTTTGTAGGGTTTCCTACTTACAAAGTATGTAGAGGTCTGTAATTTTTATCGTATGAATGTCTCCTTGTGGTTATACCGATGACCCATAGATAGGTATCCACGTTTTTGGGTAGCCACCTTTAGCTACTTACCATGGTAGCTCTTGGTGTATCCAATGGTAGGATATTTTGCTTTGTATATATGGACGTCTAACTGTAAGAGTCCAGGGCTTACTACGCATGCACCAATAGAGCGCTGCCGCAAGAGGAAATCCGTGCCAACTGAGCATGCGCCAAAGACCCATCAGTGCGCCAACCAACACCTTCGAAGAAGACCTGACGGAAAAAAGGCAGGAAAATGCCCAGGAGGCGCACAGGAAGTGACCTTAACCTGATGGAAAAAGGCAGGAAAATGCCCAGGAGGCTCTCAGGAAGTGACCTCAACCTGATGGAAAAAGGCGGGAAAATGCCCAGGAGGCGCACAGGAAGTGACCTCAACCTGATGGATAAAGGCAGGAAAATGCCCAGGAGGCTCTCAGGAAGTGACCTCAACCTGATGGAAAAAGGCGGGAAAATGCCCAGGAGGCGCACAGGAAGTGACCTCAACCTGATGGAAAAAGGCAGGAAAATGCCCAGGAGGCGCACAGGAAGTGACCTCAACCTGATGGAAAAAGGCAGGAAAATGCCCAGGAGCGCACAGGAAGTGACCTTAACCTGATGGAAAAAGTTGGGAAAATGCCCAGGAGGCGTGTCATGGTTATGCAGTGATCTTCCTCTGGTTGCTTACCTCCCCTCATGTGTTCTGACTAAGAGGCCAGCCACTTCCACCTGGTGGTTTTTATAACCTCTCCTCTAAGCATGGCTCCACCCCAGGCCCTATCAGGGAACCCTATATTAACCTGTGCACTGCAGGCCAAGAGTGCTGATCAACCATTGTGTATTCCTTTGTGTGTTTGGCTTCCTGGTTCCTGCTTTACGTGTGCTCTATGTTTGATTCTGTTACCGACCTTGGTGTGTTCTCAATGATTCCTGTCTGCTTGTGACCTTGACCTTTTTGCATGTCCCTGACCATCCCTGTCTGCCTGTGACCCTGAACCTTTGGTGTGTACTCTGTTGTTCCTGTATGCTAGTTGCCCTGATCTCGGCCTTATTCCCTTACTATCCTTGTCGTTCCAGCCTACTGCTTCCTTCTCCTGTAGTCTACTGTGAGTGTGAGCTGTGAGACCCTAGGGGCCGCGACCTGGAGCCAGACTGCAGCGAAGTCCATCCTCACCACTGGAGGCTCTGGCGAACACCCGCTGGCTCTTAGACTCTGCGCCCTGGGGAATCTATGCTCCAGCTCCCACTGGGATCTGTGTTAGTGATCCTGTAGACCTGTGTCCTGTATCTCCCTGGGTACAATCCGCAGCAGTCAGTCCTAAGGTTCACTACCTAGCGGTGCACTTACGACTCCTACGGAGTGCATCTGTCACCTGGTCTCAGGTGACCTGTCAGTTTGATCAGCCATGGACCCGGCTGATGTGCCGCTATCCGCAGATGACCCATTGCAGAGCTTAGTTCACAGACTGGAGATCCAAGAATCGCATCAGACCCAGGTGATGCAATTCATTAAGGATTTGGCATCCCGTGTTGAACAGGTTCAGGCCTCATTAGGACCCCGGTTCAACAACCTCAACTGCTATCTGCCGCTGCACCTATCACATCAGTCGCAGCCACACATTCATTACAACTACCAGCTCCGGTCCGTTTCTCTGGGGACTCCAAGGCTTGCAGGGGGTTCCTTAGCCAGTGCACAATTCCTTTTGAACTTCAGCCCCAAAACTTCCTGTCCGATCGGGCGAAAGTAGCATATATTATATCCCTCCTGTCCGGCGAGGCACTAGCTTGGGCTGCCCCTCTGTGGGAACTGAATGATCCAGTGGTTTCTAGCCTGTCTGATTTCTTGAAACTTTTTCGGAATATCTTTGAGGAACCGGGTCGCGTCTCCTCAGCGGCTAGCGCTCTTTTACGTCTCCGTCAAGAGTCCGCTTCTGTGGGACAGTATGCTCTTCAGTTCCGTATCCTCACAGCTGAATTGAGCTGGAATAATGAGGCCCTAGTTGCAACCTTTTTACATGGCCTCTCTGATAGAGTGAAGGATGAATTGGCAGGAAGATCCCTTCCTGCTGATCACCTTGTGTAACCAGATCGATATTCGCTTTCAGGAGAGGGCCCTGGAAAAGAGACGCCAGCACTCCCCGTTCTTTAGGCAGCCTGAGCCCCCAGTCCCTTCTCTTCGATCCGAGGAGCACCCCCTGCCTACCGAGGAACCTATGCAGTTGGGCCGGACAAAGTTATCTCCCGAAGAACACGCTAGGCACAGAACTCTGGGCCTATCCCTCTATTGTGGGGCTAAAGGTAATTTCCGTGACACTTGTTCTTTGTCCAGAAAAACGCTCAGGGCTAATACATCTGGAAGGTGGAGTATTAGACCCTGAAATATCACCTTCACCTTCTCGTCTTCTCCTTTCTGTGTTGCTTCATGTCGGTGCTTCCTCTCGTTCGGTCTCAGCACATCTGGATTCCAGAGCCGCTGCCAATTTCATGGATTGGGAAACTGCATCCTCCATGAGACTTACCCTTTTGCCCCTTACAACGCCATTGGTGGTCTTGGCGATTGATGGCACTGTTCTCCCAGGGGGCCCTATCCGCTTCCAGACCCTTCCTGTTAAGATGTCAGTAGGGACACTCCACCAGGAGTGGATATCCTTCCTTGTCTTACCTAAGGCTTCATCTCCTATCATATTAGGTCTTCCTTGGTTACGGCTCCATTCTCCACATGTTGACTGGTCTGCTGGACACATCCTGGCTTGGGGTTCCTCCTGTTCCTCTTCCTGCCTACTCAAGGATACCCCAAAAGAGAAACTTCCTGTTGCCACCATCCCAGTATCTTCTGCTCTTCCCGCTGTATATAACAATCTCTGGGATGTGTCTTGTAATAGTAAGACTGGTGCACACTCTGGGTCATGTGGTACTCTGGATGAGGGGCACACCTATGAACCTGAGTTGATCATTCACTCCAGTTTGCATGGCCATTTACCTTTGCCTGTCCCTAATCTCCCTTGGACACACAGCCAGGCTAACTTGTCTGCAAGTTCCACAGTTGCTATGCCCTGTGATGTGATTGAGATGGTCGCTACACCTGACAATACTATTCAGTCGGCCTCTGCACCAGTTATGCCAGTCCAGCCCATGCCCAATGAGCTTCCTGCTTCTTGTTCAGGACCTTCTGTAACCTGGCCTCACCCTACTGCTACTATGTCCGTTCAAACCCATTTAAGAGGCTCAATCCATCCTTTGGATAGACTGCCTCATTCGACCAGGTGGGGTTTTCAATCTTTTTATCAGGGCTCTCTGCATTCTGGTTGCGTTTCAGCTATCCAGCTTGACTCTTGTGACATGTCACCTTCTAACCAACCTGACCTCAGGGATCCACTGACCTCTGCCCAGTCTGGTGGTCCTGTGCTGGATGTCCAGCTTATCTTTAAGGGTCTGGGGGACCCTTCTCAGACTCCTGATCTTCTCATGCCCTTACCCATTCCTAAAAAGCCTTTAGTCCTCAAGTCCTCTCGTCCTCTCCCTACCTCGGTTCCGGTCTCTGAGGATAATCTAAAATACGAGGTTAGTTAAGTTTTGGATTCCTGGCTCCGTAAAGGCATTCTTCAGTACCTTGTACATTGGAAAGGGTTTGGCCCTGAGGAGAGGTCTTGGATCACTGCATCTGAGGTCTTTGCTCCTCGTCTGTTGAGGAGGTTCCATCTGAAGTTTCCCTTTAAGCCTGGACCAAGGCGGGGGAGGGGGGAGGCCTCGTAAGAAGGAGGGTACTGTCATGGTTATGCAGTGATCTTCCTCTGGTTGCTTACCTCCCCTCATGTGTTCTGACTAAGAGGCCAGCCACTTCCACCTGGTGGTTTTTATAACCTCTCCTCTAAGCATGGCTCCACCCCAGGCCCTATCAGGGAACCCTATATTAACCTGTGCACTGCAAGACAACAGTGCTGATCAACCATTGTGTATCATTGTGTGTTTGGCTTCCTGGTTGATGCTTTCTGTGTGCTCTATGTTTGACTCTGTTACCGACCTTGGCGTGTTCTCAACGATTCCTGTCTGCTTGTGACCTTGACCTTTTTGCATGTCCCTGACCATCCCTGTCTGCCAGTGACCCTGAACCTTTGGCGTGTACTCTGTTGTTCCTGTCTGCTAGTTGCCATGACCTCTACCATATTCCCTTACTATCCTTGTCGTTCCAGCCTGCTGCTTACTTCTCCTGTAGTCTACTGTGAGCATGAGCTGTGAGACCCTAGGGGCCGCGACCTGGAGCCAGACTGCAGCGAAGTCCATCCTCACCACTGGTGGCTCTGGCGAACACCCACTGGCTCTTAGACTCCGCGCCCTGGGGAATCTATGCTCCAGCTCCCATTGGGATCTGTGTTAGTGATCCTGTAGACCTGTGCCCTGTATCTCCCTGGGTACAATTCGCAGCAGTCAGTCCTAAGGTCCACTACCTAGCGGTGCACTTCCGACTCCTACGGAGTGCATCTGTCACCTGACAAGGCGCACAGGAAGTGACCTCAACCTGATGGAAAAAGGCGGGAAAATGACCAAGAGGTGCACAGGAAGTGACCTCAACCTGATGGAAAAGGGCAGGAAAATGCCCAGGAGGCTCTCAGGAAGTGACCTCAACCTGATGGAGAAAGGCAGGAAAATGCCCAGGAGGTGTATAGGAAGTGACCTCAACCTGATGGAAAAAGGCGGGAAAATGCCCAGGAGGCGCACAGGAAGTGACCTCAACCTGATGGAAAAAGGTGGGAAAATGCCCAGGAGACGCACAGGAAGTGACCTCAACCTTATGGAAAAAGGTGGGAAAATGCCCAGGAGGCTCTCAGGAAGTGACCTCAACCTGATGGAAAAAGGCAGGAAAATGCCCAGGAGGCTCTCAGGAAGTGACCTCAACCTGATGGAAAAGGCAGGAAAATGCACAGGAGGCCACAGGAAGTGACCTCAACCCGATGGAAAAAGGCAGGAAAATGCCCAGAAGGCTCTCATGGAGTGACCTCAACCTGATGCAAAAAGGCAGGAAAATGCCCAGGAGGCACACAGGAAGTGACCTCATACTTCCCTATATAAGCCCAGCCCAGACACTGCCAAATTGCTGGATTGTCTTCAGTCCCCCCTTGTTCCTGTGCTAGTGTGTGATCTGTCTGAACCTGTTGTGACCTGGAAACCTATTTGACTACTCTTGATTGCTGCTTGCTATTGACCTCGGATTTGTACCTTGACCACTTTGCCCCTTTTGTACTCAGCTGCCAGATTGGAACCGACCCCGGCTTGGATCTCGACCATTCTTCTTCTGATTAACCCTTTTATACTTCGTTGCCAAACTGGACTTGACCTTGGTTCGGGCCTTGGACTAAGGCTTGCACAATGCTCCGCACCCCTGGCACCCCTGCCACTCGGTGTCCCACCAAGTCTCTGTCTCCATCTCCAGAGGCTTTAAGGACCCGAGGTGCAAAGGAGGCCTCATCACTACTTCGGTCTCACATCAGGTACGTGGCCCTCGTGACACTAACCTATTGCCCCGTTCCCTTGTTATCTCCCCTTCTTCTTTCTCTTCTCCTTATCCTTTTTCTTTCTTTTTTCCTTCTCTTGTTTCTTGTTTTGTGCTCTCTGGTTTCATCCTCGTCTTCTCAAATTTTCCTCTTTTTCTTTTCCTTCTTCTCTTGTTCCTCTTTTTCTCTCCTTTTGTTTCCTCTCTTTTTCTTTTCTGTTCTCCTCTTGTCACTTAGTACCTAGTGTGGATATAGTCTATTGTATGTCCCTTCATATATGATGATGTGAGGGATCTTTCATCTCAATATATATGTTTGCTTCTATAGATAATCATTGGTTTAATACTATCCTGGCCTGGATACGATCCGATGCCCACCAGACCGTTACAGTGACTCTGACATCACCGTTCAATTACCGGATGAGGGTCCGTTCACTCTTTTTTGATTCTGCAGTCGGTACAGAGTTAATGTCATAGAATTAATTTGGTGAGGACTTATATTATTGTTAACAAATTTGTGTGTGTGTGTGTGTGTGTGTGTGTGTATATATATATATATATATATATATATATATATATATATATATTGAGTACATTTATTGTAATTGATACTAATGTTATATTTTTTGTAACTTGAATAATGATATAGATATATGTTGAGCTGCCCAGAAGAAGCGGATAAGAAGTCTGCTGAAACGCGTTGGATTACTTTACATACAAGCATCTCTCAAGTTTTATGGATTGAGTATAATTTTTGTTCAATTTTGTATATGGCCTAATGCTACCAAACAAGTTCTTATACTGTGTATACTTTGTAATAAATTAATATTTTATTATCATCCATTGTTTATGTTCTTACCTCAGAGACAGCGACATATCCGGGAAAGTCCCATCCCCTCATGGGGGAATGGTGTTCTCTCCAATTTTGTTCTATTTTGATCGGTATTTATTAATATTAATTTGTTAAGTTCCATTTGTTTAGATGCGGAATTCATTATTTTGGATAATTCGTAACTTCGGATGAATTCATATTTGTTCACTAACAGCCACATTTGAACGGAAATTCCAATATTTAGAATTTAATAGTTAGTAATAGTTAAGTTATTATTAGTTAGTTATTATACCAGATTTTTGAATTTCTGAATTCCTGAATTTGCAAATTCATTAAACGGGTTTTTTCGTTAATCCGGATATTTCCGAATGAACTAATTTGTCGAAAATTAGTTAAAAAACTAATTAGGAACAAAACAAATTGCACATGTCTATTTGTTTAGCACTGATCACTCTATTGGTGTCACTGGTCCCCAAAAAGTCTCAGTTAGTGTTCGATTTGTTCACCGCAATATCACAGTTCCACTATAAATTGTTGATTTTGCGTATTTCTGAATTTACAAATTTCTGAATTTACAAATTTACAAACTTTCAAATTGATAAATTTACCAATTTTCTAATTTATGAATTTACGAATATTTGTAAAAATTAATCAAACGGGTTTTTTTGTTAATTCGGATATTTCTGAATGAACTAATTTGTCGAGATTCTTTTAAAAACTAATTTGGAACAAAACAAATTGCACATGTCTATTTGTTTAGCACTGATCACTCTATTGGTGTCACTGATCCCCAAAAAACTGTCAGTTAGTGTCCGATTTGTGCGCCGCAATATCGCAGTTCCGCTATAAATTGTTGATTTTGCGAATTTCTGAATTTACTAATTTCGGAATTTCTGAATTTACAAACTTTCAAATTTATAAATTTACCAATTTTTGAATTTATGAATTCCCAAATATTTTAAAAAATTAATTAAACGGGTTTTTCGTGAATTCAGATATTTCCAAATGAATGAATTTGTTGAAATTCATTTAAAAAATGAATTCGGAATGAAGCGAATTGCACATGTCTATTTTTTTAGCACTGATCACTGTATTGATGTCACTGGTCCCCAAAAAGTGTCAGTTAGTGTCCCATTTGTGCGCCTCAATATCGCATTTCCGCTATAAATTGTTGATTTTCTGAATTTCTGAATTTACTAATTTCTGAATTTCTGAATTTACAAACTTTCAAATTTATAAATGTACCAATTTTCGAATTTATGAATTTACAAACATTTTTAAAAATTAATTAAACGGATTTTTCGTGAATTCAGATATCTCCAAATTAACTAATTTGTTGAAATTCATTAAAAAGCTCAATCGGAATGAAACAAATTGCACGTTTTTAGCACTGATCACTGTATTGTGTCACTGGTCCCCGAAAAGTGTCAGTTAGTGTCCGATATGGTCGACGCAATATCGCAGTTTCCGCTTTAAATTGCTGATTTTGCGATTTTCTGAACTTTTGAATTTCTGAATTTTAGGATTTCAGAATGTACGAACTTATACATTTACAAATTTTCAAATTTATGAATTCACGAATATTCCTAAAAATTTGTTAAACGTGTTTTTCATCAATTCGGATATTTCCGAATGAACGAATTTGTTGAAATTCGTTAGAAAATTAATTTCGAACAAAACGAATTGCAGATGTCTATTTTTTTTTATCACTGATCACAGTATTAGTGTCACTGGTCACCAAAAAGTGTCACAGTGTCCGATTTGTCTGCCGCAATATCGCAGTTTTCGCTATGAGAAAAAAAAATATCCCCTATTTTTTTGACGCAATAACTTTAGTGCAAACCAATCAATATATGTTTATTGGGATTTTTTTTGCCAAAAATATGTAGCAGAATGTATATTGTTCTCAATTGACAGAGATTTTATTTAAAAAAAAATATTGGATATGTTTTATAGCAGATAGTAAAAAATATAGTTTATTTTTTTTCAAAATTTCACCTCTTTTTTTGTTTATAGCACAAAAAAAAAAAAACGCAGAGGTGATCAAATACCACCAAAAGAAATCTCTATTTGTGGGAAAAAAAGGACATAAATTTAATCAGTACCCACTATCAGTGCCCATCAGTACCCCCTATCAGTGCCCATTAGTGCCATATATCGGTGACGCCTGATCAGTGCCCATCAGTAAAGGAGACAAATTAGTTATTTACAAAAATTTACTGACAGAAACTAAGAAAACCTTTTTTTTTTTCAACATTTTTTTTTTAAATTAATCCAGAGATGATGATTAACCACTTCCCGCTTGGCCTATAGCAGAATAACAGCCGGGCGATGGTTCAGTTATCCTGACTTGGTGTCATATGATTCCCTGCAAGATAACAGCCGCTGCTCACCTGTGGGGGGGGGGGGGGGGCGCACATTGCGGTGATCGGTGGTGCGTTCAGCTAGGTTCCCTTACTTCCCTTTTAAGTTTGTGGAGCTCAGATACAGTTAAAGGTGTTGTAAACCCTCGTGCATCCTATGCCCCCCAGCCCCCCACCGTTTTACTTACCTGAGCCCTGGAATTTCAAATGCCGGAAAAGCACTCCTCCTCTCTCTGGGCTTCTCGTCTCTTGATTGAATAGATTGATAGCAGTACAGCCATTGGCTCCCGCTGCTGCCAATCAGATCCAATGTTCGTGGGCGCCAGGGGGGGCGGGGCCAAGTCCGGCATTTGTGTCTGTGGGTGCAAATGCTGGACTCGGGAGCGCACCCACAAGGTATCCCCTCCCGGGAGAGCGCTTCTCCTAGGGGGCTATCTGATGCGGGGAGGAGCCACCGGGGGACCCCATAAGAGGAGGATTGGGGGCCACTCTGTGCAAAACGAGCCGCACAGCGGAGGTAAGTACGACATGTTTGTAATTTTAAAAAAATAAAAAAAGATCCCTTACAATCACTTTAACCACTTCAGCCCCAAAAGGATTTACCCCCCTTTCTGACCAGAGCACTTTTTTGCAATTCGGCACTGCGTCGCTTTAACTGACAATTGCGCGGTCGTGCGGTGTGGCTCCGAAGCAAAATTGATGTCCTTTTTCCCCACAAATAGAGCTTTCTTTTGGTGGTATTTGATCACCTCTGTGGTTTTTAATTTTTGCGCTATAAACAAAAAAAAAAGAGCAACAATTTTGAAAAAAAAAACGCATATTTTTACTTTTTGCTGTAATAAATCTCCCCCAAAAATACCTAAAAAAATGTTTCCCTCAGTTTAGACCAATACGCATTCTTCTACATATTTTTGTAAGCGTTTATTGGTTTGCGCAAAAGTTATAGCGTCTACAAAATAGGGGATAGTTTTATGGCATTTTTATTAATATATATATATATTTTTTTACTAGTAATGGCGGCGATCAGCGATTTTTATCATGACTGCGACATTACAGCGGACGCATCGGACACTTTTGACACATTTTTGGGACCATTGGCATTAATACAGCGATCAATGCTATAAAATTGCATTGATTACTGTAAAAAAATGTCACTGGCAGTGAAGGGGTTAACCACTAGGGGGCGGGGGAGGTGTTAAGTGTGTCCTGGGCAGGGATTCTAACTGTCTGGGGGATGGGCTGTGTGTGACGTGACACTGATCGCTGCTCCCGATGACAGGGAGCAGACCATCGGTGTCCTGTCACTAGGCAGAACGGGGAGATGCTGTATTTACATCGGCATCTCCCCCTTCTTCAGCTCCGTGACACGATCGCGTGATCTGCGTGAATTTCAAATTAGCGTAGGGGTACGTTATTTTGCCCGGCCGTGCCATTCTGCCGACGTATATTTGCTGACAGCGGTCAGCAAGTGGTTAAGTTCCACTTTAACCAGTGTTCACATATTTGTTTATGTTATTTTTATTTGTTTTTGTTTCTTTTTTTTGTTTTGTTTTTACTTTTCGTTGCCTGTGTACAGTAGAGCTGCACAATTAGGCCGTGTACACACGGGCGGACTGTCTGCCCAACTTAGTCCGCCGAAACACATTTCAGCGGACAGTCCGCTCATGTGTGGGCTTCAGCGGACTTTTTCAGCGGACAGTCTGGCGGACTAAGTCTTTCGGAATGTTGGAAAGACTGTCCGTCGGACTCACATTTCAGCGGACAGTCCGCCCGTGTGTGTGCCAGTCCGCCCTACTTTTGAAATGAGTGGACTTTTCCCGCCCGGAGAAAAGTCCGCTCATTTCGAGCGGGTATCCAGGTAGGCGGGGCCCGCGACGGAGACGTCGCTGGCCCCGCCGCCTGGTATGGACTTAAAGGGGAACCCCAACGCCGAAAAAAAATCGGCGTGGGGGTCCCCCCAAGTCCACAACAGACCCTTGTCCGAGCACGCTACCCGGCCGGCCAGGAAAGGGGGGCGAGCGAGCGCCCCCCCTCCTGAGCCGTACCAGGCCGCGTGCCCTCAACATGGGGGGTGCCTTGGGGAAGGGGGGGCCGCGCGGCCCCCCCACCCCAAAGCACATTGTCCCCATGTTGATGAGGACAAGGGCCTCTTCCCGACAACCCTGGCCGTTGGTTGTCGGGGTCTGCGGGCGGGGGGCTTATCGGAATCCGGGAGCCCCCTTTAATAAGGGGGCCCCCGGATACCGGCCCCCCACCCTATGTGAATGAGTATGGGGTACAATGTACCCCTACCCATTCACCTGTAAAATAAAAGTACCAAAAAAAAACACAACACACGAGATAAAATATTTTATTGCACAGCTCCGGGGGTCTTCCGTCTTCGGGGGTCTTCTCGCCGGACTCCTCCGCTATCTTCTTGTAGCTCTTTTGCTAGCGGAGGAGTCCGGCTTTCTTCCCCGCCGCCGGCCTCTTCTCCCGACTTCGGGGGTCTTGTCCCCCTCTTCGGTTCTTCTGCCGGGCCACCGCGCCTTCTTATAGCTCTTTTACAGGCGGTGGCCCGGTCTTCTGTCGCCACCGTCGCCGCCGCCTTCCGTTCTTCTTCTTCTTCTTCTTCTCCAGGAGATGTTGCCTCGACGATCTCTCCGGCCGGAATGCCAGAGCCACGCTGCGCGGCCACTTATATAGTGACAATGGGGCAGTGTCACATGGCTTTATGTCACATGGGTTGGTGTCACATGGTGACCCCGCCCCCTTACGATGTCATAGTCCCCATGTGACATCAACCCATGTGACGAGCCCATGTGACATATACCATGTGACACCGCCCCATTGTCACTATATAAGTGGCCGCGCAGCGCGGCTCTGGCATTCCGGCTGGAGAGATCGTCGAGGCAACATCTCCTGGAGAAGAAGAAGAAGAAGAACGGAAGGCGACGGCGGCGACAGAAGACCGGGCCACCGCCTGTAAAAGAGCTATAAGAAGGCGCGGTGGCCCGGCAGAAGAACCGAAGAGGGGGATAAGACCCCCGAAGTCGGGAGAAGAGGCCGGCGGCGAGGAAGAAAGCCGGACTCCTCCGCTAGCAAAAGAGCTACAAGAAGATAGCGGAGGATAGCGGAAGACCCCCGAAGACGGAAGACCCCCGGAGCTGTGCAATAAAATATTTTATCTCGTGTGTTGTGTTTTTTTTGGTACTTTTATTTTACAGGTGAATGGGTAGGGGTACATTGTACCCCATACTCATTCACATAGGGTGGGGGGCCAGTATCCGGGGGCCCCCTTATTAAAGGGGGCTCCCGGATTCTGATAAGCCCCCCGCCCGCAGACCCCGACAACCAACGGCCAGGGTTGTCGGGAAGAGGCCCTTGTCCTCATCAACATGGGGACAAGGTGCTTTGGGGTGGGGGGGCCGCGCGCCCCCCCCTTCCCCAAGGCACCCCCCATGTTGAGGGCACGCGGCCTGGTACGGCTCAGGAGTGGGGCGCTCGCTCGCCCCCCTTTCCTGGCCGGCCGGGTAGCGTGCTCGGACAAGGGTCTGTTGTGAACTTGGGGGGACCCCCACGCCGATTTTTTTCGGCGTTGGGTTCCCCTTTAAGTCCATTCCAGGTGGCGGGGTCAGCGACGTCTGCTTCGCGGGCCCCGCCTACCTGGAGACACGCTCGAAATGAGCGGACTTTCCTCCGCGTGTGTGGGCGAGTCCGTTCATTTCAAAAGTAGGGCGGATTGTATGGCGGACTTAGTCCGCCGTATTAGTCCGCTCAAAAAGTGCCGTGTGTGGGCAAGTCCGTTCATTCGAAAGTATGACGGACTGTCTGTCAGATTGTCTGACGGACTTAGTTGGCCAGACAGTCCGCCACGTGTGTACGCGGCCTTAATCGCCAAGAATCGTTATCGCGATCTTGACTAGATTCTTGATGATTCTTTCTATGCAAAGAATTCTCTCTGCTCTTCTAAAGCTCTCAAAAGAAAGGAAGAGAAAATCAGAATCACAACATTCTTTATCAGTTGAACTTAAGTAGAAACATTGTAACAATTTGTCAATGGAAAATACTTTGTGTGCAAGTGATAAAAGTTTAACCACTTAAACACCAAACCTTTTTCTGACATTTGTTGGTTTCAAGTAAAAATCTTTTTTCTTTTTTTTTGCTAGAACATTACTTAGAACCCCCAAACATGTGTATATATATATATATATATATATATATATATATATATATATATATATATATATATATATTATTTTTTTTATTTTTTTTGATAGAACATTACTTAGAACCCCCAAACATGTGTATATATATATATTATTTTTTTTTATTTTTTTTGATAGACACCCTAGAGAATAAAATGGTGGTTGTTGCAATATTTTATGTCGCACTGTATTTGCGCAGCGATCTTTCAAATGCGATTTTTTAAAAAAAAATTACTTTAATGAATTAAAAAAAAAAAAAAAAAAACTAACCAGTAAAGTTAGCCCCCTGTTTTTTGTATAATGTGAAAGATTTAATGATGCGAGAATCGTGATCTTTTTATTCTAAGCAAAAAAATTGTGATTCTTATTTTAACCAGAATCAAGCAGCTCTAGTGTGTAGATCTATGTTTGTCACTTCGAAACATGCTTGGGACAAACATAGATCTATACTCAGGCAAAAAAAGTTAACAAAAATGAAATATATAAATAATAAAGAAATAATTAAGTAATAATAAAAAAAAAAATGCAGACTTGATGGACTACTTGAGTCTTTTTTTTTCTGCTGTCACTTTTCTATGCTTCTATGTTACTTTTATGTGTTCCTAATGAATTTCTAATGTACTGCCTCAGCCCAGAGATCTGCTGTGAATCGCATTGTGTGGGTTCCATCTCCAGGATGCCCGGCATCAGCTGACTCCCTTGGATTGCCGCCCCCCTCCCCCGCAGTCGCCCACACTCCCTCTAATCATTGTGACAAGTTACATCACCGTACTCCAACTTCCCACAATCACCCGCAACACCGAAAGAATCATTCTATCAGGCAGGTTGTTTTTTTTTTTTTGTTTTTTTTTTTGTTACAATTATGATACAAACACTGAGTCTTCTATAATTACCGGCCTTTCATTGGATGTGACACGTTACACGCTGTCATCACCACCTCACCGCCACCTACGTGGCGAACGCTTCGCAGGATCCACTCAGCAAAAATAGATTTTATTTTATTTTTTGTATTCTAACAAATGTTCGTTATTGTACTTTGTGTTTGTTTTTTGTTTTTTTTGTTTTTTTTGTCTTGTCCCTACGACACATGAGTCCCATAAGGATTTACCCCCCTAATGACCAGGCCATTTTTTGCATCCGCTTTACCTGACAATTGCGCAGTCGTGCTACGCTGTACCCAAATAAAATCGATGTGCTTTTTTTCCCACAAATAGAGCTTTCTTTTGGTGTTATTTGATCACTTCTGTGTTTTTTATTTTTTTGCGCTATAAACAAAAAAAGATGGACAATTTTGAAAAAAAAAAACCCAAATTTTTTACTTTTTTTTTTTGCTCTAAAACTTTCCAAAAAAAAACAAATTTATTCTTCGGTTTAGGCCAATATATATTCTGTTACATATTTTCAGTAAAAAAAAAATCGCAATAAGCGTATATTGATTGATTTGCGCAGATTTTATCACGTCTACAAACTATGGGATGGATTTATGGCATTTTTATTATTATTTTTAATAATTTTTTTTATTTTATTTTACTAGTAATGGCGGCAATCAGTGATTTTTAGCAGGATTACGACGGACAGATCGGACACCTAACCGACATTTTTTACACTTTTTTGGAAACCAGTGACATTATTACAGTAATCAGTACAAAAAATACGCACTGTCACTGTACTAATGACACTGGCAGGGAAGGGGTTAACGTCAGAGGCGATCAAGGGGTAAACTGTGTTGCCTCGCTGTGTGTTCTAACTGTATGTGGGAAGGGCTCACTGGGACAACACACAGGCCCATCTTCCTTCATAGCAGAAAGACAGGATCTGTGTGATCTTCCCTATCAGAACGGAGATTTGCCTTGTTTAGGCAGATCCCCATTCTGTCACTGCAGGGGGGGATGATCACAGGTGGCCAGCGGACATAGAGTCCGCCGGACCCGCTGATTGGCTCCCCTGCTGGCCAATGGGAACTCACTTTTGTGGCCGCGTGCCCCATCGCCCCCAAAAAAGTGAGTTCCCACACCAACGTACAGCTATGGCGATTTGCATCAGGGGCCTGGCTGCGAGATGGATCTAGCAACGCGTCATCAGGGGCCTGGCTGCAAGATGGATTGGGTGCCATGTTATCAGTGGCCTGGCTGCAAGATAGATTGGGCACCACATCATCAGGGGCCTGACTGCAATATGGATCAGGAACCACATCATCAGGGGCCTGGCTGCAAGATGGATCGGGCGCCATGTTATAAGGGGCTTGGCTGCAAGATGGATAAGGCGCCACATCATCAGGGGCCTGGCTGCAAGATGGATCAGGCACCATGTCACTCAGGGGTCTGGATGCAAGATGGATCGGGTGTCCCCCGTCATCAGGGGCCTGGCTGTAAGATGGATCGGACACCACGTCACTCAGGGGCCTGGCTTTCCAGCACAGCCACTCTATACAGAAGGTCTTGCAGAACACAGTCTTAATATTATAGAAGACCGCCTTCAGCCACCTCCTTCATCTAGAAGTCTTCTAGAGCAGTGATGGCGAACCTTGGCACCCCAGATGTTTTGGAACTACATTTCCCATGATGCTCCTGCACCCTGCAGTGTAGTTGAGCATTATGGGAAATGTTGTGGCCCTTTAAAAAAAGAATAGAAAAAAAGTGCACTGTGTTCGGACGCCAGACACAGTGCACTATGGGAAGCGCCATGTCAATGCAATCACGGGATTGCCGACGAGGAGCTTCATTTGCAGAATTTTTACCTGCTTTGTAGTGCATTCCATCGCACCGAACAACTTCCGCCCATGGTATTACTACGGGCAGGTGCTTTGTTCTTCCAGATAAGATGTTACTTCTGGCTTCCCTGTGCCATGGAAATCGGAAGTGATGTCAGAAGCTCAGTGGAACGCACGGCCAAGCTGGTAAGTAAGGCTGCAAAATAGGTGAACATGTTTGCTGCTCGCAGTCCACTCTGTGTTAGGAAAGCAAATCACTATACGCTTTCCTAACACAGAACCGCCTCTCCACCAATCAGGTGCTCGGGTTTATTACCTGTCACCTGATTCGCTGAGATGACAGGCGCCGCTATTGGACGCCTATCAGGAGGCAGCAGACACAAGATGGACCCCGCTCGTTGCCGTCACCCGCTGCCCTACAGACACAGGGTAAGTGCTGGGCAGGCGGCAAAGGGTGGGGGCACACCGGCAGCATTTAATGGGCACACTGGCAGCATTTATTTAATGAGCATACTGGCAGCATTTGATGAGCACACTGGCAGCATATGATGGGCAGTTGGGCACACTGGCAGCATTTGATGGGTAGTTGGGCACACTGGCAGCATTTGATGGGCACATTGGCAGCATATGATGGGCAGTTGGGCACACTGGCAGCATATGATGGGCAGTTGGGCACACTGGCAGCATATAATGGGCAGTTGGGCACACTGGCAGCATTTGATGGGCAGTTGGGCACACTGGCAGCATTTGATGGGCACATTGGCAGCATATGATGGGCAGTTGTGCACACTGGCAGCATATGATGGGCAGTTGGGCACACTGGCAGCATATGATGGGCAGTTGGGCACACTGGCAGCATTTGATGGGCAGTTGGGCACACTGACAGCATATGAATGTCAATCACTAATATTAATTCACTAATGTCACACAACTGGGTGGGCTCAGGGCGCAGTACTCTGTGTCCCGAGCCCACCCTTTTTGAAGCCAATTAGAGCCTCGGACTCTAATTATGTCCTTCGAAAAAAAGACACAGGGTAAGTGCTGGACAGGTGGCAAGCGGGTGGGGGGCACACCAGCAGCATTTAATGGGCACACTGGCAGCATTTAATGGGCATACTGGCAGTATTTAATGGGCACACTGGCAGCATATGATGGGCAATTGGGTACAATGGCAGCATTTGATGTGCAGTTGGGCACACTGGCAGCGTTTGATGGGCACATTGGCAACATATGATGGGCAGTTGGGCACACTAGCAGCATAAGATGGGCACACTGAAAAGCATTTGATGGGCACACTGGCAGAATTTGATGGGCACACTGGCAGCATATGGCACAGTAGCTGTGTTTGATGGCACAATGGCTGCATTTGATGGGGACAATGGCTGCGTTTGATGGTCACAGTGGCTGCATTCGATGGCACAGTGGCTACGATCGATGGCATAGTGGCTGCATTTGATGGCACAGTGGCTGCATTTGATGGCACAGTGGCTGTGTTTGATGGCACAGTGGCTGCAATTGATGTTTTTGTTTTTTCAAAAAAAATTCTGTTTGTTTTCGCCCCGGCAAAAATTTTGAACACCAGCCGCCACTGACATTAGTGAATATTAATTCACTAATGTCCCACAACTGGGTGGGCTTAGGGCTCAGTGATCTGTGTCCCGAGCCCACCCTTTATGAAGCCAATTAGAGCCTCAGGGTCTAATCACGTCCTACGAAAAAAGAAAAAAAAAACCAATGTGGTGAGAATATGGGCACAGTTTACCCTCTGTGGCAAAACTTGCATGCAGATTAGGGGACGGGCGCATGAGTTGGTGCCCCTAACGGAGCTGCCTCTACCGATAAACACCACAACCCACTTATGGCTTTATTAACCGTTCCTTTCCTGACTTTACATATTCGGAATATTTCCACTATATATGAAATAAGAATAAAAAATCTTTAGCAGCCCATTGAGAATGAATACAATGTTTCTATCTGTAATAGACGTCTTATTTCGTGTTCTGATATTGCAGCAATTTCTCGTGCTTCGGAGCTCAGTGACCCCGTAAGAAAGGCCAACTTAAACTTCTACAAATGAGTCCAAAAATGATCTGGAATAAATTGTGTACTTCTCATCATATCCAGTTGTCTTGAGAGCGATCATCATCTGGAGGAATCGTTTAAAGGTCCGGAATTTTCAACAGGCGGCAATTATTATCATTATTTTTTTTTCATTTGCTCGAAGACTCGGAACATAACGACTTAGAATTCTTTGCGGCGGCCGGCTTAGTTTATGGAAGAGGATTTTGGCTGTTCTAGCCGTGGTTCCGCCTTGGAGTTTATGGGGTGTCTGCTCGAGTAGAACCCGCGTTCAATCACTTCGGAGCCAAAGGGGTCGTCATCGCTGATATATGCACCGCGTATTGACACCGCGCAAATTATACTCACAATTATGCTTAATTAGCCACCGAGGAAGCAAAAATCTCCACCAGTTACTCATGAGTTACCTAATGTTACCTAATGAGGCAAATATCTTCTGTGCAAAGACAGAACATCTAACCAATGTCTTCAAGTGCGCTCCTAGTCCAAACACAACACCCCCATCCTGACCAACAACCCACCCATCCTGACCAACAACCCCCCCATCGTGACCAACAACCCCCCCTCCTGACCAACAACCCCCCTCCCCATCCTGACCAACAACCCCCCCATCGTGACCAACACCCCCCCTCCCCATCCTGACCAACAACCCCCCCACCATCCTGACCAACAACCCCCCTCCCCATCCTGACAAACAACCCCCACCCCATTCTGACCAACAACCCCCCCCATCCTGACCAACAACCCCCCTCCCCATCCTGACCAACAACCCCCCCATCGTGACCAACACCCCCCCTCCCCATCCTGACCAACAACCCCCCCACCATCCTGACAAACAACCCCCACCCCATTCTGACCAACAACCCCCCCCATCCTGACCAACAACCCCCCTCCCCATCCAGACCAACAAGCCCCCCCATCCTGACCAACAACCTCCCCATCCTGACCAACAACCCCCCCCCCCCCATCGTGACCAACAACCGCCCCTCCCCATTCTGACCAACAACCCCCCCTCCCCATCCTGACCAACAACCCCCCCATCCTGACCAACAACCCCCCCTCCCCATCCTGACCAAAAACCCCCATCCCATCCTGAACAAACCCTCCCATCCTGACCAACAACCCCCCCATCGTGACAAACAATCCCCCCGTCCTGACCAACAACCCCCCATCCTGTCCAACAACCCCCTCCCCCATCCTGACCAACAACCCCCTATGTCATTGTATATTGCTCTGTGATCTCACCTCTTAAAGTGGTTGTAAACCCTTACAAACCACTTTGACCTACAGGTAAGCCTAGATTAAGAGATGGATGCGGCAGACTACAGGGGACAGCGGCGACTTCGCTGGCTCCTGTGTCAGGTAAGTGACACATAATGGGCTACTATGCGATGCGATGCGATGCATAGTTGTCCATTGTGCTTTGCCTTTGCAGGGAATGAAAGAGGAAGTAAACCCATCAGGGTTTACTTCCTCTTTAAAGCAGAAGTAAACAGTTTCATTTCCGGGCCATGCCGCAAATGTAACACTCCCATTGGTTGTGCTCTCAATCAAACTGTTAAACCATCCAATGGCTGGTGTCATGACTGATCACATGTGCAGCATCATGGTAGTTTTATATTAAACAGAGGCAAAGATGGCAGCTTCCTTGGCTGAAAACGATAGGGGGGTTTACTTACACATTAACCACTTCAGCCCCAGAAGATTTGGCTGCTCAAAGCCCAGGCCATTTTTTGCGATGCGGCACTGCGTCTCTTTAACTGACAATTGCGTGGTCGTGCGGCGCTGTATCCAAACAAAATTGATGTCCTTTTTTCCCCATAAATAGAGCTTTCTTTTGGTGGTATTTGATCAGCTCTGCGGTTTTTAATTTTTGTGATTTTCTTTTGGTGGCATTTGATCGCCTCTGCAGTTTTTTTTTGTGATTTTCTTTTTTGGTGGTATTTGATCGCCTCTGCGGTTTTTAATTTTTGCGATTTTCTTTTGGTGGCATTTGATCGCCTCTGCGGTTTTTTTTTTTGTGATTTTCTTTTTTGGTGGTATTTGATCGCCTCTGCGGTTTTTATTTTTTGTGCTTTTCTTTTGGTGGTATTTGATCGCCTCTGCAATTTTTATTTTTTGTGCTTTTCTTTTGGTGGTATTTGATCGCCTCTGCAGTTTTTATTTTTTGGGATTTTCTTTTTTGGTGGTGAAATGGATATTTTATAGATAGGCAACCCCTATCCTCATATTGATTACTGGTTCCAAATGAATAATAACTACTGCAGTAGGGAACCGACACAAAAGATACGCTCAGCATCTTTCCAAATAACCGTTCTCCTTTATTATGATGCATTTGAAGGTTTTTATACACATGATTACGTAGGTATCACATTAATATTACAATTGTACGTTTATGGTAACAAGGGGCGTAACATAGGCAGGCTAATTCTAATCAGGACTCGAAAGATTACAAAACATGTATTGAAAACATTATTAGTGCCGTGTACACAGTGAGGGCAGTGTGCAATACATACAAAATAGAATACAATTATATACAGAACTTACAAATTTCCATTACAGTCGTATTTGATCGCCTCTGCGTTTTTTTAATTTTTGTGATTTTCTTTATTGGTGGTATTTGATTGCCTCTGGCCTATATGTATTCTTCTACATATTTTTGGTAAAAAAATCGCAATAAGCGTTTATTGATTGGTTTTAACAAAAGTTATTGTGTCTAAAAAAATAGGGGAGAGATTTATGGCATTTTTATTATTAGTATTATTTTTTTTAAATATAATAGTAATGGTGGCAATCTGCGATTTTTATCAGGACTGCGACATTGCGGCGGACACATCGGACACTTTTGACACTTTTTTGGGACCACTGACATTTATACAGCGATCATTGCTATAAAAATGCACTTATTACTGTATAAATGTCACTAGCAGGGAAGGGGGTTAAACACCAGGGGGCGATCAAGGGGTTAACTGTGTTCATTAGGTGTGTTCTAACTGTAGGGGGGATGGGACTGTCTTGGGAGAGAGAGATCGCTGTTCATACTCAGTATGAACACAAGATCTGTCTCTGCTCCCCTGAAAGAACCGGGATCTGTACGATTTACGAAAATTGGGAAATTCAGAAATTCGGAATTCGAAAATCCAGAAATTCGAAAGTCCGAACATTTGACCATCCAAAAATAAGAAAGCAAATCCAAAATAAGAAAGAAAATCCAAAAATTCTAAATAATAACTATTAAATTATAGGTATTGGAATTTCCTTTAAAATTTGGCTGTTAGTGAATGAACCGTACCAGGCCACATGCCCTCAACATTGGGAGGGTGCTTTGGGGGTAGCCCCCCCAAACCACTTTGTCCCCATGTTAATGGGGACAAGGGCCTCATCCCCACAACCCTTGCCCGGTGGTTGTGGGGGTCTGCGGGCGGGGGGGCTTATTTGAATCTGGAAGCCCCCTTTAACAAGGGGACCCCTAGATCCCCCCCCCCTGTTTGAAATGGTAACCCTACCATTTCACAAAGAAAGTGTAAAAAATTGTAAAAAAAAAACACACAGACAGCGTTGGGATAAGTCCTTTGTTAAAAATAAAAAAAAGATTCCAGCGGTGGTAATCCACTCTCGGTATCCTGCGATGGGTGATCATCTCTCCGCGGTCCAGCGATGGATGATCTCTCCTCTCCAGGTCCAATGATGATGTCCAGCGCAGAGCATCCTGTCTCCACCGGAGACACCGCGGGGGATCCCGGCTGCCTGACAGGTCTCTTAGCTGAGGACGGGGCCACCCATCACATGACCCCGTCCCCCTCTGACGCAAGGGGAAACCCGGGCATCCCCAGTGACATGCGGGTGACCCGCCCCCCTCTGATGTAACAGAAGCCTGTGTTGGCCACTCCCAAAGCACCCGCCCAATGTTGAGGGCATGTGGCCTGGTACAGTTCAGGACGGGAGGGCGCTCTTTCGTCCCCCCTCTTTTCCTGTGGCCTGCCAGGTTGTGTGCTCGGATAAAGGGTCTGGAATGGATTTTTGGGGGGAACTCCACACCATTTTTTTTTTAATTTGGCGTGGAGTCCCCTTAAAATCCATACCAGATTTGAAGGGTCTGGTATGGATATTTGGGGGTAACCCCACATCATTTTTTTTTAATTGACGCAGGGTTCCCCTTAATATCCATACCAGACCTGCAGGCCCTGGTAATTGAATTTGGGGGGACCCCCACGCATTTTCTTTTTTATCAATGACTGTTCTCTGTATTACGGGGACCCGACAATTCATTATAACCGCGAGTGATTTTAAATTACTTTTTTTCCTTCAGAAATTACACTTTGTGCAGGGACAGTTCTAAGCACGGGAAAGATGCGCCCATTTACAGATCCATGTCCCCTGGGGCAGGACCCGGGTCGCCAAACACTTTTTATGAAAATAACTTGCATATAAGCCTTTAAAGTTAGTACTTTAGATTGTTCATGTTCGAGTCCCCTAGACTTTAATGGTGTTCGGATGGTCGAACAAATGTATTGCCTGTGCACATGTTCTGATGCAAACCGAACTGGGGGGTGTTCGGCTCATCCCTAGTCACATACAAGCATCTGAAATGGATGCACAATGATGAGCTCAGGTCAGGGACATTTTCTGAAAGCAGTGGGCCTATGTGCAGGATCATAATTTGGACCCCCGCTTTGCGCCACAGGAAAAGCTGAGTGTGATTTTCATTGATCTGAACACTGGCTGTGACACAGTAGTAAGGGTGGGGTTCAGTAGTAAGGGACACAGAGTGCCGGGGTTCAGGACTAAGGGACAGAGAGTGTCGGGGTTCAGTAGTAAGTGACACAGAGTGTCAGGGGTCAGTAGTAAGGGACACAGAGTGACGGGGGTCAGTAGTAAGGGACACAGAGTGTCAGGGGTCAGTAGTAAGGGACACAGAGTGACGGGGGTCAGTAGTAAGGGACACAGAGTGACGGGGGTCAGTAGTAAGGGACACAGAGTGACGGGGGTCAGTTGTAAAGGACACAGAGTGACGGGGGTCAGTAGTAAGGGACACAGAGTGACGGGGGTCAGTAGTAAGGGACACAGAGTGACGGGGGTCAGTTGTAAAGGGCACAGAGTGACGGGGGTCAGTAGTAAGGGACACAGAGTGATGGGGGTCAGTTGTAAGGGACACAGAGTGACGGGGGTCAGTAGTAAAGGACACAAAGGTTCAGGAATAATTTCAACAAAGTTCCCAGAAGCTCCACAGTAATTCCACAAAATGAGACCTGATTGGTTTTCTCAATCACAATGAAATCTCTTCTTTCTGAGGTGGGCGGGGCTAGAAGGTCTGTGATTGGCTTTAGAAGTGGCCAATCACAGTCTTCCTCCTTCTGGAAGAGGTTTGTGTATTCCTCCCCCTCAGTGCCTCCCCCTCAGTACCCCCCTCGGTGCCTCCCTCTCAGTGCACCCCCCCCCTCAGTGCCTCCCCTCAGTACCCCCCCTCAGTGCCTCCCCCTCAGTACCCCCCTCGGTGCCTCCCCCTCAGTACCCCCCCCCAGTGCCTCCCCTCAGTACCCCCCTCAGTGCCTCCCACTCAGTACCTCCCCCTCAGTACCCCCTCAGTACCCCCCCAGTGCCTCCCCTCAGTACCCCCCCTCAGTGCCTCCCCCTCAGTACCCCCCCTCAGTGCCTCCCCCTCAGTGCCTCCCCCTCAGTGCCTCCCGCTCAGTACCTCCCCCTCAGTACCCCCCCCTTAGGGCCTCCCACTCAGTACCTCCCCCTCAGTGCCTCCTCCTCAGTGTCTCCCCCTCAGTACCTCCTCCTCAGTGTCTCCCCTCAGTGTCTCCCCCTCAGTGCCTCCCCCTCAGTGCCTCCCCCTCAGTGTCTCCCCCTCAGTGCCTCCCCCTCAGTGCCTTCCCCTCAGTGCCTCCCCCTCAGTGCCTCCTCCTCAGTTACTCCTCCTCAGTGCCTCCCCCTCAGTACCTCCTCCTCAGTGCCTCCCCCTCAGTGCCTGCCACCTAATAACAGTGGGGGATGAACTGATGGAGAAAATAAAAGTTCAGCTGTCAGGTGAAGGCAGGATTGGCTACTCAAAAGAGAAGGGTTTTCAGGAATCACCTCAGAGTGTAGGAGATAGCTGGACAGATTGGGGTAGAGAGTTCCAGAGGATGGGGGAGGCTCAGTGAAGTCCTGGAGTTGAGCATGGGAGGAGGTGACAGGGGATCTAGAGAGCAGGAGGTCTTGGGAGGAATGAAGAGAACCATTTGGTTGGTATTTTGAGACTAGTTTAGTGATGTAGCTGGGAGCAGAGATGCACTATATTGTCAAAAGTATTGGGACACCTGCCTTTGAACACACATGAACTTTAATAACATCCCAGTCTTAGTCCGTGGGGTTCAATATTGAGTTGGCCCTCTGCAGCTATAACAGCTTCACCTCTTCTGGGAAGGCCGTCCACAAGGTTTAGGAGGGTGTCTATGGGAATGTTTGACCATTCTTCCATTTGTGAGGCCAGGAACTGATGTTGGTTGAGAAGGCCTAGCTCACAGTCTCCCCTCTAATTCATCCCAAAGGTGTTCTATCGGGTTGAGGTCAGGACTCTGTGAAGGCCAGTCAAGTTTCTCCACCCCAAACTTTTCATTCATGTCTTTAGGAACCTTGCTTTGTGCTCTGGTGCGCAGTCATGTTGGAACTGGAAGGGGCCGTCCCCAAACTGGAAAAGGTGCAAACACAAAGGAGTAGGAGCAAGGAATTGTCCAAAATGTCTTGGCATGCTGATGCCTTAAGAGTTCCCTTCACTGGAACTAAGAAGCCAAGCCCAACCCCTGAAAAACAACCTCCACACCATAACCCCCCCCCCCCCCCTCCACCAAATGATTTGGAGGGGTGGCTCAATACTTTGGGCAATATAATGTGGACGAGCGAGTTTGGGGTGGAGGAAGTTGACTGGCCTGGACAGAGTCCTGACCTCAACCCGATAGAACACCTTTGGGATGAATTAGAGGGGGACAGTAAGCCAGGCCTTCTCGTCCAACCTCAGTGCCTGGTCTCAAAAATGCTCTTCTGGAAGAATGGTCAAACATCCCCATAGACACCCTCCTAAACCTTGTGGACAGCCTTCCCAGAAGTGTTGAAGCTGTTTTAGCTGCAAAGGACGGGCCAACACAATATTGAACCTTACGGACTAAGACTGGGAGGCCATTAAAGTTCATGTGTGTGTAAAGGCAGGCGTCCCAATACTTTATACACAATATAGTGTATCTCTGCCCCCAGCTACGTCGCTGACCTAGTCTTAAAATACCAACCAAATGGTTTCTTACAAGACCTCCTGCTCTAGATGCCATGCCACCTCCTCCCATACTCACCTGCAATATAGTGTATCTTTAGGTGGACAGGGGTGCCTATAATGGAAATTCATATCAAAATACTCCAATATTCATAGGTCAAAGCAGTCCTTCTCAACCAGGGTTCCGTGGAACCTTAGGGTTCCTCCAGAGGTTGTAGGGGTTCCTTCAGCATTGGGCCATTTCTGCCTCTTGAATAAGTTCCCACCGACACCATTGATCTTTTTAGCTATCTGTAAGGAGGTAATTCTTCTCACTGACCACAAGTGTGAGGACCATTCTTCCCAATGACCACAAGTGTGAGGACCATTCTTCCCAATGACCACAAGTGTGAGGACCATTCTTCCCACTGACCACAAGTGTGAGGACCATTCTTCCCAATGAACACAAGTGTGAGGACCATTCTTCCCAATGACCACAAGTGTGAGGACCATTCTTCCCACTGACCACAAGTGTGAGGACCATTCTCCCCAATGACCACAAGTGTAAGGACCATTCTTCTCACTGACCACAAGTGTGAGGACCATTCTTCCCAATGACCACAAGTGTGAGGACCATTCTTCCCACTGACCACAAGTGTGAGGAACATTCTTCCCACTGACCACAAGTGTGAGGAACATTCTTCCCACTGACCACAAGTGTAAGGACCATTCTCCCCAATGACCACAAGTGTAAGGACCATTCTTCTCACTGACCACAAGTGTGAGGACCATTCTTCCCAATGACCACAAGTGTGAGGACCATTCTTCCCAATGACCACAAGTGTGAGGACCATTCTTCCCACTGACCACAAGTGTGAGGACCATTCTTCCCAATGACCACAAGTGTAAGGACCATTCTTCTCACTGACCACAAGTGTGAGGACCATTCTTCCCAATGACCACAAGTGTAAGGACCATTCTTCCCAATGACCACAAGTGTGAGGACCATTCTTCCCACTGACCACAAGTGTGAGGACCATTCTTCCCAATGACCACAAGTGTAAGGACCATTCTTCTCACTGACCACAAGTGTGAGGACCATTCTTCCCAATGACCACAAGTGTGAGGACCATTCTTCTCACTGACCACAAGTGTGAGGACCATTCTTCCCAATGACCACAAGTGTGAGGACCATTCTTCCCAATGACCACAAGTGTGAGGACCATTCTTCCCACTGACCACAAGTGTGAGGAACATTCTTCCCACTGACCACAAGTGTGAGGAACATTCTTCCCACTGACCACAAGTGTAAGGACCATTCTCCCCAATGACCACAAGTGTAAGGACCATTCTTCTCACTGACCACAAGTGTGAGGACCATTCTTCCCAATGACCACAAGTGTGAGGACCATTCTTCCCAATGACCACAAGTGTGAGGACCATTCTTCCCACTGACCACAAGTGTGAGGAACATTCTTCCCACTGACCACAAGTGTGAGGACCATTCTTCTCACTGACCACAAGTGTGAGGACCATTCTTCCCAATGACCACAAGTGTGAGGACCATTCTTCCCAATGACCACAAGTGTGAGGACCATTCTTCCCAATGACCACAAGTGTGAGGACCATTCTTCCCAATGACCACAAGTGTGAGGACCATTCTTCCCAATGACCACAAGTGTGAGGACCATTCTTCTCACTGACCATCACACTATTGTATCATGAGTTGTAGATTTCTCATTTTTAGCAGGGGGTTCCCCGAGACCAGAGAACTATTTCATGGGTTCCTCTGTGTTGAAAAGGTTGGGTCAAAGGGTAGAAGTCCTGAACCAATAGATTCCTCTACCGGATATAGACTTTTGGGCTGACCCACACCAACCACACACACGCTCTAGGTATCATATAAATGTACTCACCGAGGCCAAGATGCCGAGAGCGGTCACTGTTGCGACTCGCTGCAGACCACCCCTGAAGGTGGCACAGAGGGTGGTTGCACCAAGAGGCACAAGCTACCAGTAGGACAGTCACTTGCTAGTAGATCAGCAGGTAGCTTGAGCAGAGCTGAAAGGTGATGTCCCGTGGGATGGTCCAGAAGCAATGGTAGCAAGTCCGTAAGGCAAAGGCAGAATCCAGGAGGCAGGCCGGGGGTCAAACGCAGTCCAGATCAGAAGACAACAAGTACCAGGAACGCTGAGACAGAAGGGTAATCCAAAGACAAGCCAGAGGTCGATCACAGGAGATAGCAGGTAAGTCCAGATGCTGGCTGAGGGTCAAACACGTTCAGAAAGCGGGAGTCCAAGGTCAAGCCAGAGGTCAGGTCAGGAGAAGATCAGCGAGGTCGATGAGGCAATCCTGGTCACAACGGGTAATGCAGATCTCAAGAGCAGACGTGGGAATCACAGCAAGCTCAAGACGAACCAGCAGTGTGTTTGGATGACCTCACTTCCTTTATAGGTCAGCGAGGGGTCACACCCTGTGTGTGTGTGCTTTAGCTTATTCCTATTGCGCACAACTGTGCGCCAGAGTGCTTTACCCGTGCGCATCTTATGACACTAGGTCAGTGATGGAGAACCTTGGCCCTCCAGATGTTTTGGAACTACATTTCCCATGATGCTCATGCACTCTGCAGTGTAGTTGAGCATCATGGGAAATGTAGTTCCAAAATATCTGGAGTGCCGAGGTTCCCCATCACTGCTCTAGGTATTCTCTTGTTGATTTAAATGTCCAGAGAGAATAATAGAAGAACGTCCTACTCCACTGGTCTGAATATATCGGAAAGATCTCCCAGAATGCATCACCGTTACTTTTAGCGGATCCACGCCAAAGGGAAGCCATCGTGAAAGAATGTGTTTATTCATTATGGGGAAAAAAAAAGTTTTCCTTTAATTATTTCAGTAATGATCTGATGGTACTTAATAATCACTTTAGCAAATGCAATGCATCCATAACTAGTGTAGGAGACATTCCACCATTAATTAGATCAAAGGATATCATGTCATGCCAACGTGTGAGTGCACCTCCGATAATTACTTGTGGCCAATGTAGTTCACAGCATAACTATAGCAGTTGTAAGATGTGAGATATTCTTTAATATGCTTAATGAACCACAAATGTAGCAAATTGCAAATGGATGAAATCATCTTCCTTTGTCGGTGGGAGTAGCAACGTAACCGGGGTCATGGCTGCCCACTTAGCAGCAGCTTCATTACCGTCTCTAGAAAGACACTGATGAAATAATGATCCCAACATAAAATGGAACTCCAAGCTCAGATAAGTCTATATCAGTTTACCCACCCTAGGATGATGAGAATAAAGGCACAGTTTACCCTCTGTGGCAAAACTTGTTACCACCCTCCTATATTGGGAATAGAGTGGAAAACCTAGCCTCTGAGCTCTTTCTGAAGCTTCATTCACCAGTAGCACGGGTCTACCCCTTCAGTTGCCTCTGGTTAAAGTCTCAACTCTTCCCTCTAGATATGGTCCTTGGGGGTACTCTTTGGCTTGGTGCTATGGTGACCCCACCCATGCTCCGGGGGGGGGGGGGGGGTGCAGTACCATATCCCTGTTACATTAGGGTATAGAGTGGAAAACCTAGCCTTGGAGCTCTTTCTGAAGCTCGATTCACCAGTAGCACGGGTCTACCCCTTCAGTTGCCTCTGGTTAAAGTCTCAACTCTTCCCTCTAAATATGGTCCTTGGGGGTCCTCTTTGGCTTGGTGCAATAGTGACCCCACCCATGCTCTGTGGGGGGGAGGGCAGTACCATCTCCCTGTTACATTAGGGAATAGAGTGGAAAACCTAGCCTTGGAGCTCTTTCTGAAGCTTCATTCACCAGTAACACGGGTCTACCCCTTCAGTTGCCTCTGGTTAAAGTCTCAACTCCCTCTAGATATGGTCCTTGGGGGTCCTCTTTGGCTTGGTGCAATGGTGACCCCACCCATGCTCCGTGGGGGGGGGGGCAGTGCCATCTCCCTGTTACGTTAGGGAATAGAGTGGAAAACCTAGCCTTGGAGCTCTTTCTGAAGCTTCATTCACCAGTAGCACAGGTCTACCCCTTCAGTTGCCTCTGGTTAAGGCAGGGGTCATCAACCCTGTCCTCAGGGCCCACTAACAGGCCAGATTTTATGTATTACCTTAGGGGGATGCAAACTAGAATATTGCAATCACTGAGCAGCAAATTATATCACCTGTGATGTATTTCAGTTATCTTGCAAACCTGGCCTGTTAGTGGGCCCCTGAGGACAGGGTTTATGACCACTGGGTTAAGGTCTCAACCCTTCCTTCTAGATATGGTCTTTGGGGTTGGTGCAATGGTGACCCCACCCATGCTCCAGAGTGGAGGAGCAGGGGCGACATTTAGGTGGCATTTATTGGAATTGATCCCCTTTCCTCCTACAGCAGTTAAAAGCCGACTTCTCCTCCTTTTCCTCACACCGGCATTCAGGAGCTACAAGAGGAAATTACATTGATTCCAGTAAATGCTGCCCCTACTCCTGTCCAGGTTCCCCGTCCTTTAGCTGCCCCCCCCCCCCTCCCCTCCTCTCCCACTGGCTGCTGAAAGTAGCAAATTGCAAATGGATGAAATCATCTTCCTTTTTCGGTGGGAGTAGCAACGTAACCGGGGTCATGGCTGCCCACTTAGCAGCAGCTTCATTACCGTCTCTAGAAAGACACTGATGAAATAATGATCCCAACATAAAATGGAACTCGAAGCTCAGATAAGTCTATATCAGTCTACTCACCCCAATATGGTGAGAATAAGGACATGGTTTACCCTCTGTGGCAAAACTTGTTACCCCTCTCCTATATTGGGAATAGAGTGGAAAACCTAGCCTTGGAGCTCTTTCTGAAGCTTCATTCACCAGTAGCATGGGTCTACCCCTTCAGTTGCCTTTGGTTAAAGTCTCAACTCTTCCCTCTACTCTAGATATGGTCCTTGGGGATCCTCTCTGGATTGGTGCAAAGGTGACCCCACCCATGCTCTGGGGGGGGGGGGGGGGGTTGGCAGTGAAGCCTCCCTGTTACATTAGGTTTTGCAAAGCCTGGAAAGACCTGGAAGATGAAATCATCTCCCTTTGTCAGTGGGAGTAGCAACGTAACCGGGGTCATGGCTGCCCACTTAGCAGCAGCTTCATTACCGTCTCTAGAAAGACACCAATGAAATAATGAACCCAACATAAAATGGAACTCCAAGCTCATATAAGTCTTTATCAGTCTACTCACTCCACTACTGTGAACATAAGGACATGGTTTACCCTCTGTGGCAAAACTTGTTGCCCCTCCTCCATGTTGGGAAAAAAATGGGAAACCCAACCTTGGAGCTTTTCCTGGAGCTTCATTCATCAGTAGCACTGGACAACCAGTTCCTTCAGTTGCCTCTGGTTACGGTCTCAACTCTTCCCTCTAGATATTGTCCTTGGTGGTCCTCCTTGGCTTGGTGCAACGGCAACCCCATCCATGCTCCAGGGGGCCCAAGCAGCCTCCCTGTGTCACATTAGGTTTTACGGAACCTGGACAGGAGCGGAGGTGTCATTTACTGGAACAGGTCCCCTTTCCTCCTGCAGCAGCTGAAAGCCGGCTTCTCCTCCTTTTCCTCCCACCAACATTCAGGGGCTGCAGGAGGAAAGGGGATTGGTTCCAGTAAATGCCGCCGCCCGCTCCTGTCCAGGTTCCCCGTCCTTTTGATGCTTCCCCTCCTTTCCTCTCCCACTGGCTGCTGTGCAGGATGTTTCAGGATGGAGAGCGAGGCTGGTAAATAAGTCATTTAATGGCCGCTTCATTTTCTCAATGAGCACAGTGATTGGTCCATACTGATTACTCACTGTGTTCATAGATAACCATATACTATGCTTCAGCTTATGAATTAACAGGAAACTGTACAGAGCTATCCCTGTTCATTCATTCTGTGCAGTTGGGGTCCTCAACTCCCTCTCAAAAGTGAGACATTAGGGGTCAGTTTAGACCCCTGATATTTTATCAAAGCCCCCCCAACAGGACTGCTTGCTAAAACAAATTGCAAAAAGTAATAAAAAAATAAAATTGTAAAATAATTATAATAAAATTGTAAAAAGTAGTAAAGAATAAAATTGTAAAATAATAATAAAAATAAAATTGTAAAAAGTAATAAAAAAATAAAATTGTAAAATAATAATAATAATAAAATTAACGGGGGGTGGGGGAGGGGATATGATCTCCTTGTATAAATACATAAGGGGGGATATGATCTCCTTGTATAAATACATAAGGGGGATATGATCACCATGTATAATACATAAGGGGGGATATGATCTTACGGACTTTGCAGCTGAGGTCTGCCGTACTTTCAAACGAACGGACTTGGCCACACACGATTAGTGATGGACGAACGTCCGACGGGACGTTTCGCGAACGCAGCCAAAAGTTCGCGAACCGCAAAGTTCGCAGCGGACCCCATTGACTTTAATGGCCGGCGAACTTTAAAAACCTCCAGGTCATATTTTCAGCCACAAAATACTTACTAGCTGTGCACACATAGTCCCACCACATGGACAATGACATAACAAAAGTATTAAGTGAATCTGGGATCGACAACGACAAGCATTCTTTTTTTATCTGTGAAATTTTGACAATTCAGGAGTGCATGAAGGCAATGGAGGGAGGCAAGGTCAGGGCAGGCTATGAAGGGGGTGCAGGAGATGATCAGTGCCACAGTCAGGGCAGTGCAGTCCTGTGCCAGTGTCCCAGTGTGCCAACCTGCCTATGCAGGGCTCCACTGCGGTGGTCCGGAGGTGCCAGTCCAGTGCTGATCCTCAGCCATGGTGCTGGCACTGCCTGCTGATTGACTTCTCCGCTGCTATCTCCCTCGCTGACACCAGCACCGAGATAGAGAGCACAGACACCAGCACTGAGATAGAGAGCACTGACACCACACCAGCACCCTGATAGAGAGCACTGACACCAGCACCGAGATAGAGAGCACTGACACCAGCACCGTGATAGAGAGAGAGCACTGACAGCAGCACTGATACCAGCAACTCGCTGCGGGACCTAAACACTGGACGTAACAAAGGGGAGGGAATTCTGATGGGATCATTGACCTAATATGCTCTCATTGCCATACTTGCTCAATGACATTGCCACCAGCATCCCTGTCCCTTTGCTAGCCGGGGGCAGGGAATTCCACAGCCACAGCTTTTTGTGCTGCTATCCTTAGCCATTGAAGTTCACTGAAATCAGAACAAAAAGTTTACAGTATACAACAAAGCAAACAAATGAAATATGGTGCAAAATTGTTTGATAAGCTCCTAGCTGCCCGGCTGGACAGGATGAAGGCACTTACCAGGGAGGCTAAGATAGGAGAGATGGAGCTGGTGGGACTGACATTCAAGCTAAGGGGGCCCAGACAACAGCAGAAGAAGATATAAAGCAAAAATCATCTTTTGGGGCAGCTTTTGGTCCCTTTTTACCAGAAGCATTTAGAAGACCACCGCCAAAAACAACAATGAAACCTGTAAAGACTTAGGGCAGCTTCTCTGCTCATTAGACCCATGTATTACAGCCCCTCTGATTACATCAGCCCCCCGTCGTAACCACTTGCTTACTGGGCACTTAAACCCCCTCCTGCCCAGACCAATTTTCAGCTTTCAGCGCTGATGCACTTTGAATGACAATTGCGCGGCCATACAACACTGTACCCAAATGAAATTTTTATTATTTTTTTCCCACAAATAGAGCTTTCTTTTGGTGGGATTTAATTACAGCTGGGAGTTTTATTTTTTGCTAAACAAACAAAAAAAAAATGCAAAAAAAACCCAAAAATCATATTTAATAGTTTGTTATAAAATTTTGCAAACAGGTAATTTTTCTCCTTCATTGAAATGCGCTGATGAGGCGGCGCTGGTGGGCACTGATAGGCTGCACTGGTGGGCACTGATAGGCTGCACTGGTGGGCACTGATAGGCACAGTTAAGGTGGCACTAATAGGCACAGCTAAGGCAGTACTGATGGGCACAGATAAGGCGGCACTAATGGGCAAAGATGGGCACAGATAAGATGGCACAGATGGGTGGCACAGATGGGTGACACGGATTGGTGGCAGGGATGGGCACTGATAGGTACCACTGATAGATGAGACTGATGGGCACTGATAGGTGGCACTGATAGGTGGCTCTGATAGGTGGCTCTGATGGGCGTCACTGATGGGCACAGATGGGTCCTGGTAGATGACACTGATGGGCTCGGATATGTGGCACTGAGGTGCAGCACTGTTGAGGCAGATTGTGGGCACTGATAGATGGCACTGTGGGCACTGATGGGTGGCACTGTGGGCACTGATGGGTGGCACTGATGGGTGGCACTTTTATCCAATATTTAGGTGGCACTGGCAGGGGGCAGGTGGGCACTGATGCGCTGGCCCCAGCTCGCCGTGATCGGGACTGAAGTCCCTCTCACGGCCGCCGGTGATCGGCTTTTTTTTTTCTCCTCACGCTGTCAGCGCGAGGAGGAAAAATAGCCGATTATCGGCTCTGTTGTGATCACATGATCAGCTGTCATTGGCTGACAGCTGATCACGTGGTAAGGGGTCGGGATCGACCCCTTGCTCCGATCTGTGATCAGGCGAGTCTCATAGACTCGCTGATCACAGAGCGCGCCACACTCGTGTACGGGACGACGTCAATAGACGTAGTCCCGGCAAAGCAGGTCCGCGCTGTAGCCGTCATTCGGCTATAGCGCGGATCTCAAGCAGTTAAACACTGTTCTTTTGACAGGCCTTAGATGTTCCCCCTTAAACGACTTCAGACCGAGCAATTTAAATTAACTTTAAGTGATCTTTTACTTAAGTAGTTAAAATTTGATATTTCAACAGTACTTGCTAACAAGTACACACGATCAGACTACCAGCCAGACTTTCCGAACAAGCGGACCTGCCCACACACGCCCAGACTTTTCCGGCGGACTAGGTCTGGCGGACAAGCCGCCGGACTATGGCGGGAGTCCACCAGACTTTTGAAATGAACGGACTTGCCCACACACGGAGTAAAGTCCGTTCATTTTGAACGTGGCTCCAGGTAGACGGAACTAGTGAAGAAGGTCAATGTCGCCACCTCCATCGGCGAGATTGACACCTTGCTAGCCCTGTCACCTGGCATGGACTTAAAGGGGAACCCCTACGCCGAAAAAAAGGCGTGGGGGTCCCCCCAAAGTCCATAGCAGACCGTTATCCGAGCACGCAGCCCGGCCGGTCAGGAAAGGGGGTGGGGACGAGCGAGCCCCCCCCCCCCTCCTGAGCCATACCAGGCAGTGTGCCTTTAACAAAGGGGGAGCTTTGGGGAAGGGGGGGCCTGCAGCCGCCCCACCCCAAAGCACCTTGTCCCCATCTTGATGAGGACATGGGCCTCTTCCCGACAACCCTGGCCATTGGTTGTCGGGGTCTGCGGGCGGGGGACTTTTCAGAATCCGGGAGCCCTCTTTAATAAGGGGGACCCCAGATTCTGGCCCCCCACCCTATGTGAATGAGTATGGGGTACTATGTACTCCTACCCATTCACCTGGTGGGAAAAAGTCTTCTTCTTCTTCTTCTTCCTCCCTTTTCCTCAGTTTAGGCCGATACTTATTCTTCTACATATTTTTGGTAAAAAAAATTGCAATTATTGATTGGTTTGCACAAAAGTTGCAGCGCTTACAAAGTAGGGGATAGTTTTATAACATTTTTATTAATATTTTATTTTTTTACTAGTAATGGCGGCGATCAGCGATTTTTATTGTGACTGCGACATTATGGCGGACACATCGGACATTTTTGACACATTTAAATGCACTGATTCCTGTGTAAATGACACTGGCAGTGAAGGCGTTAACCACTAGGGGGCAGTGTAGGTGTTATGTATGACGTTATGTTTTTTTTATTGTAGGGGGCGTGACCTCGCATGTGACATCACTGATCGTCCTTCCCTATAAAAGGGAAGAGAGGATCGGTGACAGCCACACAGGGAAGCACAGGGGAGAGGTTTATTTACACAGACCTCTCCTCGTTCTTCAGCTCTGTGACCCGATCGCGGGACACCAGCGGCGATCGGGTCCTCTGGTCCCGCGGCCACGGTCACGGAGCACAGGCTGGCGGTGCGCTCCCAACCCACGGCTGGGCACTTAAAAAGCAACGTACAGGTACGTGATTGTGCCCAGCCGTGCCATTCTGCTGACGTATATCGGCATGAGGCGATCCTTAAGTGGTTAAAGTGAAACAAAAAAAATGAAATATTTCTTGGGGGTGTCCTTAGTATGTAAAGTAGCGCATCTTTCCCATGTTCATAACAGTCCCACAGCAAAATGACATTTCTAAAGGAAAAATGTAATTTAAAATAGCTTGAGGCTGTAATGTATTGCTGGATCCTGGCAATATACATAAAAAATAATTGAAAAAAACATCATGCCCCCCCCCCCAAGTCCATTACCAGGTCCTTTGGGTCTGGTATGGATATTAAGGGGAACCCCGAGACAAAATTAAAAAAAATTCAGTGGGGGTTCCCCCAAAATCCATACCAGGCCCTTCAGGTCTGGTATGGATATTAAGGGGAAACCTGCACCAAAAAAAAAAAAAAGAATGGCGTGGGGGGCCCCCCAGGCACTAAATACTCTGAATTGCACTATATATACTATACGGTCTGCCCTATATACTCTGCAGAAAAATTGGGCCTTAGGTGTTGGTAGTGCCAGAACACTGTAACCCCTCACAGTTACTCTTGTTGGGCGCAGGAACGGGCCCTGCTGTTAAATATTATTTCCAAAATTTTAATTACATGCCCCCTGTTAAACAGGGGCAGAAAAATTGTGGCCTTGGGTGGTGGTGCCCAGGGGCGGACTGACCATTCGGGCACTCGGGCACTGCCGGAGGGCCCCATGCCACTAAGGGGCCCCATCAGGGTTTCCAGCCTCAATAAAACCAGGGACAGTATGTAAAAATCTGTGTTTTTTAAAAAAATCCCGAGATTATAGCTGCCCCGCCTCTCCAGTACCTTTTCAGTGTGTGTATGTGTATTCTGTGTGTGTATACTGTATGTGTGTGTGTATACTGTATGTGTGTGTGTGTATACTGTGTGGCCCCATAATCTATTGCCTGGAGGGCCCTATAATCTCCTATTGCCTGGGGGCCCCATAATCTCCTATTGCCCGGGGGCCCCATAATCTTCTCCTATTGCCCGGGGGGCCCATGAGTTGTCAGTCCGCCCCTGGTGGTGCCCTAAACCAAAATGATTATTGGAAGCTAGCATCATCATGATTGAGGAAAAATAGTATAGGCAGTCTTCAAGGGATCCCAGATCAAAAGTAAATTCAGTGTATATATAGATAGATATATATATATAGATATATAGATATATTGATGCACCACCCGAAGTGTATCATATACTGTACACCAACCAATTGCACTGTATATATTCAATACACTTAATGCAGAGTATATATATATATATATATATATATATATATATATATATATATATTTACTGTATTTATTGATACACTCCCTGCACTGACTGAATATAGAGTATACACTGAATGTATAGTCTATGCTAAATGCAGAGTATATGTAGATATATATATATATATATATATATATATATACGGTATATATTAGACTGACTGTATATACATATATATCAAATACACTGCCAATAAATAAAAAACCTCTGTCCATGCCACCAACACTACACGGAGGCACTCTGTAAGCAGCCTTATATGGTGTGGGGCGTGGACTTAGTCCCCCTGAGCCATGATTGGCCAAATGCACCCTGTCTTTGGCCAATCATGACTCCCACAGCAGAGTGCGCTGTAAATGGCCAATCATCATACAGCAATGCACTGCAATCTCGCAGTGCATTATGGGGCGTTCCGCGGCGCTCTAATTTCCAGTGAATGGGCCACAAACTCTTCCCTAGTAATGAACATGGGTATATTTTATACACTTACAAATGTAAAGTTCAAAAATAAAACTATATATACAGGGGCGTCGGGAGGGGGGGGGGCTGGGGGGGCTGAAGCCCCGAATGTGTCCCCCTATAGCCCCGGGTGTCAGCTCTGCAGGGTAGGGGAGAGTGCCGGTGTTCTGGCAGATAGTGTCCTGCCATCATATAGTGTCCGCCCAGGGGCAGAAGAAGCTTCGGAAAATCTCCGAAGATGAACGACGCCTGCACCGTGAGTGGAGGTGGTAGCCCCATCATCCAAGCGGACATAGGGTTCGGAAAATTAGAGTGCCCCTCGCGGGCGAGCTTTGCTTCGGCTTTGCTGCGCTTGGCTCTTTTATATTCCTGCTCTATGTCCACTTGGATGGTGGGGCTAGAACCTGGACTCACGGCGCAGGCGCCGTTCATCCTCGGATATTTTCGGAATTTGTGTGCGCAGTACACAGCGGACACTTTCCGATGGGGGACCATATGTGATAGGACACCGGGACCAATCTGATCCCGAGCGCCGCCGAGCGTGGCCGAGTGCCAGAGCAGGTCCCGCCTTCTGGAGCCTGCACGTCTACGATGGACGTCCCACCGGTCCAATGCCGGGACCGCGGGACGTGTGACGTCCATCATAGATGCTGTTGGCCCCAGAAGGCAAGAATTACAAAGAGGCTGCCGCGCCACATCCCCGCTTGGCGCTCGGGCGAGCCGCTCTCCTCTCCTCCTCTTAGAACTGGCTGCTGTGACACCACGGCTCAGACAGGTCAGTGTATGTTAATGTAGGTAGGTTAGTGTATGTAAGTCACTACCGTCAGTGTCACAGCCCAGCCAAAAAAAAAACCTGCGTCGTGTACAACACCCCTCCCCCCCCCCCCCCCGATTCCGGCTTGGACTCTGGGCTAAAGCCCCTGGTCCTTTTGCCCCCTAGCAACGCCCCTGTATATATATAAATATAAATATATATATATATATATATATATATATATATATATATATATATATATATATATATATATATATATATATATAAAAACAACAACAGGTATATTTTAAAACGGCCTATCATATACCTCTCTGCGCCAAACTAGGACCTTCACACACCTCCCAAAATTATATATATATATATACTTACGTATATGCGCTCACTTAAATGGTGAACGCACACACGTGAACGAAAACAAAAAAAAAATATATATATATATATATATATATATATATATACTTCTTTTTATGCAGATACCTGCATATATAATAAATGCTAGAACCACAGTATACTGAATAATAACTGCTGAGTATATTAAAACCCAGCAGTACGGACAATAATAGCAGCCGTTATAAAATTTATAGTAAAAATATATAGTAAAAATATATAAAAAAAGGTCATGCAAACAATTCATCAATATATATATGAGAATATCAGTATAAAAACAGCGCTTTTAAAAAGAGTCCTTTATAGAAGCCATAATATACGAAAAAATCACTAGAAAGTTCCAAGTGTGCAGATAAAGTGTCTATAGTGATCTAATCAGCGTTGCAAGGTGATCAAAGTGCTGTCAATCTTTCTTCCACCATAAACCGGGAGTGCTTCACCACATGCGATGCATACCCCCCTCGGGGGTTAAACTCACCAGACACTGCTGATAAGGTAAGCCTTAAGGAGTAGTCACTTCATTGGATATAATAATATTCATATATATCCCCCTTAGCGTTGCAGTCCCAAGCAGTCCTCCAGGTTTATCATAAAAATGAAACAAAGTGTGCACATAGCATAATACTGTTTTATTTTTTAAAAAGTTTCACACAAATCCATAAAATCCCCCACTTCAATATATGCGTACATTATCATAGAACAACATCAGCGTTACAAAAACGTGTACTTCACCGAATTTTCCGATCCCAGAACCATTCGCCAGTGTTCCACTGTGTACACTGTGTATCACTTCCTGGTCTGTGGTCAGCGGTGGAGCGCACACCTCACTTCCGGTAGCGTCGTGTAGGCCACGCCCTGACGCGTTTCGTCACTTCCGACTTCAACCGAGGGCGTGGCTACACGACGCAAGCGGCCAATATATATACAGCCCTCCCTCTCTCCGCCAGCCAATCAGATAGCAAGACAATGTCCGGCCCACACGACGCTGCACATCGTCGTGGAAACCGGACACAAACAGCCCGATAGTCAAATGCGGGGAGGAGATGTATCCATAAGCACAAACGATCGCCACATTCATCGCGACCTACTAGTTGCAGAAACAAAACGAACATTATGCCACGAGCAGCACATGAAAGAAAAGGATATACACTAAAAACTTAAAATTGCAATTAAAAATATCCTCAATTTAAAAATAACTACAGAAATCACAATAAGTACCCCAGAAGGGGGAGACCCCCGATGCAGACCTATCCACCACAAGACCCCCATTGGAGGGAACAGACACAATGGGAAAGGAATCAAACATATTCCCCAGACCACAGGAGAAACGAACGAGAGGCAGCAGAGCAAGACGAAGGGTCCAGGAAAAGAAGAAGAGAAAAGGATTAGGAGGGATTTTTAATCTAGCTGGAGCCTCTTTGACACATAAAGAAATCAATATATTGAATTTGGGATTAAAATGTGGCCTGAAGAGGCCATTAAACAAATTTAATGTATTTATAGATGTGCATAAATATATGAGGAAAATTAATATGAAAAAATATTTTTTGAATAAAAATTCCCAACCTGTTACTGCGACCTCATCAGTGCAGACTGATAGTGGTCTACGGAATAAGTCACTATTTAATCCAACTAATAGTGCCAATCAACAAATAGATGTTTTTAAAAATCTGGTGCTACGCGATTTGGAAACTCTAATACCCCAAAAAAATGCTAATCCTCGATATATACATGAAGGCATTAAGAGCTTGGAAAAGAGAAAGGAGCTGATCATAAGACCCGCTGACAAAGGGGGCGGTAGTGTTTTACTGACTAAAGATTTTTATCATAACCAACTAACAGAAATGTTGATGGAAGAAGATACGTATAAGAAACTTGATAAAGACCCTACTAAACAATATGAGTCGGAGCTGAAGGCATTAGTGGATTTCGGTGTCTCAACTGGGGTTCTAACTAACAAAGAGATGAAGTATTTGACCCCTAGTAGTTGTAGGATTCCTACTATCTATACTTTGCCGAAAATCCATAAGAGTATACAATGTCCACCTGGCAGACCAATTGTTAATGGGATAGGGTCCATCACATCCAGAATGGGCCAATATCTTGACTTATTTCTGCAAAAAAGTGTGGTACAAACAAAAGCATACTTGCAGGATACTAAAAACCTTTTACAAATATTGGAGGAGGTGGACCTAGCTGGTAAAGAAGAGGTATACTTAGTCACGGCTGATGTTGCGTCTCTATATACCATCATCCAACACGATGATGCTATTTTGGCTCTGAATTGGGCACTTAGTCAGAGAGATGATTTGACACATAACCAAAAAGTCTTCTTAAGAAATGCTCTTGATTTCTGCCTAGGACATAACTATTTTTGGTATGGCGGAAAATTCTACTCCCAAAAACGTGGCGTCGCAATGGGTGCCAAGTTCGCACCTAGCATAGCGAACCTTTTTATGGGGGAGTGGGAAGATAAGAAGATCTTCTCTGTTAAGAGACAAGAATTACTGATATACAGACGGTATATAGATGACCTGATTTTCATCTGGTCTGGAACAAGATCTTCCCTCACTGATTTCCTTGCAGAATTGAACAATAATACTAGCCACATTAAATTGACGAGTGAAATAAGTGCTGAAAGCATCAACTTTCTTGACGTTAATATCTACAGACATGGAGAAAGACTGGGGACTAAGGCCTATTTTAAACCTACAGATGCAAATAGCTATCTACCAAAGCAGAGTGGTCATCATCCGGTCTGGTTAAAGAACATTCCTAAGGGCCAAGTGACCAGGATCAGAAGAAACTGTTCCAATGACAATGACTTCTATTCCCAGGCAAATATAATTAAAGAAAATTTTTTGGAAAAAGGCTATTGTGATAAACAATTGGATAAAGTGATTGAAGGAGTAGCATCCACATCAAGAGATATCCTCTTGAATAATAATAAGGTTAATCACATTTCCAATAGTCATGAATGGAATTTCATCTCAGGATATCATTCACAATACAGAGAGGTGGAGAATATATTTTTAACACACTGGCACATCCTTTTGATGGATAAAACACTACAACCAGTGTTACCTGTAAAATCTGGGTTTATCTATAGAAGGGCTCCCAACTATGCTGACAAGATAGTCAAAAAAGTGATAGACCCTCCCACCCATCCTCCTACTTTTTGGGAAAAAGAAGGGTTTTTTGCTTGTAGACGGTGCAGGGTTTGTAAAGAAGTAAATGCACCAATAAGAGCAATGGAACGGTTTATAACAACTGGTAATAATAAAGAATTCACAATCAAAGGGTTTATTACCTGCAATACATCATATGTTGTGTACGCTTTACAATGCCCATGTGGGTTAATATATATAGGCCGGACTAAAAGACTTTTAAGGATAAGATTAGCGGAACATGTGGCTAATATTAAATTGGGTTTTAAGGACCATAACGTGTCCCTACATTTTAAGATTTGCCATAATCAAGATCCATCTGGACTCAAATTTTGGGGAGTAGAGCATATGAAACCCTCCTGGAGAGGGTCTAATTTGGTACGAGAGTTATCCAAACGCGAAACGGAATGGATATATTTGGTTGACACTTTAACACCAAAGGGGTTAAATGTGGACCTAGATATTAAAGCGGGAGTCCGCCGGGACTCCGCGTTTTTTTTTTTTTTTTTAAAGCCAGCAGCTACAAATACTGCAGCTGCTGACTTTTAAAATAGTGACACTTACCTGTCCAGCGCGCCCGCGATGACGGCACCCGAAGCCGATCGCTAGGTCGCCTGTCGGGTCCTGCCGCCGCCATCTTGGGTATGGGAATCAGGAAATGGAGCCTTTCGGCTTCATTTCCCGGTTCCCTACTGCGCATGCGCGAATCGCGCTGCGCAATAAGGACGCTCCCCGCTGCCTCTGGGAGCTGTGTGTTTCCCAGCAGGCAGCGGGGCACTTGCGGGAAGGGGCGGGCACTTGCGGAAAGGGGCGTAAGTTACGCCCCTTTCCGCAGAGAGCTGTCCCGGAAGTGGGTGCAGTTACCTGGATTATCCAGGTAACTGCACCCCCCTCCCCCCTGAAAGGTGCCGATTGTGGCACCGGAGGGGGGGAGGGTTCCGATGAGCGGAAGGTCCATTTTAGGGTGGACCTCCGCTTTAATTGCTTTATTAGTGACTATTAATTTTTGGATTGAGCCTCTCTCTTGTAATGTTGTAATATTTTAATCTAATTTTTTAGTAATATCTAGTGGGGCGGGAGGGCATTAGGTATAGTGAATGGAGTAATAAAGACATCCACGATATGGAGGTTTGTGTATGCACTGCGACATTACCTCTATGAAGTGTCTACACTTACCCATACCTACTTCTATATACAATTATCATATACATATAGAAGTCTACTGACATCGATTGGTGTCTAGTAACTGTATTTACCCTATGACCGACACACTATGTAGTACTCATTTTCTTTGTATACATATATACATATATGTTGGTTTATGCACAAAACATTTATACTGGCCTGGGTCTATGAGGCCCTATCCTTTAGAGAGACAGCCTTGAGACTTCTAATGGGTACAGAAAGTCCCTGTTTGTGTACTTTATACACATACAGGGATTAAGCGATGACTTTAGGTCTGGTTTACCCTCTTCCTTTGTTATCCATATTTATTGTGATTTCTGTAGTTAATTTTAAATTGAGGATATTTTTAATTGCAATTTTAAGTTTTTAGTGTATATCCTTTTCTTTCATGTGCTGCTCGTGGCATAATGTTCGTTTTGTTTCTGCAACTAGTAGGTCGCGATGAATGTGGCGATCGTTTGTGCTTATGGATACATCTCCTCCCCGCATTTGACTATCGGGCTGTTTGTGTCCGGTTTCCACGACGATGTGCAGCGTCGTGTGGGCCGGACATTGTCTTGCTATCTGATTGGCTGGCGGAGAGAGGGAGGGCTGTATATATATTGGCCGCTTGCGTCGTGTAGCCACGCCCTCGGTTGAAGTCGGAAGTGACGAAACGCGTCAGGGCGTGGCCTACACGATGCTACCGGAAGTGAGGTGTGCGCTCCACCGCTGACCACAGACCAGGAAGTGATACACAGTGTACACAGTGGAACACTGGCGAATGGTTCTGGGATCGGAAAATTCGGTGAAGTACACGTTTTTGTAACGCTGATGTTGTTCTATGATAATGTACGCAGATATTGAAGTGGGGGATTTTATGGATTTGTGTGAAACTTTTTAAAAAATAAAACAGTATTATGCTATGTGCACACTTTGTTTCATTTTTATGATAAACCTGGAGGACTGCTTGGGACTGCAACGCTAAGGGGGATATATATAAATATTATTATATCCAATGAAGTGACTACTCCTTAGGGCTTACCTTATCAGCAGTGTCTGGTGAGTTTAACCCCCGAGGGGGGTATGCATCGCATGTGGTGAAGCACTCCCGGTTTATGGTGGAAGAAAGATTGACAGCACTTTGATCACCTTGCAACGCTGATTAGATCACTATAGACACTTTATCTGCACACTTGGAACTTTCTAGTGATTTTTTCGTATATTATGGCTTCTATAAAGGACTCTTTTTAAAAGCGCTGTTTTATACTGATACTGATATTCTCATATATATATTGATGAATTGTTTGTATGACCTTTTTATATATATATATATATATATATATATATATATACAGTGGTGTGAAAAAGTGTTTGCCCCCTTCCTCATTTCCTGTTCCTTTGCATGTTTGTCACACTTAAGTGTTTCGGAACATCAAACCAATTTAAACAATAGTCAAGGACAACACAAGTAAACACAAAATGCAATTTGTAAATGAAGGTGTTTATTATTAAAGGTGAAAAAAAAATCCAAACCATCATGGCCCTGTGTGAAAAAGTGATTGCCCCCTAAACCTAATAACTGGTTGGGCCACCCTTAGCAGCAGCAACAACTGCAACCAAGCGTTTGCGATAATGTGCAATGAGGCTTTTACAGCGTCCTGGAGGAATTTTGGCCCACTCATCTTTGCAGAATTGTCCTAATTCAGTTACATTAGAGGGTTTTCGAGCATGAACGGCCTTTTTAAGGTCATACCACAACATCTCAATAGGATTCAGGTCAGGACTTTGGCTAGGCCACTCCAAAGTCTTCATTTTGTTTTTCTTCAGCCATTCGGTGGTGGACTTGCTGGTGTGTTTAGGATCATTGTCCTGCTGCAGAACCCAAGTTCGTTTCAGCTTGAGTACACGAACAGATGGTCGGACATTCTCCTTCAGGATCTCTTGGTAGACAGCAGAATTCATAGTTCCTTTTATCACGGCAAGTCTTCCAGGTCCTGAAGCAGCAAAACAGCCCCAGACCATCACACTACCACCACCATATTTTACTGTTGGTATAATGTTCTTTTTATGAAATGCAGTGTTCCTTCTACGCCAGATATACTTGGACACACACCTTCCAAAGAGTTCCACTTTTGTCTCATCGGTCCACAGAATGTTGTCCCAAAAGTCTTGGGGATCATCAAGATGTGTTGTGGAGAAATTGAGACGAGCTTTGATGTTCTTTTTGCTCAGCAGTGGTTTTCTCCTTGGAACTCTGCCATGCAGGCCATTTTTGCCCAGTCTTTTCCTGATGGTGGAGGCATGAACGCTGACCTTAACTGAGGCAAGTGAGGCCTGCAGTTCCTTGGACATTGTTGTGGGGTCTTTTGTGACCTCTTGGATGAGTCGTCGCTGCGCTCTTGGGGTAATTTTGGGCGGCCGGCCACTCCTGGGAAGGTTCACCACTGTTCCATGTCTTCGCCATTTGTGGATAATGGCTCTCACTGTGGTTCGCTGGATTCCCAAAGCTTTGGAAATGGCTTTATAACCCTTTCCAGACTGATAGATCTCAATTACTTTCTTTCTCAATTGTTCCTGAATTTCTTTGGGTCTCGGCATGATGTGTAGCTTTTAAGGATCTTCTGGTGGACCTTACTGTGTCAAGCAGCTCCTATTTAAGTGATGCCTTGATTGTGAACAGGTGTGGCAATAATCAGGCCTGGGTGTGGCTAGAGAAATTGAACTCAGGTGTGGACAACCACAGTTATAGTATGTTTTAACAAGGGGGGCAATCACTTTTTCACACAGGGCCATGATGGTTTGGATTTTTTTTCACCTTTAATAATAAACACCTTCATTTACAAATTGCATTTTGTGTTTACTTGTGTTGTCCTTGACTATTGTTTAAATTGATTTGATGTTCCGAAACACTTAAGTGTGACAAACATGCAAAGGAACAGGAAATGAGGAAGGGGGCAAACACTTTTTCACACCACTGTATATATATATATATATATATATATATATATATATATATATATAAAAACTGAAGTTCACATTTATCCAGGTCATGGTATACCGTATCTAGTATTTGTTGGTCGCATTTCACTGGATTTGTTTCCGAAGACATTTTGTATCTTCTCCAATACTGGCAGAAAGATACCCCAACATTTATATCAACACTGGTAGCACAAGACACCTTCATCTAATTACCATGGAATGTGGCAAGCTAGGTGTTGATTGGCCAAGAAACAAGGAGGGGGGGTGTGAGAGTTTGTGGAAGCGTCCTAAACTAGTGGCATCATCCCGTGTTTTATGTTGGATAGTCAATAGGCGTTAACTCATCTCTAGCTCCCTTGTTACCTCCTCCCATGCTCTCCTCCAGGACTTCTCCAGAGCCTCTCCCATCCTCTGGAATTCCCTGCCCCGGTATATCCGATCAGCCCCCTACCCTGTCCAACTTTAGGAGATCCAGGGAAGCCTGTCCCACACCCACCTAACAACCCCATCAAATCATTCCCCGCATCTATTACCTTTTGTACCACCCCCCCCCCCCCCCCTTTAGAATGTAAGCTCTACGAGCCGGGCCCCCTTGTCCCTTCTGTATTGTACTGTAATTGTGCCGTCCCCCCCTCTACATTGTAAAGCTCTATATATATAAAAAAAATTAACCCACGCAAAATTGTGTAAATATAATAACAAATGTAAAAAAAGAACAAAAAAAAAATAAATGTAATATAAGAAAAAATAAATAAACGCAGAGGTGGTAAAATACCACCAAAAGAAAGCTCTATTTGTTGGGAAAACAAATGGCATACATTTTGTTTGGGAGCCACGTCGCACGACCGCGCAATTGTCAGTCAAAGCGACGCAGCGCCGAATCGCAAAAAGTGCTCCGGTCTTTGGCCAGCAAAATGGTCCGGGGGTCAAGTGCTTAATATAGGGAATATTGTCATTTTAGATACAACTTTTAAAGCGGTAATACATCAAATCCATCAAAGGATCTAAATGCTGACCACAAACCCGGAGGTGTGTTTATGGTCAGCGTGGGAGAGCGTGGTGTGACCGGGCTTAGGTGAGAGGTCACACGCTCTAAGGTGAGCCCATACACCAAAGGGGGAGCGCAAGAGCAGACACGAGCACTTTACTGTTATACATAGGCGTGTGCGCACAGGGTGTGCCAGGTGTGCCTAGGCACACCCTAATCACCCCATGTGCATTATCCAGGAGCAGCACCAGGTGGGAGGTTGGGGGTGCCAGTGGTCATTGTAAATGCCCCCCATTATGTTAAAATCTAGGTTCAACTTTAGGAAACACGTTACACCCATAATTAGGGTGCATCGTAATGTGCTCCCAATAAACTGGCTCCCACCACCAGAGCCCCCTTCCTGTGACAGCAGGTGGTGCTCATGTGTGTTTCAACTTTGGGGTGCACACCTATGCTGTTCTATCATCTGTTTTATCATCTGCAATGAGCACCAGAAGAATGGAATAGTTATGAATGGACTTGATGTTGCGATTCTGTGGACACAGATTAATGCATGACCTCGTTTGGCTCAAGAGCACTTTAACCCTTTCATGACTAAGCCTATTTCTGACATTCGATGTTTACAAGTTAAAATCCGTATTTTTTACTAGAAAATTACTTAGAACCCCCAAACATTATATTATATATATATATATATATATATATATATATATATATATATATATATATATTTTAGCAGAGAATCTAGAGAATAAAATGGTGATTGCTGCAATATTTTTACGTCACGCGGTATTTGTGCAGCGGTGTTTTAAACGCAACTTTTTTTTGGAAAAGGGACACTTCCGTGAATTAAAAAAAAAAAAAAACAGTAAAGTTGGCCCAATTTTTTTTGTATAATGTGAAAGATGATGTTACGCCGAGTAAATAGATACCAAACATGTCACGTTTTATAATTGCACGCACTCGTGAAATGGCGACAAACTACGGTACCTAAAAATCTCCATAGGTGACGCTTTAATTTTTTTAAAATTTTTTTTTTACGGTTACCAGGTTAGAGTTACAGAGGAGCTCTAGTGCTAGAATTATTGCTCTCGCTCTGACGATCACGGCGATACCTCACATGTGTGGTTTGAACACCGTTTACATATGCGGGCGCGACTTCCGTATGCGTTTTCTTTGCTGCGCGAGGAAGCAGGGGAGACGGGGGCGCTTAAAATTTTTTTTTTTTCTTATTTATTTTATTTCTTTTTTTAATAATAAATTGTGTTAAAAAAAAAAATAATTATAATTTTTGATCACTTTTATTGCTGTCACAAGGAATGTGACACTCGGTCGGACTTTCCGGTGGATAATGCGCGATCGGATCTTGTTGTCTGAAAAATCCCATAGATTGTGGGCTCAATCAGACTTTTTCCGTCGGAATTTCAGACGCACAAACTTTGACAGCGGGATCTAAAATTTTCCAACAACAAAATCCGATTGTTTAAATTCTGATCGTGTGCAGACAATTCCGACGCGCAAAGTGCCACGCATGGTGCTCAAAATAAATTACGAGACGAAAGCTATTGGCTACTGGCCCTCTTTATAATTCTGTCATACCTGTTCTACCTCACCGCGTTCCGAACAATTCGGATTTTCCGACAACTTTGTGCGGCCGTGTGTATGCAACCCAAATTCGGGCCAAAATCCTTTCTGAAAAAAAATTCAACGGATTTTGTAGTCGGAATGTCCGACCGCGTGTACGGGGCATTTTAGGTGGCGACAGGTCCCTCCTTTGCATTTCAAAGTATTCAGATTGCTGTTTTTGGCGCCTTCAGAATGCTGTATATTTTTTTTTTAAACCGGCGCCATTGGCAGCCGAGTAAACAGGAAGTGACGTTGTGACGTCGCTTCCGTTTTTACAATCAGGAGACTGGAAATAAGCCGTTTCCGGCTTTGTGCCAGTCTGTCTATAATGCAAAGAAATTGGTTGGTGTGTAGGTGCCAAAGCAGTTGCTCATACTGACCCTGTGCAGCTACACCCAAAGAATTTTTTTTTATCCGTTGGGCTATCCCGGTACATGGTAATCAAAAAATAGATACCAATTAAAAAAAATATATAGAGTTTAATAAAGGCAAAATACAGTTACATAACCCTTTCCCGCCGAGCGTACGCAGATATGCGTACTCGGCTTCCGGGGGTTATACCGGGATGATGCCCGCACCTGCAGGCATCATCCCGGTACCGTTTTTTGCAGCAGGCGATTGGCTATCCAGGCATAACAACCGATGCGGCTAAAAGCCGCTCGGCTGTTATGCCGGAGGAGCGGGAGGGGACGTCCCCCCCCCCTCCCGCCGCCTCTCGCCGCTGTTACCGGTGCTCCCGCTCGATCGGGAGCACCGATCAGAGATCCGGCGCCTCCGGCTGTTGCGGAGGAACTGGAACGAAGCTGTAATCGGCTTCGTTCCAGTCTCCTCATCGTAAACACGGAAGCGACGTCATGACGTCACTTCCCGTTTACTCGGCTGCCAATGGCGCCGGTTTAAAAAAAATATCCGGTATTCAGAATCGCCGTTTTCGGCGATCTGAATACATTGAAGTGTAAAGGAGGGGTGGGAGGTCTTTTAGACCCCCGATCCCTCCATAAAGAGGACCTGTCACCACCTATTACTGTCACAAGGGATGTTTACATTCCTTGTGACAGCAATAAAAGTGATCAATTTTTATTTTTATTTTTTTAAACAATTTAGTCATTTTAAAATAAATAAAATAAATAAAAAAATAAAAAAAAAATTTTTAAAGCGCCGTCCCCGCCATCCCCGCGAGCTCGCGAAGCAAAGAAAACGCATACGGAAGTCGCGCCCGCGTATGTACACGGTGTTCAAATTACACATGTGAGGTATCGCCGCGATCGTCAGAGCGAGAGCAATAATTCTAGCACTAGACCTCCTCTGTAATGCTAACCTGGTAACCGTAAAAAAAATTTAAAGCGTCGCCTATTGAGATTTTTAGGTACCGTACTTTGTCATCAATCTACAAGTGCGCGCAATTATAAAGTGTGACATGTTTGGTATCTATTTACTCGGCATAACATTATCTTTCACATTACGCAAAAAAATTGGGCTAATTTTACTGTTTTTTTTTTTTTTTTATTCATGAAAGTGTCCCTTTTCCCAAAAAGTTGCGTTTAAAACACCACTGCGCAAATACCGTGTGACATAAAATATTGCAACAATCGCCGTTTTATTCTCTAGAGTCTCTGCTAAAAAAATATATATATATATATAATGTTTGGGGGTTCCAAGTAATTTTCTAGCAAAAAATATGGATTTTAACTTGTAAACACCAAATTCCAAAAATAGGCTTAGTCATGAAAGGGTTAAACAATAAAACTTTAAAATACTGTGTACGCCACAATTAAACTACCGGCGGGTTCCCCCTGAAGATTTTCGAATGAAGAGGAGTATACACGATTCCCTCAACTAGTTTTGCGGAAAAGACGCTTCATTGCACATCATTGCTGCCTATCAGTGCCTGTCAATGCTGTCTATCAGTGCCCATCATTGCCGCCTATCGGTGCCAATCAGTGTGGCCGATCAGTGCCCATCAGTGCCGCCTATCAGTGGAGCCTCATCAGTGCCTATCAGAGCCGCCTCATTAGTGCCTGTCAATGAAGGAGAAAAGTTACTTATTTACAAACATTTATGACAGAAAAAATATTCAGTCTTTTTTCTTTTGTTTAGCAAAAATAAAAAACCCAGTTGTGTTTAAACATCACCAAAAGAAAGCTTTATCTGTCTAAAAAAATAATAATAATGATAAAAATGTCATATGTGTACAGTGTCACATAGCCGCACAATTGTCATTCAAAGTGTGACAGCGCTGAAAGCTGAAAATTGGCCTGGGCAGGAAGGCGGTAAAAGTGCCCGGTAGGCAAGTGGTTCATCCAGCAGAGTAACGGCTAAATTTTGGCAGAATTTTCCCTAACCAATCTCCTAGGGCAGTGATGGCGAACCTCGGCACCCCAGATGTTTTGGAACTACATTTCCCATGATGCTCGTGCACTCTGCAGTTTAGTTGAGCATCATGGAAAATGTAGTTCCAAAACATCTGGGGTGCCAAGGTTCGCCATCACTGTCCTAAGGCATTAATGAACAGCCCCTTCTACTTAAGAAAGAAGGGAAAACACTTAAAGGAGAAAAGAAAAATGCTGCTGCACACCCCGAAAATTATCAAAAAAATATTTCAATATTTTTAATTCATAATATTTTTTTTTCCCCTCTCCCCATTTTATTCCCTACCATATCCCATCCTCCCTCCAGCCTTCTCCCACATTCCCCCTTTTCCTCTCTTTTGTTTATCCCTTCCCCTCTTTCCTTCACTTTTTTCCCCCCACCTCTTTTTTTTTTCCCCTCACGACACACCATTCATAAGATTGATATTTCATTTCACTCTCAAACAGTTACCTTAATTCTTATATGTCACGTGATCTAGACATTATGAAACTGGTTGTCTATCTATTATTCCCAAGGATTTAATATCTGAACTATGAGATCCTTCTATTTGTGCCAATACACAATGGAATTAAATACTTACCTTCGATGCTTTGACTGCAGGTGCTGTTCTTCCACCTCTACGCCCTGCCCGGGATTGGGAATTTCCACTTTTGTGACTTCTCGTAAGTCGCGCATGAACGGTTGCCCCCCCACCCCCCCTTCGGTGTGTCGGCTGACCGGGAACTCTCGGTGGGATCAAATGAGATGATTTTATTTTAGAGGACCTTAGGTTCAGGAGGCTTCGCACAGCCCAGTGTTATCGATAACTATAAATAGAAATGTTTACCGTGATCTCAGTTTGTATGACCAATTATGAATTTCAATTTATGCAAATATCTCCACAGTGTACACTTTAGCGTTTGATTACTGCATAATATTGTGTTTAACTCCACTGTTGTTGGTGATTAGGGATGAGCTCGGTGTTTGAGTCGAACGCATGTTCGACTCGAACAACCGGCTGTTCGCTGAAGCCAGAAATCTGTGGGCCGTTCGCGCCATATTCGCGCGGCACTCACGGCCCACAATGCGCTGCGCCATCGCAGTGCATTGCTGGCTCATGATTGGCCAAGCATGCACTGTGACCCCGCATGCTTGGCCAATCACAGCGCCGGCAGTGAGGAGAGCCATAATACTGTGGCCAATTATAGCTCAGGGGGGTTTAGTACATGCCCCACACTATTTAAGGTCTCCAGCGTGGTGGCCTTGTGTAGTGTGTTGCGGCGGTCAGGGAAAGAGGACGATAGGCAGGGAAGGTGTCTTTACTGCTTGGGAACCTAGCGCTTGTTCAGTGGGTGTTGTGTGCCTCCTGCACAGTATACACCTGAAGCTACCCTTTATTACTGGTGTTCTGTAATACAGGCATCTGCAGCAGTTAAAGTGGGTGCTGTGTGCCTCCTGCACAGTATACACCTGAAGATACCCTTTATTGCTGGTGTTCTGTAATACAGGCATCTGCAGCAGTTAAAGTGGGTGCTGTGTGCCTCCTGCACAGTATACACCTGAAGATACCCTTTATTGCTGGTGTTCTGTTTCTGTAATAAAGGCATCTGCAGAAGTTAGAGTGGGTGTTGTGTGCCTCCTGCACAGTATATACCTGAAGATACCCATTATTGCAGGTGTTCTGTTTCTGTAATACAGGCATCTGCAGCATTTACAGTGGGTGTTGTGTGCCTCCTGCACAGTATACACCTGAAGCTACCCCTTATTGCTGGGGTTGTTCTGTTTCTGTAACACAGGCAGCTGTAGTAATTACAGTCGGTGTACTGTGTCATCTGCTCAGTGTGAACCTAAAGCTACCCAATTGCTATTTTTCCCATCTCCCTGCAGGCCATTACTATGTCTGGAAGGCCAACAAGGAGAGACAGACAGTCACAAGCCAATAAAAGAGGGCAAGCAGGCTCTGTGTCTAGAGACAAAAGTGCTGGTCGTGGACGTGGTGCATCGTCATCAGCACATGGCCATGGGACACGCTTGTCCTTATTTTCGGCAGCTGGACGTGTTGAGCCGCATCATGCCGAAGACTTGGTAGAGTGGATGACTAAGCCCTCTTCATCCTCCTCATCCTCTCTCACCCAGTCTCAGGGTACTAGCAAAGCAGCTGCCAATGCATCCTCTTCCCTCGTCACCAGTCACTCCTTCCCTAGACCCACTATGTGCTCCTGAGGAGTCCCCCGAACTGTTTGAGTACAGTGTTGGGTACATGCTCCAAGAGGATGCCCATCGTTTTGAAGGCTCTGATGATGATACCCAGCTAGAGGAAGGCCATAGCGTGAGCACAGAAAGAAGGGATGCTCAAGAAGGACAGAAATCTGGCAGTCATGTTCCACAAGCTGCAGCATACTGCCAGGTTTGCTCCAGTGATGAAGAGGGAGGGGATGATGAGCTCACTGACTCCATGTGGGTGCCTGATAGGAGAGAGGAGGAGGAGGAGGCACATCTCCAACGAGGCAGGATGCCCTCTGGGGGCCAGCTTAGGGGCAGCACACCGCCTGAATCACAATGCAGGGCGCTGCCTCTGCGTGTTATTCCAGTTCTTTGGTGTGGGCCTTTTTTGAGACCAGTGCATCAGATCACACCACTGCTATTTGCAACATATGTCTCAAGTGTATCTTGCGTGGCCAAAACATCAGCCGCTTAGGCACCACATGCTTGACCAGACATATGTTGACCTGCCATGCAGCTCGTTGGTAAGCGTACTTTAAAGATCCACACCAAAGAACAAAGCGGACCTCTCCTTGCTCCTCATCAGCTGGGATCTCCAACCCCACTAGACCTTTAGTCCTCTCTGAAACCTGCACTGAGAGGAATGAAGGTGTAGAATTATTTGTGTCACAGCCAAGTACTTGCGGGCACTCTGCTAGCAGTATACCCACGTCTGATTGTAGCAGGCAAATTTCCCTGCCCAAACTGCTGGACTGTTGAAAGAAGTTCACTCCCAGCCATCCACATGCCCAGCGGTTGAATGCTAGCTTGGCTAAATTGCTAGCACTTTAACTGCTAGATTTTCAGTTGGTAGACTCGGCCCCCTTCCGTGAGTTTGTGCAATATGCGGTTTCTCAGTGGCAGGTTCCCAAAGGCCACTTTTTCTCATGGAAGGAGATTCCGGCTCTCTACCGGCATTTGGAATGCAATGTCCTTGCCTCGCTGGACAGGGCGGTCAGTGGTAAGGTGCATATTACCGCTGACTCATGGTCCAGCAGGCATGGACAGGGACGTTACCTATCTTTCACGGCCCATTGGGTCACTCTTTTGGCAGCTGAGAAGAATGAAGGACAAGGTGCAGTAGTGTTGGAGGTTGTTTGGCCACCACGCCTCCAAAATGCTACTACTGGTTGTGACACACCTCTCTCCTCCACCCCCTCCTCTTTTTCTTCCTCCATGGCCTCTTCCAGTGCTTTGTCCTCGGAACCAGCGGTGCTCCGTAGGCGTTCAAGGGGCTACGCAAGTACGCAGGCAAAAAGATGCCATGCCATGCTTGCACTTGTTTGTTTGGGGGACAGGAGCCACACTGGGGCAGAAATTTTGTCAGCTCTGCAGGGGAAGGCCGAGAGGTGGTTGACACCACGCCAGCTTAAGCTTGGAATGGTGGTTTGCGACAATGGCACCAACCTCCTCTCCGCCCTCCGACAGGGACAACTGACCCATGTGTCCTGTGTGGCTCACGTCCTTAACCTGGTGGTGCAGCGGTTCTTGGGAAGGTACCCGGACTTACAGGATGTCCTGAGGCAGGCCAGGAAAGTCTGTGTGCATTTTTGCTGATCATATAATGCCAGTGCTCGGCTGGCTGAGCTCCAAAAGGAGTTGAACCTGCCCAAGAACCGCCTTATATGTGACATGCCCACCAGGTGGAAATCAACGTTGACCATGCTGAAGCAGCTGCACACACAGCAGAGGGCCATCAATGAGTACCTGTGCGACTACGGCACCAGGACAGGGTCAGGGGAGCTCGGTTTCTTTTCACCACGCCAGTGGGGCATGATCAGGGATGCATGCACTGTCCTGTCACCATTTGAGGAGGCCAGGAGGATGGTGAGCAGTGACAGTGCATGCATCAGTGACACTGTACCTCTTGTCCACCTGTTGGACGCTGCGTGGAATAATGGACAGGGCACGTGAGGCAGAACAGAGGCAGGAAGAGGAGGACTTCCTTGCCTCTCAAGGCCCCCTTTATCCAGACAGTGTTCCTGCTGTGCCACCCATCACACAGGAAGAGGAGGAGGAGGGTTGTGTCAGCATGGAGGTGGAGGCTGGCACTCAGCATCAGCAGTCTTTTAGGGATGATTTACATTCCCAAGAAACCCGTGGACTTGTACGTGGCTGGGAGGAGGTGGCTGCGGATCATGTTGTCCTTAGTGACCCAGAGGACTCCGGACCGAATGCCTCAGCTAACCTACGCTGCATGGCCTCCCTGATCCTGCAAAGCCTGTGGAAGGATCCACGTATTCATCAGATCAAGGAGAGGGACCATTACTGGCTGGCCACTCTCCTTGATCCACGGTACAAGGGTAAGGTTGCGGACCTTATCTTGCCATCGCAGAGGGAGCAGAGGATGAGACATCTCCGGGAGGCCTTGCAGAAAGGTCTGTGCAATGCGTTCCCAGAGACTGGGAGGTTACAAACTCCTGGTCCTGGACAACGTGTTGCTGAGGCTTCGGTCAGTCACAGAAGGAGCGGTGGAGAAGGTGGCCATCTGACCGATGCATTCAGACAATTTTTTAGTCCACAGCCCCAAGGTATGATCGGTTCCAGCAACCATCACCAGCGTCTGATTTACATGGTGCAGGAATACCTAGGGGCAAGGTCAGACTTGGACACCTTTCCCACCAAAAATTCTCTGGCTTACTGGGTCTTGAGGATGGATCACTGGCCAGAGCTTGCACAGTATGCAATTGAGCTACTGGCCTGTCCTGCATCCAGCGTTCTTTCGGAACGCACCTCCAGTGCTGCTCTAGGCTTTGTAACCAATCACAGGGTGTGCCTGTCCACCGACTCGGTTGATCGACTGACTTTCATGGATGAATCAGTTTTGGATCACCACCAGCTACCAAGCACCTGAAGCTGATGTAACCGAATATTTTTTTTTTTTTTTAAATGTCACATCCCTTGTTATCCTGTTATGTTGACTGACTATCCTCTTCCTCCTAAATGATCCTTCTGATAGCTTGGAAGAACATTTTTGGTTCTGGGTTATGCCACCAGTGGCTAAGGCTCAATTTTTCAGCCCCTGTTTAAACAGGGGCATGTAATTACAATTTTTGATGCAATGCTTTGCAGCAGGGCTCATTCCTGCACTCTAACTAGAGTATCTGGGAGAGGTTGCAGTGTCGTGGCACCAGCATCAGTGCCTAAGGCCCAATTTTTCAGCCCCTGTTTAACAGGGGCATGTAATTACAATTCTTGATATAATATTTCACAGCAGGGCCCCTTCCTGCACCCACTGAGAGTAACTGTGAGAACTTATAGTGTTGTGGCACCAGCACCACCACCACAACTACCAAAGGCCCAATTTTTATACCACTGTTCAACAATGGTATGTAATTACAATTCTTGATATAATCGTTCACAGCAGGGCACTCCAGCGCCAACCTAGAGTCACTTTGAGGGCTTACAGTGTTTTGGCAACACCAACACCTTGTTCCGCCATTTCTGCAGAGCATATAGGGCAGGCCCCTACTTTCAAACATCCAACTTACAAACATCTCCTACTTGCAAACGGAAGGAGACAACAGGAAGGGAGATGAAAAAAGACGGACGGCAAACAAATATATACAGGGGCGATAACCCTTCCCTATGTTTTCCAAAAAGCTTAAAAATAGATTTTTTGACTGGAGCTACAGTTTAAAAATGTACCAGTTTAAAATTACAAACAGATTCTATTTAACACAACAAACCTACACAGTCCCTGTCTTGTTTGCACTGCCTGTATACTGCTGTTCTGAGTATATAGGGCCTGGAGGCCCCACGCCTTTCCTTTTTTTAATTTGGGTTCCCGTTAATATCCGTACAAGACCCAAAGGGGCTGGTAATGGGCAGGGGGGCTACCCATGCCATTTTTCTCAATGATTATCATCCGTATTGCCGGAACCAGATATTACATTAAAACTGCAAGCAGTTTTAAATTACTTTTTTTTCCGTTAAATGTCATTTTGTGCAGGGACTGTTCTAAACACAGGAAACACGTGGCACTTCACAGGCATACTATAGACACCCCCCAGGCACGATATTTAAAATAATATTTCACTTCTTTTTTTTCACTTTAATCATCATTAAAATCAGTGCTCCCGAAAAAACTTCAGTTTTAAAAAAAAAAACTGGCATTGACCCATGTCCCCTGGGGCAGGAGCCAGGTCCCCAAACCCTTTTTAGGACAGTATCTTGCATATTAGCCATTAAAATTAGCACTTTTGATTTCGAACGTTCGAGTCCCATAGACTTCAATGGGGTTCTAAAGTTCGTACGGATTTTCGGTCCGTTCAAAAGTTCTGGTGCCAACCGAACCGGGGGGTGTTCGGCTCATCCCTATTGGTGGTGTTGCTTTCATTTTATTTATATCTCCTGTACCATAGCTCATATTTTAACAGGTATTGTCAAAACATTGAAATTCTGTCTTAATAATATAAAATACAACATAAATAAAATTTCAACTTCAAGTAGTATCTTTTTGCTGCCTGGAAAACCCAACATGGGGGATATTCCCTTTTTTTTTTTTTTTTTTTTAGCCCCTTCTACTTTTCCCTATTCTTTCCAGTCTTCATCCGCTCCTTCTTTTTAAAGTATGAGCCTAATGCCGCGTACACACGACCAGACTTATGTCCGACAGACTTTCGAAGGAGTTCTGCCGGAGTTCTGACAGAGTTCTGACGGACTTTCCGAATGAACGGACTTGGCCACACACAATCACACCAAACTCCGACGGATTCGAACTTGATGACGTACGACTGGACTCGAATAAGGAACTTCATAGCCAGTAGCCAATAGCTGCCCTAGCGTCGGTTTTAGTCCGTCAGACTAGCACACACACGAGCGGATTTCTGGGTCCGGCAGAGTTCTGGCGGAAAAATTTGAAGCATGTTCCATTTCTAAAGTCTGTCAGACTTTTGCGAATCAAAAGTCCGTTGCAGCCCACACACGATCGAATAGTCTGCCGGAATCAGTCCGTCAGACTTTGGATGTTGAAAAGTCCGCTCGTGTGTACGGGGCTTAACATTTACCTAGAAGACTCCCTATTGTTATATAAAAGTAACAACCACTAAAACAAAAAGTTTACTTTATATAAGACTCTGCAGAGATGCTTTGGAATGTTTTTATTCTCACATTTTTTTTTAACAAATGGTATTTTTATTGCAAAAAAATGAAATCTGCTCCTTTCTGTTCATTTCAGTATCGCTGCTCAGAACATAAGCCGCTATAATTCTTTAATTCACAGCTTTAAAGTCTCCATTTCCAAAAATAAATCATTATGTAATTTGGGTATAATGATGCAGCCAAAAAAGAACGAGACTTAATTGTGGGTTGGGCGGCAATGTAGATATCCGCAATATGTAACCATCAGGTACGGCATAATGTATGCGGCCTTGATGTAAGCAAAAGCTCTGACAACGCATTCCTTCATATATATTTAGAATATTTATATTGTCTGCGCTGGAACAGACAGGGGAAAAACTAAACTGTGTTCAGAATGATTAATGTCTCGTACTACGGCGCTTTTAGTCTCCTGTAAAAGTTTATTAGATGCCTTCATTCATGGTCTTTTACCTCCAGCAAAACCGCCATCGACTTCTACGATATGTCTCAGTCAAATCAATGGCTTTACTGCGCTGTATTTTTTATCGCTGCCTCTCCATTGTTTTCACTCCATGTATTTTATTCTTCTGTAGCACTTAATAAAAATAAAAAAAAGTTAGGTTTTGAAGGGAACTCTGGGCAAGACTCACAGATAACTATGCAAAGTCTGGTTTTTGATTTTCCCTGCAGTGCTTTGATTTTAAACTCCACCCGAGTGCGCTACACCCAAAGAAGGCTACAGAGTGGTCATCACATTGCCTCTGCCGGCTTGTCTTCTTCCCATACTGCATCCAGGTGCCATCTCCTCCCAGGTAAGGGATTTAGCAGACTAGGCCACTTTCTTGCTCTTGTGCCCATTGTAGGTCCTTTTGGCTGCGGACACGGTTCAGCATGGGCACCCTGACCGGTCTGCGGCTACACAGCCCAATACACTGAGATGTTCTGTGTGTTCTGACACATTTCTATCAAAACCAGCATTCACTTTTTCAGCAATTTGAGCTATAGTAGCTCTTCTATTGGACCGGACTACATGGACCAGCCTTTCCCCCCTACCTTCATCAATGAGCCTTCCCTCCCCACCTCCATCACTGAGCCTTACCTCCTCACCTCCATCAATGAGCCTTCTCCCCCCTTACCTCCATCAATGAGCCTTCCCTCCCTACCTCCATCAATGAGCCTTCCCTCCCCACCTCCACCAACGAGCCTTCCCTCCTCACCTCCACCAACGAGCCTTCCCTCCTCACCTCCATCAATGAGCCTTTTCTCCCAACCTCCATCAATGAGTCTTCCCTCCCCACCTCCATCAATGAGTCTTCCCTCCCCACCTCCATCAATGATTCTTCCCTCCCCACCTCCATCAATGAGACTTCCCTTCCTACTTCTATCAATGAGCCTTCATTCCCCACCTCCATCAAGGAGACTTCCCTCCCCCATCTCCACCAATGAGCCTTCCCTCCCCACCTCCATTAATAAACCTTTGCTCACTACGTCCATCAATGAGCCTTCCCTCCCCAACTCCATCAATGAGTCTTTCTCCCCACCTCCATCAATGTGCCTTCCCTCCCCACCTCCATCAATGAGTCTTTATCCCCACCTCCATCAATAAGCATTTCCTACCCACCTCCACCAACAAGCCTTCCCTCCTCACCTCCACCAACGAGCCTTTCCTCCTCACTTCCATCAATGAGCCTCCCCACCACCTCAATCAATGTGCCTTCCCTCCCCACCTCCATCAATGAGCCTCCCCACCACCTCCATCAATGAGCCTTCCCTCCTCACCTCCATCAATGAGACTTCACTCCCCACCTCCATCAATGATTCTTCCCTCCCCACCTCCATCAATGATCCTTTCCTTACTACTTCCATCAATGAGCCTTCATTCCCCACCTCCATAAAGGACCCTTCCCTCCTCCATCTTCATCAAGGAGTCTTCCCTCCCCCACCTCCATCAATGAGTCTTACCTCCTCACCTCCATCAATGAGCCTTCTCTATCCACCTCCATCAATGAGCCTTCCCTCAATACCTCCCTCAAGGAGCCTTCTCTCCCCACCACTGTTAATGAGCCTTCCCTCCCCATCTCCATTAATGTGTTACTCCTCCCCACCTCCATTAATAAACCTTCGCTCCCTACATCCATCAACAAGCCTTCCCTCCCCATCTCCATTAATGTACCTTCCCTCCCCACCTCCATCAATGAGCCTCCTCCCTCCATCAATGAGCCTTCGCTCCCCACCTCCATCAATGAGCCTTCCCTCCCCATCTCCATCAATGAGTCTTCCCTCCCCACCTCCATCAATGAGCCTCCCCACCACCTCCATCAATGAGCCTTCCCTCCACACCACCTTCAATGAAACTTCCCTCTCCACCTCCATCAATGAGCCTTCCCTCCCCACCTCCATCAATGAGCCTTCCCTCTCCACCTCTGTAAATGAGCCTTCCCTACTCACATAAATCAATGAGCCTTCCCTCCCCACCTCCATGGATGAGTTACCCCTCCCCACCTCCATTAATATACCTTTCATCCCTACGTCTTTCAATGAGCCTTCCCTCCCCCCTCCATCAATGTACCTTCCCTCCTCACCTCCATGAATGAGTTACCCCTCCCCACCTCCATTAATAAACCTTTGATCCCTACATCTACAATGAGCCTTCCCTCCCCCCTCTATCAATGAGCCTTCCCTCCTCACCTCCATCAATGAGCCTTCCCTCCTCCCTCCATCAATGAGCCTTCGCTCCCCACCTCCATCAATGAGCCTTCCCTCCCCATCTCCATCAATGAGTCTTCCCTCCCCACCTCCATCAATGAGCCTCCCCACCACCTCCATCAATGAGCCTTCCCTCCCCACCACCTTCAATGAAACTTCCCTCTCCACCTCCATCAATGAGCCTTCCCTCCCCACCTCCATCAATGAGCCTTCCCTCTCCACCTCTGTAAATGAGCCTTCCCTACTCACATAAATCAATGAGCCTTCCCTCCCCACCTCCATGGATGAGTTACCCCTCCCCACCTCCATTAATATACCTTTCATCCCTACGTCTTTCAATGAGCCTTCCCTCCCCTCTCCATCAATGTACCTTCCCTCCTCACCTCCATGAATGAGTTACCCCTCCCCACCTCCATTAATAAACCTTTGATCCCTACATCTACAATGAGCCTTCCCTCCCCCCTCTATCAATGAGCCTTCCCTCCTCACCTCCATCAATGAGCCTTCCCTCCTAACCTCCATCAATGAGCCTTCCCTCCCCACCTCCATTAATAAACCTTTGCTCCCCGCCTCTATCAATGAGCTTCCCCCCCACTTCCATCAATAAGCCTTCCCTCCCCACCTCCATTAATAAACCTTTGCTGCCCATGTCCATTAATTAGTCTTCCCCCCACCTCCATCAATGAGCCTTCCCTCCCCACCTCCATTAATTAGCCTTCCACCCACCTCCATCAATAAGCCTCCTCCCCCTCACCTCCATTATGAGCCTTCCCACCTCCTTCAATGAGCCTTGGTCACCCGTGATACTGCCACCGGTTTGCCGCTTCCAACTCCTTGGACCATTTCGGTCAGTCCTGACCACTGCAGACCAGAGACATCCCACAAAAGCTGAAGTTTTGGAGTTGCTCTTGACCAATCGTCTAGACCTTACAATTTGACCCTCGTCAAAGTCACTCAAATCCTTACACTTGTCCATTTTTTCTGCTTTCGATACATTAACTTCAGGGTCAACATGTTCAATTGCTGCCTAATATATCTCACCCACTTTCAGGTGCCATTGTCACAAGATATTCATTGTTATCCACTTTACCTATCAGCGGTCACAATGCATAGGCTGATGGGTGTAGCCACCTGTCCATCTCACCCAATTAAGCCAACCCATGAGGGTGGGTGAAACCTTGGTTCTAGTCTTACGGCGGGCACAAACTATATTCAGGAAAACTTATTTTTAAAGTCCTTTAAGAAGTCAACAGGTGACTCAGTACCAGTAGCATTCCCAAACTGAAATGTTACTTTTGAGTAGAGTAGTCCTTCAGGTCTTCGAAGTTTTTTGTTTTGGAACAAACTTTTGCAACTTTTGAGAGAGAGTGATAATGTGAAAATGATGTGAAAATTGCCAGTTCTAAATTAGAAATCCCACTTTTAATAAAGAAAGTTGAAGCTCCTACAGCAAAAATGTTACAGCTCTTCATATTTAACACTGGGAAAACATTCACTTTTTCAGCAATTTGAGCTCTAGTAGCTCTTCTATTGGATTGGACTACATGGACGAGCCTCCCCCCCCCCCCCACCTCTATCAATGAGCCCCCCACCTCCATTACTGAGCCTTCTCTCCCCACCTCCATCACTGAGCCTTCCCTCCCTACCTCAATTAATAAACCTACACTCCGTATGTCCATCAATGAACCTTCCCTCCCCCACCTCCATCAATGGTCCCTCCCTCCCCAACTCCATCAATGAGCCTTTCTCTCCACCTCCATCGTGGTGCCTTTCCTCCCCGATTCCATCAATGAGCCTCCCCCCCACCTCCATCAATGTGCCTTCCCTCCCCCACCTCCATCAATGAGCCTTCCCTCCCCAACTCTATCAATGAGCCTTCCATCCCCAACTCCATCAATGAGCCTTTCTCTCCGCCTCCATCAATGTGCCTTCCCTCCCCACCTCCATCAATGAGCCTTACCTCCCCACCTCCATCAATGAGCCTCCCCCACCTCCATCAAAGACCTTTCCCTCCCGCACCTCCATCAGTCAGTCTTCCCTCCCCATCTCCATCAATGCGCCTTCCCTGCCTACCTCCATCAATGAGCCTTCCCTCCTCACCTCCATCAATGCGCTTTCCCTCCCCACCTCCATCAAAGAGCCTTCCCTCCGGCCTCCATCATTGAGTCTTCACTCCCCACCTCCATCAATGAGCCTTACCTCCCCACCTCCATCAATGATCCTTCCCTCCTCCTCTCCATCAAAGAGCCTTCCCTCCCTCATCTTTATCAATGAGCCTTCCCGCCTTCCCTCCTCACCTTTAACAATGAACCTTCCTTCCCCACCTCCATCAAGGAGCCTTCCCTCCCCACCTCAATTAATGAGCCTCCCCACCACCTTCAATGAGTCTTCCCTCCCCACCTCCATCAATGAGCCTTCCCCCCTACCTCCATCAAGGAGCCTTCCCTCCCCAACTCCATCAAGGAGTCTTCCCTCCCCACCTCCATCAATGAGCCTTCCCTTCCTACCTCCATCAATGAGCATTCCCTCGCCACCCCTATCAAGGAGCCTTCCCTCCCCCATTTCCATCAATGAGCCTTCCCTCCTCAACTTCAACAATGAGCCTTCCTTCCCCACCTCCACCACTAAGCCTTCCCTCCCCACCTCCATCAATGATCCTTCCCCCCCACCTCCATCAATGAGTCTTCCCACACCACCACCATCAATAAGCCTTGCCTCCCTACATCCATCAAGGAGCCTTCCCTGCCCACCTCCATCAATGAGTCTCCTCCACCTCCATCAATGATCCTTACCTCATCACCTTCATCAATGAGCCTTCCCTCCCCACCTCCATCAATGAGCCTTCTCTCCCCCACCTCCATCAATGAGCCTTCTCTCCTCCACCTCCATCAATGATTCTTCCCTCCTCACCTTCATCAATGAGCTTTCCCTCCTCACCTCCATCAATGAGCCTTCCCTCCCCACCACCTTCAATGAGTCTTCCCTCCCCACCTCCATCAAGGAGCCTTCCCTTCCCTCCTCCATCAATGAGTCTTCCCTCCCCACCTCCATCAATGAGCCTCCCCACCACTTCCATCAATGAGCCTTCCCTCCCCACCACCTTCAATGAGCCTTCCCTCCCCACCTCCATCCAATGAGCCATTCTCTCCCCCACCTCCATCAATGATTCTTCCCTCCTCACCTTCATCAATGAGCCTTCCCTCCTCACCTCCTTCAATGAGCCTTCCCTCCTCACCTCCATCAATGAGCCTTCCCTCCCCACCACCTTCAATGAAACTTCCCTCTCCACCTCCATCAATGAGCCTTCCCTCCCCACCTCAATCAATGAGCCTTCCCTCCCCATCTCCATCAATGATTCTTCCCTTCTCACCTTCATCAATGAGCCTTCCCTCCTCACCTCATTCAATGAGCCTTCCCTCCTCAACTCCATCAAGGAGCCTTCCCTTCCCACCTCCATCAATGAATCTTCCCTCCCCACCTCCATCAATGAGCCTCCCCACCACCTCCATCAATGAGCCTTCCCTCCCCATCACCTTCAATTAAACTTCCCTCCCCACCTCCATCAATGAGCCTTCCCTCCCCACCTTCATAAATGAGCCTTCCTTCCCCACCTCCATCAAGGAGCCTTCCCTTCCCACCTCCATCAATGAGTATTCCCTCCCCACCTCCATCAATGAGCCTCCCCACCACCTCCATCAATGAGCCTTCCCTCCCCACCACTTTCAATGAAACTTCCCTCTCCACCTCCATCAATGAGCCTGCACTCCCCACCTCCATCAATGAGCCTCCCCACCACCTCCATCAATGAGCCTTCCCTCCCCACCACCTTCAATGAAACTTCCCTCCCCACCTCCATCAATGAGCCTTCCCTCCCCACCTCCATCAAGGAGCCCTCCCTTCCCACCTCCATCAATGAGTCTTCCCTCCCCACCTCCATCAATGAGCCTCCCCACCACCTCCATCAATGAGCCTTCCCTCCCCACCACCTTTAATGAAACTTCCCTCCCCACCTCCATCAATGAGCCTTCTCTCCCCACCTCCATCAATGAGCCTTCCCTCCCCACCTCCATCAATGAGCCTTCCTTCCCCACCTCCACCACTAAGCCTTCCCTCCCCACCTCCATCAATGAGTCTTCCCTCCCCACCACCATCAATAAGCCTTGCCTCCCTACCTCCATCAAGGAGCCTTCCCTGCCCACCTCCATCAATGAGTATTCCCCCCACCTCCATCAATGAGCCTCCTCCACCTCCATCAATGAGCCTTCCCTCCCCACCTCAATCAATGAGCCTTCCCTCCCCCACCTCCATCAATGAGCCTTCCCTCCCCACCTCCATCAATGATTCTTCCCTCCTCACCTTCATCAATGAGCCTTCCCTCCTCACCTCATTAAATGAGCCTTCCTTCCCCACCTCCATCAAGGAGCCTTCCCTTCCCACCTCCATCAATGAGTATTCCCTCCCCACCTCCATCAATGAGCCTCCCCACCACCTCCATCAATGAGCCTTCCCTCCCCACCACTTTCAATAAAACTTCCCTCTCCACCTCCATCAATGAGCCTGCCCTCCCCACCTCCATCAATGAGCCTCCCCACCACCTCCATCAATGAGCCTTCCCTCCCCACCACCTTCAATGAAACTTCCCTCCCCACCTCCATCACTGAGCCTTACCTCCCCACCTCAATCAATGAGCCTTCCCTCCCCACCTCAATCAATGAGCCTTCCCTCCTCCCCTCAATCAATGAGCCTTCCCTTCCCACCTCCATTAATGATTCTTCCCTCCTCACCTTCATTAATGAGCATTCACTCCTCACCTCCATCAATGAGCCTTCCCTCCCCACCACCTTCAATGAGTCTTCCCTCCCCACCTCCATCAAGGAGCCTTCCCTTCCCACCTCCATCAATGAGTCTTCCCTCCCCACCTCCATCAATGGGCCTCCCCACCACCTCCATCAATGAGCCTTCCCTCCCCATCACCTTCAATTAAACTTCCCTCTGCACCTCCATCAATGAGCCTTCCCTCCCCACCTCCATCAATGAGCCTCCCCACCACCTCCATCAATGAGCCTTCCCTCCCCACCACCTTCAATTAAACTTCCCTCCGCACCTCCATCAATGAGCCTTCCCTCCCCACCTCCATCAAGGAGCCTTCCCTTCCCACCTCCATCAATGAGTCTTCCCTCCCCACCTCCATCAATGAGCCTTCCCTCCCCACCTCAATCAATGAGCCTTCCCTCCTCCCCTCAATCAATGAGCCTTACCTCCCCACCTCCATCAATGAAACTTCCCTCCCCACCTCCATCAATGAGCCTTCCCTCCCCACCTCCATCAATGAGCCTCCCCACCACCTCCATCAATGAGCCTTCCCTCCCCACCACCTTCAATGAAACTTCCCTCCCCACCTCCATCAATGAGCCTTCCCTCCCCACCTCCATCAAGGAGCCTTCCCTTCCCACCTCCATCTATGAGTCTTCCCTCTCCACCTCCATCAATGAGCCTTCCCTCCCCACCTTCATAAATGAGCCTTCCTTCCCCACCTCCATCAAGGAGCCTTCCCTTCCCACCTCCATCAATGAGTATTCCCTCCCCACCTCCATCAATGAGCCTCCCCACCACCTCCATCAATGAGCCTTCCCTCCCCACCACTTTCAATGAAACTTCCCTCTCCACCTCCATCAATGAGCCTGCCCTCCCCACCTCCATCAATGAGCCTCCCCACCACCTCCATCAATGAGCCTTCCCTCCCCACCACCTTCATTGAAACTTCCCTCCCCACCTCCATCAATGAGCCTTCCCTCCCCACCTCCATCAAGGAGCCTTCCCTTCCCACCTCCAACAATGAGTCTTCCCTCCCCACCTCCATCAATGAGCCTCCCCACCACCTCCATCAATGAGCCTTCCCTCCCCACCACCTTTAATGAAACTTCCCTCCCCACCTCCATCAATGAGCCTTCTCTCCCCACCTCTATCAATGAGCCTTCCCTCCCCACCTCCATTAATGAGCCTTCCTTCCCCACCTCCACCACTAAGCCTTCCCTCCCCACCTCCATCAATGAGTCTTTCCTCCCCACCACCATCAATAAGCCTTGCCTCCCTACCTCCATCAAGGAGCCTTCCCTGCCCACCTCCATCAATGAGTCTTCCCCCCACCTCCATCAATGAGCCTCCTCCACCTCCATCAATGAGCCTTCCCTCCCCACCTCAATCAATGAGCCTTCCCTCCCCACCTCCATCAATGATTCTTCCCTCCTCACCTTCATCAATGAAACTTCCCTCCCCACCTCCATCAATGAGCCTTCCTTCCCCACCTCCATCAAGGAGCCTTCCCTTCCCACCTCCACCAATGAGTATTCCCTCCCCACCTCCATCAATGAGCCTCCCCACCACCTCCATCAATGAGCCTTCCCTCCCGACCACCTTTAATGAAACTTCCCTCCCCACCTCCATCAATGAGCCTTCTCTCCCCACCTCCATCAATGAGCCTTCCCTCCCCACCTCCATCAATGAGCCTTCCTTCCCCACCTCCACCACTAAGCCTTCCCTCCCCACCTCCATCAATGAGTCTTCCCTCCCCACCACCATCAATAAGCCTTGCCTCCCTACCTCCATCAAGGAGCCTTCCCTGCCCACCTCCATCAATGAGTCTTCCCCCCACCTCCATCAATGAGCCTCCTCCACCTCCATCAACGATCCTTCCCTCCTCACCTTCATCAATGAGCCTTCCCTCCCCACCTCCATCAATGAGCCTTCTCTCCCCCACCTCCATCAATGAGCCTTCTCTCCCCCACCTCCATCAATGATTCTTCCCTCCTCACCTTCATCAATGAGCCTTCCCTCCTCACCTTCATCAATGAGCCTTCCCTCCTCCCCTCCTTCAATGAGCCTTCCCTCCTCAACTCCATCAATGAGCCTTCCCTCCCCACCACCTTCAATGAAACTGCCCTCCCCACCTCCATCACTGAGCCTTCCCTCCCCACCTCAATCAATGAGCCTTCCCTCCCCACCTCAATCAATGAGCCTTCCCTCCTCCCCTCAATCAATGAGCCTTCCCTTCCCACCTCCATTAATGATTCTTCCCTCCTCACCTTCATCAATGAGCATTCACTCCTCACCTCCATCAATGAGCCTTCCCTCCCCACCACCTTCAATGAGTCTTCCCTCCCCACCTCCATCAAGGAGCCTTCCCTTCCTACCTCCATCAATGAGTCTTCCTTCCCTACCTCCATCAATGGACCTCCCCACCACCTCCATCAATGAGCCTTCCCTCCCCATCACCTTCAATTAAACTTCCCTCTGCACTTCCATCAATTAGCCTTCCCTCCCCACCTCCATCAATGAGCCTCCCCACCACCTCCATCAATGAGCCTTCCCTCCCCACCACCTTCAATTAAACTTCCCTCCCCACCTCCATCAATGAGCCTTCCCTCCCCACCTCCATCAAGGAGCCTTCCCTTCCCACCTCCATCAATGAGTCTTCCCTCCCCACCTCCATCAATGAGCCTTCCCTCCCCACCTCAATCAATGAGCCTTCCCTCCTCCCCTCAATCAATGAGCCTTACCTCCCCACCTCCATCAATGAAACTTCCCTCCCCACCTCCATCAATGAGCCTCCCCTCCCCACCTCCATCAATGAGCCTCCCCACCACCTCCATCAATGAGCCTTCCCTCCCCTCCACCTTCAATGAAACTTCCCTCCCCACCTCCATCAATGAGCCTTCCCTCCCCACCTCCATCAAGGAGTCTTCCCTCCCCACCTCCATCAATGAGCCTCCCCACCACCTCCATGAATGAACCTTCCCTCCCCACCACCTTCAATGAAACTTCCCTCCCCACCTCCATCAATGAGCCTTCTCTCCCCACCTCCATCAATGAGCCTTCCCTCCCCACCTCCATCAATGAGCCTTCCTTCCCCACCTCCACCACTAAGCCTTCCCTCCCCACCTCCATCAATGAGTCTTCCCTCCCCACCACCATCAATAAGCCTTGCCTCCCTACCTCCATCAAGGAGCCTTCCCTGCCCACCTCCATCAATGAGCCTTCCCCCCACCTCCATCAATGAGCCTCCTCCACCTCCATCAATGATCCTTCCCTCCTCACCTTCATCAATGAGCCTTCCCTCCCCACCTCCATCAATGAGCCTTCACTCCCCCACCTCCATCAATGAGCCTTCTCTCCCCCACCTCCATCAATGATTCTTCCCTCCTCACCTTCATCAATGAGCCTTCCCTCCTCACCTCCATCAATGAGCCTTCCCTCCCCACCACCTTCAATAAAACTTCCCTCCCCACCTCCATCAATGAGCCTTCCCTCCCCACCTCAATCAATGAGCCTTCCCTCCCCACCTCAATCCATGAGCCTTCCCTCCCCACCTCCATCAATGAGCCTTCCCTTCCCACCACCATTAATGATTCTTCCCTCCTCACCTTCATCAATGAGCATTCACTCCTCACCTCCATCAATGAGCCTTCCCTCCCCACCACCTTCAATGAGTCTTCCCTCCCCACCTCCATCAAGGAGCTTTCCCTTCCCACCTCCATCAATGAGTCTTCCCTCCCTACCTCCATCAATGGGCCTCCCCACCACCTCCATCAATGAGCCTTCCCTCCCCATCACCTTCAATTAAACTTCCCTCTGCACCTCCATCAATGAGCCTTCCCTCCCCACCTCCATCAATGAGCCTCCCCACCACCTCCATCAATGAGCCTTCCCTCCCCACCACCTTCAATTAAACTTCCCTCCCCACCTCCATCAATGAGCCTTCCCTCCCCACCTCCATCAAGGAGCCTTCCCTTCCCACCTCCATCAATGAGTCTTCCCTCCCCACCTCCATCAATGAGCCTTCCCTCCCCACTTCAATCAATGAGCCTTCCCTCCTCCCCTCAATCAATGAGCCTTACCTCCCCACCTCCATCAATGAAACTTCCCTCCCCACCTCCATCAATGAGCCTTCCCTCCCCACCTCCATCAATGAGCCTCCCCACCACCTCCATCAATGAGCCTTCCCTCCCCACCACCTTCAATGAAACTTCCCTCCCCACCTCCATCAATGAGCCTTCCCTCCCCACCTCCATCTAGGAGCCTTCCCTTCCCACCTCCATCAATGAGTCTTCCCTCCCCACCTCCATCAATGAGCCTCCCCACCACCTCCATGAATGAACCTTCCCTCCCCACCACCTTCAATGAAACTTCCCTCCCCACCACCTTCAATGAGTCTTCCCTCCCCACCTCCATCAAGGAGCCTTCCCTTCCCACCTCCATCAATGAGTCTTCCCTCCCCACCTCCATCAATGAGCCTTCCCTCCCCACCACCTTCAATTAAACTTCCCTCTCCACCTCCACCAATGAGCCCTCCCTCCCCACCTCCATCAAGGAGCCTTCCCTTCCCACCTCCATCAATGAGTCTTCCCTCCCCACCTCCACCAATGAGCCTCCCCACCACCTCCATCAATGAGCCTTCCCTCCCCACCACCTTCAATGAAACTTCCCTACCCCCCTTCATCAATGAGCCTTCCCTCCCGACCTCCATCAATGAGCCTCCCCACCCCCTCCATCAATGAGCCTTCCCTCCCCACCATCTTCAATGAAACTTCCCTCCCCACCTCCACCAATGAGCCTTCCCTCCCCACCTCCATCAATGAGCCTTCCCTCCCCACCTCCATAAAGGAGCCTTCCCTTCCCACCTCCATCAATGAGTCTTCCCTCCCCACCTCCATCAATGAGCCTCAACACCACCTCCATCAATGAGCCTTCCCTCCCCACCACCTTCATTGAAACTTCCCTCCCTACCTCCATCAATGAGCCTTCCCTCCCCACCTCCATCAATGAGCCTTCCCTTCCCACCTCCATTAATGATTCTTCCCTCCTCACCTTCATCAATGAGCCTTCCCTCCTCACCTCCATCAATGAGCCTTCCCTCCCCACCACCTTCAATGAGTCTTCCCTCCCCACCTCCATCAATGAGCCTCCCCACCACCTCCATCAATGAGCCTTCCCTCCTCACCTCTATCAATGTGCCTTCCCTCCCCACCTCTGTCAATGAGCCTTCCCCCCACCTCCATTAATGAGTTACCCCTCTCTACCTCCATTAATAAACCTTCCCTCCCCATTTCCTCCCCAGCTCCATCAATGAGCTTTCCCCCCCACTTCCATCAATGAGCCTTCCTTCCCCACCTTCATTAATAAATCTCTGCTCCTCACCTCCATTAATTAGCCTTCCCCTCACCTCCATCAATAAGCCTCCTCCCCCCACCTCCATTATGAGCCTTTCCTTCCCAAATCCTTCAATGAGCCTTGGCCACCTGTGATACTGCCACTGGCTCACCACTTCCCCCTCCTTGGACCAATTCGGTCAGTCCTGAGCACTGCAGACCAGGGACATCCCACAAAAGCTGCAGTTTTGGAGTTGCTCTGGACCAATCGTCCAGCCCTTACCAATTTGACTCTCGTCAAATTCATTTAAATCCTTACACTTGTCCATTTTTTCTGCTTTCAATACATTAACTTCAGAGTAAACATGTTTACTTGCTGCCTAATATATCTCACCCACTTTTAGGTGTCATTGTCATGAGATATTCAATGTTATCCACTTTACCTGTCTGCAGTCATAATGCTATGGCTGATGGGTGTAGCCACCTGTCCATCTCACCGAATTAAGCCAACCCATGAGAACGAGTGACACCTCGGTTCTAGTCTTACGGCAAGCACAAACTCTATTCAGGAAACCTTGTTACGAAACTCCCTTAAGAAGTCAGCAGGTGACTCAGTACCAGTTGCATTCCAAAACTGGAATGTTCCTTTTTGGATAGAGTAGTCCTTCAGGTCTTAGAAGTTAGTTTTTTTGGAACAAATTTTTGCATCTTTTGAGAAAGAGTAATAATATGAAAATGATTTGAAAATTACCAGTTCTAAATTAGAATTCCCACTTTTAATACAGCTCCTACAGCAGAAGTGTTACAGCTCTTCATATTTAACACTGGGGATAATAGCTTGCTCTCCTGCTGTACATTATAGATATTAATACACTTTCTATATTATCTCTCATCTAATGCAGCTTATTATGCAACCGGTCATTAAGCTCGTGTTCATCGTCGCTCTATTGCATTGTTTGCCAACTGCATCTGAGATAATGGCAATTTACAATATTGTACCATTAATCTTGCATTTCGCCGTTGGGTCTTTCCATAACCTATATGCATAATTATGCAATCCTAGTCATCAAACTGTAATATGTCTGGGCTCATCACACCATGCTAGCCCTGGGTCACGCTACCCCCTCTAACCCCCCGCTGGGGCCATCTAATCTCCGCCACTATGAAAATGAAACAGATCAAAAGATAGAAGTGAGAATGAATAATGTCATTTGGAAAAATTGAAGCATTTCGGTTGAATTAAAAGCTGACCAAAGTCTTGAAAATGGGACTTATTTCTGTTGCAGAGTCGGCAAATCTGCCTTGGACCTGTTAATTCGGCAGTAAAAATGCCATGAATTTAGAAAACAGAGTAATAATAGGATTAGGGATGAGCTCGGTGTTCGAGCCGAACATACGTTCGACTCGAACATGCTGTTCGCACGTTCGGTGAATACCGAACGTTATGGGCCGTTCACGCCAAATTCGTGTGGCGCTCACGGCCCACAATGCACTGCGCCATCGCAGTGCATTGCTGGCTCATGATTGGCCAAGCATGTACTGTGACCCTGCATGCTTGGCCAATCACAGCGCCGGCAGCGAAGAGAGCCATGATTGGCCACAGGCAGGATGCCTGTGGCCAATCATAGCTCAGGCTGTGTAGTACACGCCCCACACTATATAAGGCCACCAGCGCGGCGGCCTTGTGTAGTGTGTTGTAGGAGTTAGTGGGTGTTCTCTGTGTACCTTCAATACAGTATACACCGTTTGTTATCGACCGATTTAGCATTCTTGATCTTCTGTAATTGAGCTTTCAGTCAGCTGTAGGAGTTTGTGGGTGTTGTCTGCATGCCCTGACCGCAGTATTTACCATTATCCACCTATATAGCTAGCTATATTGCTCTTCTGTAATTCAGCTTTCAGTCAGCTGTAGGAGTTTGTGGGTGTTGTCTGCGTGCCCTGACCGCAGTATACACCATTATCCACCTATATAGCTAGCTATATTCCTCTTCTGTAATTCAGCTTTCAGTCAGCTGTAGGTGTTGTCTGTGTGCCCTGACCGCAGTATACACCATTATCCACCTATATAGCTCTTCTCTAATTGAGCCATCTGCCATCTGCAGGAGTTAGTTGGTGTTGTGTGCCTCCAGCACAGCACAGTATACACCAGTATCTACCCTTTAATTCCTGTTGTTCTATAATAAAGGCATCTGCAGGAGTTAGTGGGTGTTGTGTGCCTCCAGCACAATATACACTACCCAATTGCTGGTTTTCCCATCTCCCTTCAGGCCATTACCATGTCTGGAAGGCCAACAAGGAGAGGCAGACAGGCACGAGCCGATAAAAGAGGGCAAGCAGGCTCTGTGTCTAGAGACAACAGTGCTGGTCGTGGACATGGTGCATCATCATCAGCACGTGGCCATGGGACACGCTTGTCCTTATTTTCGGCATGTTGGACATGTTGAGCCGCATCATGCCGAAGACTTGGTAGAGTGGATGACCAAGCCCTCTTCATCCTCCTCATCCTCTCTCACCCAGGCTCAGGGTACTAACAAAGCAGCTGCCAACGCATCGTCTTCCCTCGTCTCAATGTCATCATCAGTGACTCCTTCCCTAGACCCACCACGTCCTCCTGAGGAGTCCCCCGAACTCTTTGAGCACAGTGTTGGGTACATGCTCCAGGAGGATGCCCAGTGTTTTGTAGGCTCTTATGATGATACTCAGCTAGAGGAAGGCAGTAGCGTTAGCGCAGAGAGAGGGGATGCTCAAGAAGGACAGCAATCTGGCAGTCATGTTCCACAAGCTGCAGCATACTGCCAGGTTTGCTCCAGCGATGAAGAGGGAGGGGATGATGAGGGCACTGACTTCACGTGGGTGCCTGGTAGGAGGAGGCACATCTCCAATGAGGCAGGATGCCCTCCGGGGTTCAGCTTAGGGGCAGCACACCGACTGAATCACACCGCAGAGCTCCGCCTGTGCAGGGTGCTGCCTCTGCGCGTTATTCTAAAAGTTCTTTGGTGTGGGCCTTTTTTGAGACGAGTGCATCAGATCGCACCGCTGCTATTTTGCAACATATGTCTCAAGCGTATCTTGCGTGGCCAAAACATCAGCCGCTTGGGCACCACATGCTTGACCAGACATATGTTGACCTGCCATGCAGCTCGTTGGCAAGCGTACCTCAAAGACCCACACCAAAGAATAAAGCGGACCTCTCCTTGCTCTTCATCAGCTGGGATCTCCAACCCCACTAGACCTTCAGTCCTCTCTGAAACCTGCTCTGAGAGGAATGAAGGTGTAGAATTAGGTGTGTCACAGCCAAGTGCTTCCGGGCACTCTGCTAGCAGTACACCCATGTCCGATTATAGCAGGAAAATTTCCCTGCCCCAGCTGCTGGACCGTCGAAAGAAGTTCACTCCCAGCCATCCACATGCCCAGCGGTTGAATGCTAGCTTGGCTAAATTGATAGCATTTCAACTGCTGCCTTTTCAGTTGGTAGACTCGGCCCCCTTCCGTGAGTTTGTACAATGTGCGGTTCCTCAGTGACAGGTCCCCAAACGCCACTTTTTCTCACGGAAGGCGATTCCGGCTCTCTACCGGCATGTGGAAGGCAATGTCCTTGCCTCGCTGGACAAGGCGGTCAGCGGTAAGGTGCATATTACCGCTGACTCATGGTCCAGCAGGCATGGACAGGGACGTTACCTGTCTTTCATGGCCCATTGGGTCACTCTTCTGGCAGCTGGGAAGGATGCAGGACAAGGTGCAGTAGTGTTGGAGGTTGTTCCGCCACCACGCCTCCAAAATGCTACTACTGGTTGTGACACACCTCTCTCTTCCACCCCCTACTCTTCTTCCTCCATGGCCTCTTCCAGTGCTCCGTCCTCAGAACCAGCGGTGCTCCATAGGCGTTCAAGGGGCTACGCAAGTACGCAGGCAAAACTATGCCCTGCCGTGCTTGCGCTGGTTTGTTTGAGAGACAGGAGCCACACTGGGGCAGATATTTTGTCAGCTCTGCAGGGGCAGGCCGAGAGGTGGTTGACGCCACGCCAGCTTAAGCCAGGATTGGTGGTTTGCGACAACGGCACCAACCTCCTCTCCGCCCTCCGACAGGGACAACTGACCCATTTGCCCTGTGTGGCTCACGTCCTTAACCTGGTGGTGCAGCGGTTCTTGGGCAGGTACCCGGGCTTATAGGATGTCCTGAAGCAGGCCAGGAAAGTCTGTGTGCATTTCCGCCGATCATTTAATGCCTGTGCTCGGCTGGCTGAGCTCCAAAAGGAGTTGAACCTGCCCAAGAACCGCCTTATATGTGACATGCCCACCAGGTGGAACTCAACGTTGGCCATGCTGCAGCGGCTGCACATGCAGCAGAGGGCCATCAATGAGTACCTGTGCGACTACGACACCAGGACAGGGTCAGGGGAGCTCGTTTTTTTTCTCACCACGTCAGTGGGGCATGATCAGGGATGCATGCACTGTCCTGTCACTGTTTGAGGAGGCCACAAGGATGGTGAGCAGTGACAGTGCATGCATCAGTGACACTGTACCTCTTGTCCATCTTTTGGAGCATTCGCTGCGTGGAATTATGGACAGGGCACTTGAGGCAGAACAGAGGCAGGAAGAGGAGGACTTCCTTGCCTCGCAAGGCCCCCTTTATCCAGACAGTGTTCCTGCTGTAGCACCCATCACACAGGACGAGGACGAGGAGGAGGCGGAGGAGGAGCAGGATGATTGTGTCAGCATGGAGGTGGAGGCTGGCACTCAGCATCAGCAGCAGTCTTGTAGGGATGATTTACAGTCCCAAGAAACCCGTGGACTTGTACGTGGCTGGGAGGAGGTAGCTGCGGATCATGTTGTCCTTAGTGACCCAGAGGACTCCGGACCGAATGCCTCAGCTAACCTACGCTGCATGGCCTCCCTGATCCTGCAAAGCCTGCGGAAGGATCCTCGTATTCTTCGGATCAAGGAGAGGGACCATTACTGGCTGGCCACTCTCCTTGATCCAAGGGAAAGGTTGCCGACCTTATCTTGCCGTCGCAGAGGGAGCAGAGTTGGGGACATCTCCGGGAGGCCTTTCAGAAAGGTCTGTGCAACGCGTTCCCAGAGACTGGGAGGTTACAAACTCCCGGTCCTGGACAACGTGTTGCTGAGGCATCGGTCAGAAGGAGCAGTGAAGAAGGTGGCTGTCTGACCGATGCGTTCCGACAATTTTTTAGTCCGCAGCCCCAAGGTATGATCAGTTCCAGCAACCATCACCAGTGTCTGATTTACATGGTGCAGGAATACCTAGGGGCAAGGTCAGACTTGGACACCTTTCCCACCGAAAATCCTCTGGCTTACTGGGTCTTGAGGATAGATCACTGGCCAGAGCTTGCACAGTATGCAATTGAGCTACTGGCCTGTCCTGCATCCAGCGTTCTTTCGGAACGTACCTTCAGTGCTGCTGGTGGCTTTGTTACCGATCACAGGGTGCGCCTGTCCATCGACTTGGTTGATCGACTGACCTTCAAAAAGATGAATCAGTCTTGGATCACCCACAGCTACCAAGCACCTGAAGCTGATGTAACCGAATATTTTTTTTTTTTAAATATCACATCCCTTCAAGACTGCCTATGCTGATGCTGAACCCTAGAGGTTGCTAGGGGTTCCTTCAGCATTGGGCCATTTCTGCCTCTCAGATAAGTTCCCACCAACACTATTGATCTTTTTAGCTATCTGTAAGGAGATAATTCTTCCCAATGACCTCAAGTGTAAGGACCATTCTTCCCACTGACCCTCATACCAATGTATCATAAGTTGTAGATTTCTAATTTTTAGCAGGGGTTCCCCAAGACTGGAGAACTAATTCAAGGGTTCCTCTGTGTTGAAAAGGTTGAGAAAGGCTGATCTAGAGAGTGTAACAACTCTTCTTCCGTGGACTGCGGATCTGGAAAAAGGGACAGTAGGACCACATCTGGATTCAGATGGAATCCTGACACCACCTTAGGTAAAAAGGTTGGTTGAGGACGCAACACCACCCTGTCTTTGTGAATAATCAAATAAGGCTCTTTAGAAGAAAGAGCTGCTAATTCTGATAGCCTTCTAGCCGAGGAAATGGCCACCAAAAGGACCAGTTTCTTAGTCAGAAGAACTAAAGAAGCATGGTGCGGTGGTTCAAAGGGTTGTTCTTGCAAAATGGACAAAACCAAATTCCGATCCCACGGGGACACAGGAAATTTCACTGGTGGATTCAAGCGCAGTGCCCCCTGAATAAAGGCCCAGACCAGGGAATGTGAGGCAAGTGGCTTTTGAAAGAATACCGATAAGGCCGAGACCTGGACCTTGATAGTGCTCAAAGCCAGCCTCATTTCAATACCTAATTGAAGAAAAGCAAGAATCCTGGCAATGGCATATTTTCTAGGATGCCACCCCCTGAGTTCACATCAGGAAACATATGCCTTCCAGATTCTGTAGTATATGAGCCTGGAGGCCGGCTTCCTAGCATTAATCAGAGTAAAAAGGACTGATTTCAAGAGCCCACAGCTTTTCAGAATGTGGGTCTCAGCAGCCAAACCGTTAAATTTAGACTTCAAAAAGCAAGATGGAATATTGGACATTGTGAGAGTAGATCTGGATGCAGTGGAAGAACTTACTAGTGGTCTTCCTACTGTCATCTTTACAATCTCTGCATACCAAGGTCATCTGGGCCAAGTTGGAGCCACCAGAATGACTGACTTTGCTTCTCTTTTGACCCTCCGTGGAAGAAGCGTAATTGGAATCTTTAAGGCATCTGACCCTTGTGCTAGCAGATACTTTGTTCTTGACACAAAGCTGTGCAGTTTTTAGTTGAACCTGGAGGCAAACAGGTCTACATCTGGGGTACCCCAATTTTGACATATGGCCTGAAAAAAGTCAGGGTGTAGAGACCATTTTCCTGGACACAGCTTCTGGTGGCTTAGAAAATCCGCCTGCCAATTTTCTACCCCTGGAATAAAGACCACAGACAGGCAAGGAATATGCCTTTCTGCCCAGACAAAAAAAATGTGATTCACCTCCCTTTGGGCATCCAGGCTTCTGGTGCCTCCTTGGTGATTGATATAAGCCACAGTCGTGGCATTGTCGGACTGTAAGTGAACAGGATGACCCTGTAGTCTGAAAGTCCAGACCTTGAGGGCTAAACGAATTGCTTGAATTTCCAGAATGTTGATGGGTAAGAGCTTTTTGGTTCTGGGTGGAAGCCTCTTCCAGAACTGCTCCCCAGCCCATTAGGCTGGCATCTGGCGTTACAAGTTTCCAAGTAACTGAGACAAAGGACTTTCCTTTTAGAAGATTCTTGGTCCATAACCACCAATTGAGGCTCTGGGGATAGGCACATTGAAAGATCAAAGACTTGAACTCTCTTGTTCCAGGCAGCAAGGATGCTGCTTTGTAAAGATCTTGAGTGAAACTGGGCGTAAGGGACAGCCTCGAAAGAGATGACCATTTTGCCCAACACTCTCATGCATAGTTGGATGGAGAGATTTCTCCTTACTGAGACTACCTGGATTAAATCTTTTATGGCCCTGGCCTTTGATCTGGGTAGGAACACTCTGCTTTGGACTGTGTCTATGACCATACTCAAATACTCCAGCCTTTTTAGGGGCTGCAAGGAGGATTTCTCTAGATTGAGGACCCAGCCTAGTACTCTAAGTACTTTCCTGTGCAGTGCACATTGTGGCTTAGGTGAGTTATGGACTGTTCTATGAGTAGCAGATCATCCAGATAGGCTGTCATAGTTATGTCCTGAGCCCTTAAATTTGGCAGGGATTGGGGCTAGAACTTTTGTGAAGACTCGAGGAGCGGTCCTTCTAAACCATCCAATTCAGCCTTTAACCACTTTCAGACTGGACCAATTTGCTGGTCAAAGACCAGACCACTTTTTGCGATTCGGCACTGCGTCGCTTTAACTGACAATTGCGCGGTCGTGCGACGTGGCTCCCAAACAAAATTAACGTCCTTTTTTTCCCACAAATAGAGCTTTCTTTTGGTGGTATTTGATCACCCCTGCGGTTTTTATTTTTTGCGCTATAAACAAAAATAGAGCGATAATTTTGAAAAAAATGCATTATTTTTTACTTTTTGTAATAATAAATATCCCCCAAAAATATATAAAAAAAAAATTTTTCCCTCAGTTTAGGCCGATACGTATTCTTCTACATATTTTTGGTAAAAAAAATCGCAATAAGCGATTATTGATTGGTTTGCGCAAAAGTTATAGCGTTTACAAAATAGGGATAGTTTTATAGCATTTTTATTAATAATTTTTTATTATTTTTTTTTTACTAGTAATGGCGGCGATCTGCGATTTTTATTGTGACTGCGACATTGTGGGGGACCCATCGGACATTTTTGACACATTTTTGGGACCATTGTCATTTATACAGTAATCACTGCTATATAAATGCAGTGATTCCTGTGTAAATGACACTGGCAGTGAAAGGGTTAACCAGTGGGTGGCAGTGTAGGGGTTAAGTGTTCCTAGGGGTGTGTTACTAACTGTGGGGGGGTTGGGCTTTCATTTAGTGTACACTGATCTCTGCTCCAATCACATGGAGCAGAGATCAGCGTCACTAGTTGCTAGGCAGAATGGAAAAATGTTGTTTATACAGCATTTCCTCCATTCGGCCGCTCCGTGAGACGATCGCGGGGATGCCCACGGCGATCGAGTCCGCGGGTCCCGCGACCGGACTCACGGGGGTCCCGACCAGCGTGGGAGCGCGCCGCCGGCGGCGCGCTCCCGATAGCACGGCAGCAACGAATATTGGACGTACATGTACGCCAATATGCCTGCCCGTGCCATTCTGTCGACGTACATCGTCGTGCGCTGGTCGGGAAGTGGTTAAAGTGTCTTCTGTGACATAAACAGGGACTAAAACATTGGAAAAGGCCTGACAGGGGTACAGACTCATCCTGTGAGGCTGCCTCCAGTCTTGCAGGGGGGGGGGGGGGATGGCATCCTGAGGGCATGTCCAGAACCCCTAGATGTAGGCGGTGATTTTCTAGTGCCTCTTTTACCTCCCTCTGAAGCCATAGTCCTAAGCTGCAAAGCAGAGGTGCTTGTGTAAAGTGCAATCACTCTTGTGCTATAGTCTTACAATATAAACATAAGCTACAAACTGCACAACCTGTAGGTGTCTTAGGAGGGGGCTCATGTAAGTAATTACGGGGTTCTGGGGGGGGGCAGGTTTTTATCTTAATCAGGGGTGTTGCTCGGTCTGCAAAATATCTGGGGCTGGAGCCCATAGTAGTGGTCACGCAACCTTTTTTGCATGCCCATGGGGGGGTGGGGGGGGACACCAGTGGTAAGCAATTTTTCACGGGCGATGGCTGGTGTTGGCGCTCCAATCATCATGGCACCATGGTTGACATGGTGTCGGGGTGATTGAAGGGCATTATTTCTATTGTTACATTTTAATGCATAATGAAGTGGTTACTTGCCACATCTCCTGCCACCAGATGCAGCGTGTCACTTGCCACCATCACCTGCCACTAATTGTGGATTGTCACTTGCCACCATCACCTGCCACTAATTGTGGATTGTCACTTGCCATGTCACCTGCCATGTCAGATCACCTTGAGGCGAGGTGACAGGTGCATGCCGTAGGGATCAGGAGTGCACCACAAGGTTGTGGACCCTACGGCTGACTGCTGCAGACGGGGGACAGATCCCACTGGGGTTACAGCGTAAGATTCCCTGGGGCGCAGAGTCTAAAAGCCAGCAGGTGTTCACCAGCGCCTCTGGTGGTGAGGATGGACTTGGCTGCAACTGGCTCTAGGTCGCGACCCCCAGGGTCCCCCAGCTCACACCCACAGTAGGCAACAGGAGGATAGGGATGGTGAGGGACAAAGCCAAGGTCGGGGCCACAAGCAGACAAGAATAGTCGGGGACACGCCAAAAGGTCAGGATCACAGGCAAACAGGGATAATCAAGACACGCCAAAGTCGGTAACGGAAAACAGTAGAAGAGCACACGGCAGGAAACAGGAAGCTAACACACAAAGGTATACACAATGGTTGATCAGCACTGATGGCCTGCAGTGCACAGGTTAATATAGGGCTCCCTGATAGGGCCTGGGGTGGAGCCATGCTTAGAGGAGAGGTTATAAAAACCACCAGGTGGAAGTGGCTGGCTTCTTAGTCTGAAGACATGAGGGGAGGTAAGCAAACACAGGAAGATCACTGCATAACCATGACATGCCACCAGATGTGGATTGCCACTTGCCACTTTCACCTGGCAGCAAATGTAGAGATTCTCTCCGTATGGAAATTCCTTCATATTCATATCAGTCGTACGATCGTCATCATGTTCCTGCAGGTTACATATCAAATATTGATAGCTGACATCTCAGAGAATTCATTTTAATTTCAATGTATCCTTTGCTGGTTGTGCGGTGATGAGGCTCCATGTACAGTGGGGCAAAAAAAGTATTTAGTCAGCCACCAATTGTGCAAGTTCTTCCACTTAGAAAGATGCGCTCTGTGGTCTTCACCATAGTGGAGTTTGGAGTGTGACTGTTTGAGGTTGTGGACGGGTGTCTTTTATACTGATAACAAGTTCAAAAAGGTGCCATTAATAGAGGTAATGAGTGGAGGAGAGAGGAGCCTCTTATAGAAGATACAGGGCTGTGAGAGACGGAAATCTCGCTTGTTTGGAGGAGACCAGATACTTATTTTCCACCATAATTTGCAAATAAATTCTTTCAATAATCAGACAATGTGATTGGATTTGTTTCCACATTTTGTCTCTCATAGTTGAGGTGACACCTATGATGACAATTACAGGACTCGCTCATCTTTCTAAGTGGGAGAACTTCACAATTGGTGGCCCACTAAATACTTTTTTTGCCCCAATGTATCAATATTTGACAAGGCTTAACCCGCATGAACAATGTAGTGATGAGTTATAATGTTACAAAGTATTTATATTTTGATTGTGTAAAAGTCTTGTTAGATTGTATTGGGATATTGGCGTGTTAAAGTTCCAATCTGTATAAATAAAGTATGTATTGTTATCAAAGGATCACTTTATACACCGGGGGGGGGGAGATATTGAATTAAAATTCACCCAGTTTCCATCAGTAAAATTTTCTTCTAAAAGTCTGAATTTCATATTTGTGTTACATCACAGGTCCCCTTTACATAACTGTCCTCAGTCCCCCCTTTACATCACAGCTCCCCTTTACATAACTGTCCTCAGTCCCCCCTTTACATCACAGCCCCACTTTACATAACTGTCCTCAGTCCCCCCTTTACATCACAGCCCCACTTTACATAACTGTCCTCAGTCCCCCCTTTACATCACAGTCCCTTCTTTACATTGGTATCCTCAGTAACCCCTTCAGATCACAGTGCCCCTTTACATCAGTGTCCCCAGTCCCCCCTTTCACATCACAGCTCCCCTTTACATAACTGTCCTCAGTATCCTCCTTTGCATCACAGCCCCCCTTTACATAACTGTCCTCAGCCCCCTCTTTACATCACAGCTCCCCTTTAAATCAGTGTTCCTCAGTCCCCCCTTTATATCACAGCTCCCCCCTGTACATAACTGTCCTCAGTATCCTCCATTGCATCACAGCCCCCCCTTTACATCAGTGTCCTCAGTCCCCCCTTTACATCACAGTCCCCTCTTTACATTGGTATCCTCATTAACCCCTTCAGATCACAGTGCCCCTTTACATCGGTGTCCCCAGTCCCCCCTTCACATCACAGCTCCCCCTTTACATAACTGTCCTCAGTATCCTACTTTGCATCACAGCCTCCCCCTTTACATCAGTGTACTCAGTACCCCCTTCACATCACAATCCCCCATTTACATTGGTATCCTCAGTAACCCCTTCAGATAACAGTGCTTCCTTAACATCAGTGTCTTCAGTCCCCCTTTCACATCACAGCCCCCCTTTACATAACTGTCCTCAGTCCCCCCTTTATATCACAGCTCCCCTTTACATAACTGTACTCAGTGTCCTCCTTTGCATCACAGCCCCCCCTTTACATCAGTGTCCTCAGTCCCCCCTTTACATCACAGTCCCTCCTTTACATTGGTATCCTCAGTAAGCCCTTCAGATCACAGTGCCCCTTTACATCAGTGTCCCCAGTCCCCCCTTTCACATCACAGCCCCCCTTTACATAACTGTCCTCAGTATCCTCCTTTGCATCACAGCCCCCCTTTACATAACTGTCCTCAGTCCCCCCTTTACATCACAGCTCCCCTTTACATCAGTTACCTCGGTCCCCCCTTTACATCACAGCTCCCCCTTTACATAACTGTCCTCAGTATCCTACTTTGCATCACAGCCCCCCCTTTACATCAGTGTCCTCAGTCCCCCCTTTACATCACAGTCCCCTCTTTACATTGGTATCCTCAGTAACCCCTTCAGATCACAGTGCCCCTTTACATCAGTGTCCCCAGTCCCCCCTTCACATCACAGCTCCCCCTTTACATAACTGTTCCCAGTATCCTACTTTGCATTACAGCCTCCCCCTTACATCAGTGTACTCAGTACCCCCTTCACATTACAGTCCCCCTTTACATTGGTATCCTCAGTAACCCCTTCAGATCACAGTGCTTCCTTAACATCAGTGTCCTCAGTCCCCCTTTCACATCGCAGCCCCCCTTTACATAACTGTCATCAGTATCCTCCTTCACATCACAGTCCCCCTTTTCCATTGTTATTCTTAATACCATCGTCATATCACAGCCCCCCCCCCCCCTTACATTGGTGTCCTCAGTACCCCCTTCACACCAAAGATACCGATCTCAAAGTCCCCCCTTTTACATCGGTATCCTCAGTAACCCCTTCCGATCACAGTGCCTCCTTTACATTGGTGTCCTCAGTAGGAGGAAGGAAGGAAAAGGAAGGCAGAAAGTTAAAAAAAAGGAGGGATGGTAGGAGAAAAGGAGAAAGGAAGGAAGGGAGGGAGGGAGAAAAGAAGGAAGGGAGGGATGGAAAAATGAAGGAAGGGAGGGAGGATGGAAGGAAGGTAAGAAGGAAAAAAGGGAAGGAAGGTTGTAAGGAAGGAAGGGAGGGGGAAAGAAAGAAAGGAAGGAGCGAAGTTAGTGGCAGGAAGTGAAAAAAGGAAGGATGGTAGGAAAAAATTAGGAAGGAATAGAGGAAGGAAAGAAACAAGGTAATGGTAAAAACTAAGAAAGGAAGGAAGATAAAAGAGAAAAAAAAGAGGAAGGACATGAGGAAGGGAAAGAGAAAGGGAGGAAGGAAGGAAGGGAGGGAGGAATGAAGGAAGGGGGGGGGAGAAAGGAAGGAAGGGAAGGAGGAAGGAAGGAAGGGAGGAAGGAGATAAGGTAGCGGCACAAAGTGAAAAAAGAAGGGATGGTAGGAGAAAATTAGGAAGGAATAAAGGAAGGAGAGAAACAAGGTAATGGTAGAAAATAAGAATGGAAGGAAGATAAAAGAGAAAAAAGTGGAAGAAAATAAGGAAGGGAGAGAGAAAGGAAGGAAGGGGAGGGAGGAAAGAAGGGAAGGGAGGGAGAAAGGAAGGAAGAAAGGAAGGGAGGGAGGGAGGAAGGAAGGAAATAAAGGTAGTGACAGAAAGTGAAAAAAGAAGGGATGGTAGGAGAAAAATTAGGAAGGAATAGAGGAAGGAAAGCAACAAGGTAATGGTAGAAAATAAGAATGGAAGGAAGCTAAAAGAGAAAAAAAGAGCAAGGAAATAAGGAAGGGAGAGAGAAAGGGAGGAAGGAAAAAAGGGAGGAAGGAAAAAAGGAAGGAAGGGGGAAGGAAGGAAGGGAAGGGAGGGAGAAAGGAAGAAAGGAAGGAAGGGAGGGAGGAAGGAAGGGAGGGAGAAAGGAAGGGAGGGAGGAGGAAGGAAGGGAGGGAGAAAGGAAGGGAGGGAGGGAGGAAGGAAGGAAGGAAGGAAGAAAATAAACAAGGTAGTGACAGAAACTGAAAAAAGGAGGGATGGTAGGAGAAAGTTAGGAAGGAATAGAGTAAGGACAGAAACAAGGTAATGGTAGAAAATAAGAATGGAAGGAAGATAAAAGAGAAAAAGTGGAAAGGAAATAAGGAAGGGAGAGAGGATGGAAGGAAGGGAGAAAAGAAGGAAGAAAGGAAGGAAGGGAGGGGGGAAGGAAGGAAGGAAATAAACAAGGTAGTGACATAAAGTGAAAAAAGGAGGGATGGTAGGAGAAAATTAGGAAGGAATAGAGGAAGGAAAGAAACAAGGTAATGGTAGAAAATAAGAATGGAAGGAAGCTAAAAGAGAAAAAAAGAGCAAGGAAATAAGGAAGGGAGAGAGAAAGGGAGGAAGGAAAAAAGGGAGGAAGGAAAAAAGGAAGGAAGGGAGGAAGGAAGGAAGGGAAGGGAGGGAGAAAGGAAGGAAGGGAGGGAGGAAGGAAGGGAGGGAGAAAGGAAGGGAGGGAGGGAGGGAGGAAGGAAGGAAGGAAGGAAGGAAGGAAGAAAATAAACAAGGTAGTGACAGAAACTGAAAAAAGGAGGGATGGTAGGAGAAAGTTAGGAAGGAATAGAGTAAGGACAGAAACAAGGTAATGGTAGAAAATAAGAATGGAAGGAAGATAAAAGAGAAAAAGTGGAAGGAAATAAGGAAGGGAGAGAGGAAGGAAGGAAGGGAGAAAGGAAGGAAGAAAGGAAGGAAGGGAGGGAGGGAGGAAGGAAGGAAGGAAGGAAGGAAGGAAGGAAGGAAGGAAGGAAGGAAGGAAGGGAAATAAACAAGGTAGTGACATAAAGTGAAAAAAGGAGGGATGGTAGGAGAAAATTAGGAAAGAATAGAGGAAGGAAAGAAACAAGGTAATGGTAGAAAATAAGAATGGAAGGAAGATAAAAGAGAAAAAAGTGGAAGGAAATAAGGAAGGGAGAGAGAAAGGAAGGAGGGGGAGGGAGGAAAGAAGGAAGGGAGGGAGAAAGGAAGGAAGAAAGGAAGGGAGGGAGGGAGGAAGGAAATAAACAAGGTAGTGACAGAAAGTGAAAAAAGGAGGGATGGTAGGAGAGAATTAGGAAGGAATAGAGGAAGGAAAGCAACAAGGTAATGGTAGAAAATAAGAATGAAAGGAAGCTAAAAGATAAAAAAGAGCAAGGAAATAAGGAAGGGAGAGAGAAAGGGAGGAAGGAAAAAAGGGAGGAAGGAAAAAAGGAAGGAAGGGAGGAAGGAAGGAAGTGAGGGAGAAAGGAAGAAAGGAAGAAAGGAAGGGAAGGGAGGGAGAAAGAAAGGGAGGAAGGAAGGAAGGGAGGGAGAGAGGAAGGAAGGAAGGAAGGAAGGAAGGAAGGAAGGAAGGAAGGAAGGAAGGAAGGAAGGAAGGAAGGAAGGAAGGAAGGAAGGAAGGAAGAAATAAACAAGGTAGTGACAGAAACTGAAAAAAGGAGGGATGGTAGGAGAAAGTTAGGAAGGAATAGAGGAAGGAAAGAAGGTAATGGTAGAAAATAAGAATGGAAGGAAGATAAAAGAGAAAAAGTGGAAGGAAATAAGGAAGGGAGAGAGAAAGGAAGGAAGGGAGGAAGAAAGGGAGAAAGGAAGGAAGAAAGGAAGGAAGGGAGGGGGGAAGGAAGGAAATAAACAAGGTAGTGACATAAAGTGAAAAAAGGAGGGATGGTAGGAGAAAATTAGGAAGGAATAGAGGAAGGAAAGAAACAAGGTAATGGTAGAAAATAAGAATGGAAGGAAGATAAAATAGAAAAAAGTGGAAGGAAATAAGGAAGGGAGAGAGAAAGGGAGGAAGCAAGGAATGGAGGGAGAAAGGAAGGGAGAGAGGAAGGAAGGAAGGAAGGAAGGAAGGAAGGAAGGAAGGAAGGAAGGAAGGAAGGAAGGAAGGAAATAAACAAGGTAGTGACAGAAAGTGAAAAAAGGAGGGATGGTAGGAGAGAATTAGGAAAGGAATAGAGGTAGGAAAGAAACAAGGTAATGGTAGAAAATAAGAATGGAACGAAGATAAAAGAGAAAAAAAGAGGAAGGAAATAAGGAAGGGAGAGAGGGAGGGAGGAAGGAAGGAAGGATGGAAGGAAGGAAGGAAGGAAAAAAGGGAGGGAGAAAGGAAGGAAGGAAGTAAACAAGGTAATGGCAGAAAATAAGAAAGGAAGGAAGATAGAAGAAAATGAGAAGGGAGGGAAGGAATGGAAAGGGAAAGAAGAAACTAGATAGTTAGAAAGAAAGAAACAGAAAGAAAAAAAAAGGAAGAAAGAAAGAATTGATTGATTAATGAAGGAAGGATTTCTGTTTTCCTGAGTCCTTTCTATAATTTGTAGATCCCGAGTTAGGAGAATGACTCAGTAGTTGTCAGCAGGTTGGTATGACTGCCGGAATAATGGCTCCATGGCGTGCTAATTGGCCGATGCTGAACCGTTTGAGACTTTTAATACACAGAAGGCATTTCTTCAATAACCATGTTACATTACATAAATCAGCGTCCTCGCTTGTGAAGTTTCCGCGCATTGTTCTTCATTCACAGACCTCAGAACTTTGATGAACACATGCTCCATACTTGCATTTAATTAGGCAGCCACTTTGTTCCCTTTAAAAATAGTTCTTTGGCAAGTGAAATAATCAATCTTTATTCAGTGCAAATTAGTATACACTTCAAGCCAAGTAGACTATTATCTGCTTTACACATGTAGCGCTCATTAATATGCCTGGGCTGAAACAATGCAATCAATATCTTTGAATCAAATTATAATGTATTCAGCATTTAATGTAGCATTTAAAGGCTCTTTTCTTCTGAATTAGAGCTGGTGTCCTATTAAGTGAATAGACGTATATTTCTGTAACGCTTCTTTCTTCTCGTCTTTGATTCTTTTTTATTATAGTCATTGTTCTTTGTTTGTTTTAATTTTAACGTGCTTTCTCTCTCTAAAAAAATAAAATAAAATAAAAATTCCATGACTAAGAAGTTTTCCACTGAATAAACAAGAGACTTTAGCTTTGAATGAGAACTCTATGTAGGTAAAGTTGGACCAATAATTATTCTTAAAGCGGACCTGACATCAGACCACCAACCAGCCATAAAGTTATGGCCACGGACATTATCCCACCCAATCGAAACGAAATAATCAAAGTGAATAACATTGATTATCTTGTTACTATGGCATCTGAAAGTGGGTGGGATATATTAGGCGGCAAGTGAACGTGTTGTCCCCGAAGTTGATGTGTTAAGAGTCAAAAAAAGGGAAAGCATAAGGGTTTGAGGGACTTTAACAAGGGCTAAATTGTAATGGTTGGATGACTGGATCAAAAACTGCAGCTCTTGTGGGATATTCCCGGTCTGCAGTGGTCAGGACCAAGCAAAAGTGGTCCAAGGAAGAAAAACCGGCCTCCCCCTTCACATCACAGCCTCCCTTTACATCACAGCCTCCCTTTACATCACAGGTTCCCTTCATATCAGAGTCCCCCATTTACATCATGAGCCCTATTCAAAATATAGTCCCCCTTCACATCAGACCCCCCCCCCCCCTTCTTTGCATCAGTGTCCTAAATCCCTCCCACACATCACAGCCCCCTACACATCAGAGTCCCCCTTTATATCACAAACCACCTTCAGAACACAGACCCCTTCACATGAGGGAAATAAACATGGTAGGGGCAGAAAGTAAACAAAGGAAGGAAAAAGAAAAAAAAAAAGGAAAAAAGGGAAAAGAAAAAGGAAAAAGGAAAATAAATTAGAAAAAGACTTGAAAAACGTGACATTAATAAACCAGCCAGGACCAGATGGCTTGCACCCGAGGATACTTAGTAATTGCCAGACCATTGTTCCTAATTTTTACTGACAGTTTACTGACTGGAATGGTACCAGCTGATTGGAGAAAAGCCAATGTAGCTCCAATATTTAAAAAGGGCCCAAAATACATCCCTGGGAATTACAGACCAGTTAGCCTAACATCAATAGTATGCAAGCTCCTGGAGGGGATGATAAGGGACTATATACAAGATTTTAGTAATGAGAACGGTATCATTAGGAGTAATCAGCATGGATTCATGAAGAATCGTTCTTGCCAAACCAATCTATTAACCTTCTATGAGGAGGTGAGTTGCCATCTAGATAAAGGAAGGCCCGTAGACGTGGTGTATCTAGATAAAGGAAGGCCCGTAGACGTGGTGTATCTAGATAAAGGAAGGCCTGTAGACGTAGTGTATCTAGATAAAGGAAGGCCCGTAGACGTGGTGTATCTAGATAAAGAAAGGCCCGTAGACGTGGTGTATCTAGATAAAGGAAGGCCCATAGTCGTGGTGTATCTAGATAAAGGAAGGCCCATAGACATGGTGTATCTGGATAAAGGAAGGCCCGTAGACGTGGTGTATCTGGATAAAGGAAGGCCCGTAGACGTGGTGTATCTAGATAAAGGAAGGCCCGTAGACGTGGTGTATCTAGATAAAGGAAGGCCCGTAGACGTGGTGTATCTAGATAAAGGAAGGCCCGTAGACGTGGTGTATCTAGATAAAGGAAGGCCCGTAGATGTGGTGTATCTGGATAAAGGAAGGCCCGTAGACGTGGTGTATCTGGATAAAGGAAGGCCCGTAGATGTGGTGTATCTGGATAAAGGAAGGCCTGTAGACGTGGTGTATCTGGATAAAGGAAGGTCCGTAGACGTGGTGGATCTGGATTCTGAAAAGGCATTTGACACAGTTCCCCATAAATGTTTACTGTATAAAATAAGGTCCGTTGGCATGGACCATAGGGTGAGTACATGGATTGAAAACTGGCTACAAGGGTGAGTTCAGAGGGTGGTGATAAATGGGGAGTACTCGGAATGGTCGGGGGTGGGTAGTGGGGTCCCCCAGGGTTCTGTGCTGGGACCAATCCTATTTAATTTGTTCATAAATGACCTGGAGGATGGGGATGGGGGAAACAGTTAAATCTCTGTATTTGCGGACGATACTAAGCTAAGCAGGGCAATAACTTCTCCGCAGGATGTGGAAACCTTGCAAGAAGACCTGAACAAATGAATGGGGGGAGGGGCAATAACATGGCAAATGAGGTTCAATGTAGAAAAATTTAAAATAATGCATTTGGGTGGCAAAAATATGAATGCAATCTATAGACTGGGGGGAGAACCTCTGGGGGGATGTAGGATGGAAAAGGACCTGGGGGTCCTAGTAGATGATGAGCTCAGCAATGCCAAGCTGCTCCTAACAAAGCAAACAGAATATTGGCATTAAAAAGGGGATCAACTCCAGAGATAAAACAATAATTCTCCCCTCTACAAGACTCTGGTCCGGCCGCACCTGGAGTATACTGTCCAGTTCTGGGCACCAGTCCTCAGGAAGGATGTACTGGAAATGAAGCGACTACAAAGAAGGGCAAGAAAGCTAATAAAGGGTCTGGAGGATATTAGATATGAGGAAAGGTTGTGAGCTCTGAACTTATTCTCTCTGGAGAAGAGACGCTTGAGAGGGGATATGATTTCATTATATAAATACCGGACTGGTGACCCCACAATATATAAATACCAGACTGGTGACCCCACAATATATAAATACCAGACTGGTGACCCCACAATAGATAAATACCGGACTAGTGACCCCACAATATATAAATACCGGACTAGTGACCCCACAATAGGGAGAAAACTTTTCCGCCTAAGGGAATTTAATAAGACACGCAGACATTCACTAAAATTAGAAGAAAAGAGGTTTAACCTTAAACTACGTAGAGGATTCTTTACTGTAAGAGCAGCAAGGATGTGGAATTCCCTTCCACAGGCGGTGGTCTCAGCGGGGGGCATCGATAGTTTCAAAAAACTATTAGATAATCACCTGAACGACCACAACATACAGAGATATACAATGTAATACTGACATATAATCACACACATAGGTTGGACTTGATGGACTTGTGTCTTTTTTCAACTTTGCCTACTATGTAACTATGTAAGGAAAGGAAAGGAAAAAGGAAATAGGAAATAGGAAAAGAATGGAAAGGGAAGGGAAGGAAAAAGGAAAGGAAAGGGAAGGAAAAAGGAAAGGGAAGGAAAAAGGAAAATAATGAAAAGGTAAAAGAAAGGTAAGGAAAAAGGAAATGAAAAGGGAAAGGAAAGAAGAAAGGAAAAGGAAAGGAAAAAGGAAACAAAAAAGGGAAAAAGGAAAGGAAAAAAGAAAGAAAAGGAAAGGATAAATGAAAAAGGAAAGGGAAAAGGAAAGGGAAAGGAAAAAAAGGCAAGGAAAGGAAAAAGCAAAGGAAATGAAAAAGGATAGGAAAGAGGAAAGGAGAGAAAAAAAGAAAGGAAAAAGGGAAGAATGGGAAAGGAAAAAGGAGAAAGGAAAGACAAGGAAAGGAAAAAGGAAATTAAAAGGGAAAAGGGAAAGGAAAGAAGAAAGGAAAGCAAAGAAAAAGGAAAAGTAAAAGGAAAGGAAAAGGGAAACAAAAGGGAAAAGGGAAAATAAAAAAGAAAGGAAAGAAAAAGGAAAGGGAAAAGGAAAGGAAAAAGGGAAAGGAAAAAGGGAAAGGAAAAAGGGCAAGGAAAGGAAAAAGCAAAGGAAATGAAAAAGGAAAGAGCAAAAGAGAGAAAAAAAAAAGAAAGGAAAAAGGAAAGGATGGAAAAGGAGAAAGGAAAGACAATGAAAGGAAAAAGGTAAAAGGGAAAGGAAAGGAAAAAGGAAAAAGGGAAAGGAAAGGAAAGTATTTATAAAGGCAAAGAAAAAGGAAATGGAAAGATAAAAGGATAGGGAAAAAGCAAAGGAAAAAGAAAAGGAAAGGAGGGGAAAGGAAATGGAAAGAAAAAAAGTTGAGGGAAAAAGGAAAGGAAAGGAAAATGAAAACTGATTTTGGAAAGGGATTTTGGATTTTCTATAATTTTCTCAGGTGTAATGCTCACATCCTCAGGTGTTTGCAGTCCCTCTGCTCCAGATCTTTTACCATTTTCCTGGATTTGGCCTTTAAGTTCAGAAGAAACTTTCACTGTAAAATGTTTTTTTTTTTTGCAGAGCTTTTCTCAAATCTCTTCTAGAAAACATCTCTGTCTTTGCTGTTATTTAAGTGTTTTCCAGCAGATTGTTCAGACCAGGACAGTAACAACTTTGTCAGGATATTCTGAGATAATAAATAGGAAATCTACGATGAAGACTGTGTGTAAACACCTGAGGTCCCTCCATCATTCCTCTCCACACCGGAGATCCCCAGATGTGTCCGGCACCCAGTTGTCAGTTACAATTTAAAAGAAAACACTTCAAGTAAAAAGTAAAAAATGTTCCTATGCTCCAGTATTTGAAGACATGAAGGTCATCTCCCATCACATGGCGTCTCGGAGGCAATGGTCATCAGTTTGGGGCGTTTTTTTTTGCTAAACATACAAAAAAAAGTCAGAAATTTTTTGAAAAAAACAAAATGTTTTCATATTTTGTTATAACATTTTTCAAACAGGTAATTTTTCTCCTACACTGATGAGGTGGCACTGATGGGCACTGATGTGATGAGGTGGCACTGGTGGGTACTGATGTAATGAGGTGGTACTGGTGGGTACTGATCAGGAAGCACTGATGAGGCTGCACTGATGGGCACTGATAGGTGGCATGGAGAGGTGGCACTAATAGGTGGCACTGATCAAGAGGCACTGATAAAGCACTGATGGTCACTGATAGGTGGCACTGATTAGCAGTACTGATGGGCACTGATAGATGGCACTGGTGGGCACGGATTTGCATAACTGAAGGCCACTGATAGGTGATAATGATGGGCACTGATAGGGGGCACTGATAGACGACACTGGTGGGCACTGATCAGGAAGTACTGATAATGCACTGATGAGCACTAATAGGTGACACTGAGGAGCAGTGATTAGCAGTACTGATGGGCGCTGATCGATGACAGATAGATGGATTTTTAGCACTGGAGGACAATGATCAGCAGTACTGGTGGGCACTTAGGGGCACTGATAGGTGGTACTGATGGCCATTGATAGGGGGCACTGATAGATGACAGTGGTAGGCACTGATTAGGAGGTACTGATAAGGCACTGATGGGCACTGATAGGTGGCACTGGTGATCAGTGATTAGCAGTACTGATGAGCACTGATTGATGGAACTGATGGGCACTGATTAGCAGTACTGATGGGCACTGATAGATGGAACTGGTGGGCACTGATTAGCAGTACTGATGGGCACTGATAGGTGGCACTGGTGGGCACTGATTAGCAGTACTGAAGGGCACTTATAGGTGGCACTGGTGGGCATGGATTTTCAGCACTGAAGGGCACTGATAGGTGGTACTGATGGGCACTGATCAGGAAGTGCTGATAATGCACTGATGAGCACTAATAGGTGGCACTGGTGAGTAGTGATTAACAGTACTGATGGGCACTGATAGATGACAGATAGATGGATCTGCAGCACTGGAGGGCAATGATCAGTAGCACTGGTGGGCACTTAGGGGCACTGATAGGGGGTACTGATGGGCACTGATAGGGGGCACTGATAGACGACACTGGTGGGCACTGATTAGGAGGTACTGATAAGGCACTGATAGGTGGCACTGGTGATCAGCTATTAGCAGTACTGATGGGCATTGATAGATAGAACTGATGGGCACTGATTAGCAGTACTGATGGGCACTGATAGGGGGCACTGGTGGGCACTTAGGGAACGATGCCCCTCTGACAGAAGCCGGTTACCGGCTTTATTATTTTCTTCAAGCTGACAGCCAATAATACATTTTAAAAAAACTGTTGACTGGCTTTTGTTTACTTCCGTGATTGGCTGTCATTTGACGTGGCAAAGGGCTCGCTGTGATTGGCCCTTTACCCTGCTCTGTAATCAGCCGAGTCCCAAGAACACGGCATTCGCAGAGCGCAGGAACGGGATGGACGCCACTCGCGGCATTTGAGGTCGGTGCTGTAGCCATCTCTCGTCTATAGCGCGGGCATCAAATGGTTAATAATGGTGGCAGCCGAAGGAGTAATAATAAGTTTATGTCAGTTGAGAGAGTTTAGTTCCACTTGAAGACAAATGTAAAGCCAATGTAAATCTACATGTTAATGTCATTTCAAAAGTTGTTCTTAATATTTTAAAATCTGCACTTCTCCTTAAAATTCTCCCCCCTGGTGATCCCGCCATGAAGGCCCTTGTTCAGGCATTTCCTGTTATAGGGTGACAACGCCCCGCCCCTGTCTCCTGCGTTGTCACCCTGTCACCCAGCCTTCTGATGGAGACACACATTCCATCGCCAATTGCTCTTAACAGGAGGTTGAAGACAGAGAATCTCTATCCCCGGCTAGATATATATTGGAAGGAGAACGGCTACAAAATGTCAAATGTTAAAAAATAAAAAATAAAATCTCATTCCGTTCACGTTTCCACGGCTTCTTCTCAGCTACGCCTTTTTTTTTTTTTGCCCCGGGTTCATCTTAAAATATCGGCTTTACCGACATTCAGCACTTCCTCCTGATTGGCACTTAATGGTCACAAAAGGTTTCCTCCAACTCTTCCGTTCCCGAGCAATTTTAGAAGATTTGAGGATTTTACAGATGACAGTTCTTGTGAAATATATTTGTGACAATAAACACGCAATTCAGATCTCCCCCGAGGGACAAAGGCTTGATTTTTAGGATTCTTCGAATTTTTAGGATTTTATTTGCAATATCTTCCTAAATATTTTCAAGATGTAATAAAGCCCAACTTTCTTTTTTTCGTATAGCGAGGAGAAGGGATGGAATTACTGTTGGGGGTTCAATGGCTGTCAGCATCCTCGATGGACTCATCTCTAGACATGTGCAATTTGTTTCGTTCCGAATTCGTTTTTTTTAAAACAAATTTTGACAAATTCAGCCATTTGAAAGTAGCTGAATTTCCCCAAAAAGTTTAACGATTTTTTTTAGAATATTCGTAAATTCGAATATTCAAAAATGTGCAAATTCGAATATATTCGAAGATTTGAAAATTTGAAAATTTGGCAAATCCGGAAATGAGAAAATTAGAAATTTCGGAAATTCGAAAATATGAACGAAAATTCGAAAATCTGAAAATATAACTTATAAAATATAACTTAAGTATTACTAACTATAAAATTATAGGTATTGGAATTTCTTTTCAAATTTGGCTGTTAGTGAAAGCCCTTGTACACACGGTCGGAGATTTCGACAACCAAATCCGTCGGATTTTGTCCGTCGGATTTTGTCCGTCGGATCTTGTCCGAAACTGTTGCATACACACGGTCCGACAAAGTTGTCAAAAAATCCGATCATTCAGAACGTGATGACGTAATTTTGTTACGATGGGACTACATTCAGGCTAGTAGCCAATAGCTTTGTTGTAGGAATTTGATCTGAGCATGCGTGGCACTTTGTCCGATCAAAATTCTCTACACATGATCGGAGTATGTCCAATCGAACCAGTTGGTCGGAAAATATTTCCAACAAGTTGGAAAATTGGGTCCGACGGATATTCCGACGGAATCAGTCCGATGCATACCACACACAGTCGGATTATCCGACAACAAGGTCCGATAGGACACATTCCGACGGATTCTCCGACCGTGTGTACAAGGGCAAAGAATACTAATTTATCTGAAGGTATGAATTATCCAAAATAAAGAATGCCGTATCTAATAAAATGGTGGAACGTAATAAATAAATAATACTAAATAACAATAATAATAATAAAAATAATAAATAATAATAAAATAATAATAAAAACATTTTTATTATTATTAATTATTATTATTATTATTATTATTATTATCATTATTATTAATTCATTCCATTCCATTTGTTTAGATGTGGCATTCATTATTTTAGATAATTCGCAACTTCAGAAATATTCACATTTGTACAGCCAAATTTGAAATGAAATTCCAATAGCTATAATTTAATAGTTAGTAATAATAAAGTTATTATTAGTTATTTATTATTTCAGATTTTTTAATTTCGTTATTAATTACCTATAATTTAATAAAAGGAAATGAAGAGAGTGGATTATGGGACTTTAAATGAGGCATTTTATGAAACGCGTAGAGTCCATACTCAGGGATGCCAAGTCAAGTTTGCTACAATCATGAATTTCTTTTATCATTTATAGTTATATTTATTAGGATAACCATGTACACCTGCTCTGTATATCCATAAAAATTTTTTAATTGTGATTGCTTGTATCAATTATGTCTATCCATTATATACATTAAATATGTCAACATGATTATTACTACAATTAATTATGCTTCTTTTTGCATGACCCATGTATTATATATTATGATACATTATATATACCTACTGTTTAGTATTTGTATTTAATTTATTGGATTGATTAGCAACTCTCTATGGGTATACAGATTTTCCCCGCAGGGACAGTGACAATTATTTAAATTTTAGGTATCCTAGAACATTTCAAACACATATGCATGCCTCATTTAAAGTTCCATAATCCACTCTCTTCATTTCCTTTTATTAATACAAGGATGGAGGCATGCTTATGTTGCATTGGGGTCCAAACAGGTTACATGCTTTTTATTATACCTATAATTTAATAGTTATTTATTATTTAGAATTTTTGGATTTTATTTTTTTTAGAAATAATCAGATTTTCTTTCTTATTTTTTTTTTCTTATTTCCGAATTATCGGATTTTCGAGTTTACAAATTTATGAATTAATGGATTTTCAAATTTTCTAAATTACAAATTTATGAATCTTCAAATTTATGAATTTCGATCATAGCAAATGACACAAAAAAAGAAAGAAAAAAAAAGAATAAAAAACAAAAACGAATGAATTTTTTCGGCAGTGCACTTCTAATGATTCCCCTTTGTAGGCAGCCGTGTTAATTTTGATGTCAAATTTCGATTTAGTTTTAGTCGTAGTCTTTTGACTAAAATGCCATTTTAGTTTTAATCCTATTTTAGTCGACTTAAATCAAATGGGTTTGGTTAAAGGAGTTGTAAAGGCAGAAGGTACATTCTATGCATTAAGATAAAAAATCCTTCTGTGTGCACCTACCCCCACACCCCTCTAATACTTACCTGAGCCCCCTCTTTAACCGAAAACATTGCAGGAGTGAAGAAGGGTAGAGAGAAGTGTGACTTTATATGAAGTATGTGGTTGCAAGTAAGTAAATAAGTAATAATAATATCTTTTCATGTGACAACACTGAAGAAATGACACTTTGCTACAATGTAAAGTAGTGAGTGTACAGCTTGTATTGTTTTGGATCCTGTACCCGTGATTGGCTAATCTCTGTCTACATCGTCTCTCCTCCGATACAGAGCCCACAGCCCCACGTTGGGCGCCAAAATGTTTTGGATCAGAACCAAGGTCTGGTATTTTTTTTATATCTGCCCCTGATCAAATCTTTAAGTATAAAGCATGCATGCTATGAAGTTATCACCCTGACACCGTTTGTCCAGTGTGAAAATGACTTTCTGATCTTTATTTCCCCTTTTGCCATTTATATAATACCGGCTAGACATGGAAAAAAACAAGCAAGGCGAGATGTAGGCAAAACCTATTATTGCAACATATTGCTGTATAATGCCGCGTACACACTTAGCGGACTTTCCGTCTGACTTAGTCTGGCGGACTTCTGGCGGGTAGTCTGGTGGGTGGGGGGGCCGCGCGGCCCCCCCTTCCCCAAGACACCCCCCATGTTGAGGGCCGGCGGCCTGGTACGGCTCAGGAGGGGGGGGGCGCTCGCCTCGTCCCCCCCTTTCCTAGCCGGCCGGGTAGCGTGCTCGGACAAGGGTCTTATGTGGACCTGGGGGGAACCCCCATGCCGATTTTTTTCGGTGTTGGGGTTCCCCTTTAAGTCCATACCAGGCGGCGGGGCCAGCGACGTCTCCTTCACCTGGAGACCCGCTCGAAATGAGCGGACTTTTCTCCGGGCGGGAAAAGTCCGCTCATTTCAAAAGTACGGCGGACTGGCACACACAGGCTCCGATTGTCCGCCGAAATGCGAGTCCGGCGGGAAGATTGGAGTGCAAAACTACTTTCTAAGTCCGCCGTACTTTCGGGTCAGAAAAGTATGCTGGAGGTGTTACCGGCCTCAAAATGTGAATTAAGAGAGCCGATGGTTGTAGACGCGATGAGATAAGGTGATCAGCTTGGCGTGGACTGCAAAGAATCACACAAACAGCATGAGATATGACCACTGACTTTATGGCTGGAAGTAGTTTAATTTCCAGTCACATGGTGTGTAGTGATGGACGAACTTCCGACGGGACGTTTCGCGAACGCGAAACGCGAACGGACACAAACGTTCGCGAAAACGACCGTTCGCCGCGGGCTCCATTGACTTCAATGGGAGGCGAATTTCGCAAACCTTTAGGTCGAATTTGCGGCCACGGGGTAATTATTAGGGGGTAGCACGTAGTCCCACCACCTGGACAATAGCATAATACATGTATGAGGTGAATTTGGGATCGATAACTACAAGCATTTTTTTTTTATTTGGGAAATTGTTCTGACAATTCAGGACTATGGAGCTAATGAAGGCAATGGAGGAGAGGGAAGGTCAGGGACCAGGGTAGGCAAACAAGAGGGTGCAGGAGATACAGAGCACTGACAGCAGCACCGTAATACAGAGCACTGACATCAGCACCGTGACATACAGCGCTGACAGCAGCTCCGTGACATACAGCGCTGACAGCAGCTCCGTGACATACAGCGCTGACAGCAGCTCCGTGACATACAGCGCTGACAGCAGCTCCGTGACATACAGCGCTGACAGCAGCTCCGTGACATACAGCGCTGACAGCAGCACCGTGACATACAGCGCTGACAGCAGCTCCGTGACATACAGCGCTGACAGCAGCTCCGTGACATACAGCGCTGACAGCAGCTCCGTGACATACAGCACTGACAGCAGCTCCGTGACATACAGCGCTGACAGCAGCTCCGTGACATACAGCGCTGACAGCAGCACCGTGACATACAGCGCTGACAGCAGCTCCGTGACATACAGCGCTGACAGCAGCTCCGTGACATACAGCGCTGACAGCAGCTCCGTGACATACAGCGCTGACAGCAGCTCCGTGACATACAGCGCTGACAGCAGCTCCGTGACATACAGCGCTGACAGCAGCACCGTGACATACAGCGCTGACAGCAGCTCCGTGACATACAGCGCTGACAGCAGCTCCGTGACATACAGCGCTGACAGCAGCTCCGTGACATACAGCGCTGACAGCAGCTCCGTGACATACAGCGCTGACAGCAGCTCCGTGACATACAGCGCTGACAGCAGCTCCGTGACATACAGCGCTGACAGCAGCTCCGTGACATACAGCGCTGACAGCAGCTCCGTGACATACAGCGCTGACAGCAGCTCCGTGACATACAGCGCTGACAGCAGCTCCGTGACATACAGCGCTGACAGCAGCTCCGTGACATACAGCGCTGACAGCAGCTCCGTGACATACAGCGCTGACAGCAGCTCCGTGACATACAGCGCTGACAGCAGCACCGTAAGCAGCCCCAGGAGGAAGTCAGCACAGCACAGGGATGGTGTGATCCCCTCATAATAAGAACCCCCAGGAGGAAGTCAGCACAGCACAGGGATGGTGGGAGCCCCTCATAATAAGAACACCCAGGAGGAAGTCAGCACAGCACAGGGATGGTGGGAACCCCTCATAATAAGCAGCCCCAGTAGAAATATGACACCGCTCAACCTCTTCAAAGAGGAGGGTAGGGGCATATAGTACGGTGTGCTTTTTTGGGTCAGGGAAGTGAGCCAAATGAATTAAGAAGGTCTGTGTGCTTGATTCCAAAAATTGTTTATAGACATATACATGGTCTACTGATCACATGTGTTGAATTCCTCCGAGATCCATGCCTCATTCATTTTTAGAAATGTGAGGTAGTTAACACTGTGGTGAGCTAGGCGAGTACGCTTATCGGTCACAATCCCCCCTGCTGCGCTGAACGTCCTTTCGGACAGGACACTGGATGAGGGGCAAGCCAACAGTTCGATTGCAAATTGGGCAAGCTCTGGCCAGAGGTCAAGCCTGCCCACCCAGTAGTCTAGGGGTTCATCACTCCTCAGAGCGTCCACATCGGCCGTTAACCCAATGTAGTCGGACACCTGACGGTCTAGGCGTTCCCTGATGCTGGATCCGGATGACACCTGTCGATGGGTCGGCTGAAAGAATGACCTCATATCCGAAGTCACCAACACATCTTCAAACCGGCCTCTTCTTGCAGGCGCTGTTGGATTGGTACCCGCAAATCCTTCTCTGGGAGTGGGAATTGCTCCTCTGCCAGCGCACGCAAAAGCAGAATGCAGCATTTCTCGAAGCAAGGCCTGGAAGTGCTGCATTCTGACAGCCCTCTGCGACGGCGGTAACATTTCCGCCATTTTGTGTTTGTACCGGGGGTCTAAGTACGTTGCCACCCAGTACTGGTCCTTGACCCTCATGCTTTTTATACGGGGGTCCCTATTAAAACACTGGAGCATGAAGGCCCCCATTTGCACTAAAGTGGAAGCGGTGTGGTGGCCTGGCTCCTGCTCATCATCCAGGATAATGTCGTCCTCTTCATTCTCCTCTCCCCATCCTCGCACAACAGGGATCCCAGAAAGGTTTAAAGCATGCTCTTCTTGCTCCTGCTCATCCGCCCCGGCACCATCCTCCTCTGACTCCTCATCAGACTCCTGTTGTTGACTTGTCTCAGATAGAGTAGCCCCCCCTGGGAATTCATCCAGCATTGCGACTTCCTCATCTTCCCGCTCCTGCTCCTCCACAGCCTGATCAATGACACGACGCAATGCACGCTCCAGAAAGAAGGCATAAGGTACCATGTCACTGATGGCGCCATGGCTGCGACTGACCAGTTTGGTGATCTCCTCAAATGGCCGCAGAAGTCTGCATGTGTCGCGCATGAGCAGCCACTGGCGCGGTGAAAAAAAACCCAGCTCCCCAGAACCGTTTCTTTCGCAGAGTTCATACAGGTAGACGTTAACTGCACGTTTCTGCTGGAGCAGCCTATCAAGCATATAGAAGGTTGAGTTCCATCGCGTCGGGCAATCGCAAATAAGACGTCTGACCGGCAGATGGTGTCGCCGCTGAATGTCAGCAAGGCGAGCCATGGCCGTGTAAGATCTTCTGAAATGGGCCGAGATTTTCCTTGCCTGCCGCAAGATGTCCTGGACCCCAGGGTATTTGACAAGGAATCGCTGCACGACCAAGTTTAAGACGTGTGCCATGCACGGCACGTGCGTGATTTTGCCCTGTTTCAATGCGCTAAGCAGATTGGCACCGTTGTCACACACCACTTTACCAACTGTCAAATTGAGCGGTGTTAGCCACTCATCTGCCTGTGAACGCAAAGCTGAAAGGAGTGCCGGGCCAGTGTGGCTCTTTGCTTCCAGGCACAACAGACGCAGCACGGCATGGCAACGTCTCACCTGGCATGTGGAATAGGTTCTGGGGAGCTTGGGCGGTGCAGTGGAAGAGACGCTAGCAGCGGAAAAGGAGGAGGCAGCTGAGGAGGAGAGGGAGGAGGATGGAGTAGGAGGAGGAGAAGAAGAGTCAGGCCTGCATGCAATCCGTGGCGGTAAAACCAAATCTACACGGGTGCCACGGGTTACATGCTTGACGGCCGTCAGAAGGTTCACCCAGTGGGCAGTAAAACTGATATACCTTCCCTGCCCGTGTTTGCTAGACCACGTGTCTGTGGTCAGATGTATCTTGGCACCGACACTGTGTGCCAGAGATACATTCACTTGCCGCTGAACATGGCCATATAGCTCTGGGATGCCCTTCTCTGAGAAATACTTCCTTCCTGGGACCTTCCATTGTGGTGTTCCAATGGCCACAAATTTGCGAAAGGCCTCCGAGTCCACCAGTTTATATGGCAGTAGTTGGCGGGCTATGAGTTCTGACAAGCCAGCCGCCAACCGTTGGGCAAGAGGGTTATCCGGCGTCATCATTTTTTTACGCTCAAACATTAGGCCCACGGAAGCCTGCCTTTTTGCAGAAAAATGTGAGCTTGGCGTGATGGAAGGTGGAGTGGAGGACAATTGTGAGGAGAGAGGAGAAGGAGAAGTAGAAGACGAGGCTGGACGGTGAGAGCCTGCAGTGTGGCTTTGTGTGTTCCGTTGCTCCCACTGGGCTCGGTGATGGCTGCTCATGTGCCTTCTTAAGGCGGTCGTCCCTAGGTGAGTATTGGGCTTACCGCGACTAACGCGTTGACTGCAAAGATTGCAGATGGCAACGCTATTGTCAGCAGCGGACACGTTAAAAAAAGCCCACACTGCGGAGCCATGTGCCGGTGTCCTGGGAGCGCCAGATGTGACCGTACATGGTCGATGACTCGCTCCTGATACATTTGCAGTCTGCTTTGTCCCTGCTGTGCAATGTAAGTCATTGCTGCTTCTCCTCCCTATCTGCTGGTCCATATCTCCCTCTGAACTCCCCTCCTCTTCCTCTCTTGTGGGCACCCACGTGACATCACTAGACACGTCATCATCAACGTCACCTTCCCCACCGCTATAAGTAGAGTAGGCAGCAACACCGGGGACCAACCTCCTCCTTGGGCTGATCTGGGTACTGGCGTCAGACTGCTGAGTAGCGCTTGTTGCTACCTCCTCTTCCTGATCCAATACCAAGAGTGGCTGCGCATCAGAAATGTCCTCTTGATATGGATCGGAAAATAATTCCAGTGACTCAAGCGGAAGGTATGTGGTGGTGGTGGTGGTGGTCGTGTTGTTGGTGGTAGTGTCTTTGGGGGTGCACATAGCAGAGAGTGAAGAAGAGGGTGCAGATCGAGAGGATGAGGAGGGTGCAGAAGAGTAAGGCTGAGCGAGCCACTCAACCAAGTCTGGTGCATCCTTTAAAGTAATTGAACGCACCTTCTGCAACTTCCCACTTTGGCTCAAGCCTGTTGCTCCTGCCCTACCCCTACCACCCCTGCGGAAGGGCCTGCCTCTTCCTCTGCATGTCATTTTTTAAATGACCCTGTGACAAAACTCTTAGTCCCTATACCGCTGAAGGACTGCTGCAGTATAGGTGAGCGGTCAGCAGTGGTGCACGTCAACCCTATCTATTGTGGACCGATAGCGGTCCTTACAGAACAGCAGACTGTACCGCACTCAAGCCTATGTACCGTAGCACCCTATACCAAGTTACCAGTCCTTATAAGAACTTTTGTGGAACAAGCAGGTTGTGTGTTAGTGATTAGCAGACTGTACGTCAGTCCCTATACCGCTGAAGGACTGCTGCAGTATAGGTGAGCGGTCAGCAGTGGTGCACGTCAACCCTATCTATTGTGGACCGATAGCGGTCCTTACAGAACAGCAGACTGTACCGCACTCAAGCCTATGTACCGTAGCACCCTATACCAAGTTACCAGTCCTTATAAGAACTTTTGTGGACCAAGCAGGTTGTGTATTAGTGTTTAGCAGACTGTACGTCAGTCCCTATACCGCTGAAGGACTGCTGCAGTATAGGGCAGCGGTCAGCAGTAGTGCACGGCAACCCTATGTATTGTGGACCGATAGCGGTCCTTACAGAACAGCAGACTGTAACGCACTCAGGCCTATGTACCGTAGCACCCTATACCAAGTTACCAGTCCTTATAAGAACTTTTGTGGACCAAGCAGGTTGTGTGTTAGTGATTAGCAGACTGTACGTCAGTCCCTATACCAATGAAGGACTGCTGCAGTATAGGGCAGCGGTCAGCAGTAGTGCACGGCAACCCTATGTATTGTGGACCGATAGCGGTCCTTACAGAACAGCAGACTGTAACGCACTCAGGCCTATGTACCGTAGCACCCTATACCAAGTTACCAGTCCTTATAAGAACTTTTGTGGAACAAGCAGGTTGTGTGTTAGTGATTAGCAGACTGTACGTCAGTCCCTATACCGCTGAAGGACTGCTGCAGTATAGGTGAGCGGTCAGCAGTGGTGCACGTCAACCCTATCTATTGTGGACCGATAGCGGTCCTTACAGAACAGCAGACTGTACCGCACTCAAGCCTATGTACCGTAGCACCCTATACCAAGTTACCAGTCCTTATAAGAACTTTTGTGGACCAAGCAGGTTGTGTATTAGTGTTTAGCAGACTGTACGTCAGTCCCTATACCGCTGAAGGACTGCTGCAGTATAGGGCAGCGGTCAGCAGTAGTGCACGGCAACCCTATGTATTGTGGACCGATAGCGGTCCTTACAGAACAGCAGACTGTAACGCACTCAGGCCTATGTACCGTAGCACCCTATACCAAGTTACCAGTCCTTATAAGAACTTTTGTGGACCAAGCAGGTTGTGTGTTAGTGATTAGCAGACTGTACGTCAGTCCCTATACCAATGAAGGACTGCTGCAGTATAGGGCAGCGGTCAGCAGTAGTGCACGGCAACCCTATGTATTGTGGACCGATAGCGGTCCTTACAGAACAGCAGACTGTACTGCACTCAGGCCTATGTACCGTAGCACCCTATACCAAGTTACCAGTCCTTATAAGAACTTTTGTGGACCAAGCAGGTTGTGTGTTAGTGATTAGCAGACTGTACGTCAGTCCCTATACCAATGAAGGACTGCTGCAGTATAGGGCAGCGGTCAGCAGTAGTGCACGGCAACCCTATGTATTGTGGACCGATAGCGGTCCTTACAGAACAGCAGACTGTAACGCACTCAGGCCTATGTACCGTAGCACCCTATACCAAGTTACCAGTCCTTATAAGAACTTTTGTGGAACAAGCAGGTTGTGTGTTAGTGATTAGCAGACTGTACGTCAGTCCCTATACCGCTGAAGGACTGCTGCAGTATAGGGCAGCGGTCAGCAGTAGTGCACGGCAACCCTATGTATTGTGGACCGATAGCGGTCCTTACAGAACAGCAGACTGTAACGCACTCAGGCCTATGTACCGTAGCACCCTATACCAAGTTACCAGTCCTTATAAGAACTTTTGTGGACCAAGCAGGTTGTGTGTTAGTGATTAGCAGACTGTACGTCAGTCCCTATACCAATGAAGGACTGCTGCAGTATAGGGCAGCGGTCAGCAGTAGTGCACGGCAACCCTATGTATTGTGGACCGATAGCGGTCCTTACAGAACAGCAGACTGTAACGCACTCAGGCCTATGTACCGTAGCACCCTATACCAAGTTACCAGTCCTTATAAGAACTTTTGTGGACCAAGCAGGTTGTGTGTTAGTGATTAGCAGACTGTACGTCAGTCCCTATACCAATGAAGGACTGCTGCAGTATAGGGCAGCGGTCAGCAGTAGTGCACGGCAACCCTATGTATTGTGGACCGATAGCGGTCCTTACAGAACAGCAGACTGTAACGCACTCAGGCCTATGTACCGTAGCACCCTATACCAAGTTACCAGTCCTTATAAGAACTTTTGTGGACCAAGCAGGTTGTGTGTTAGTGATTAGCAGACTGTACGTCAGTCCCTATACCAATGAAGGACTGCTGCAGTATAGGGCAGCGGTCAGCAGTAGTGCACGGCAACCCTATGTATTGTGGACCGATAGCGGTCCTTACAGAACAGCAGACTGTACTGCACTCAGGCCTATGTACCGTAGCACCCTATACCAAGTTACCAGTCCTTATAAAAACTTTTGTGGACCAAGCAGGTTGTGTGTTAGTGTTTAGCAGACTGTGCGTCAGTCCCTATACCGCTGAAGGACTGCTGCAGTATAGGGCAGCGGTCAGCAGTAGTGCACGGCAACCCTATGTATTGTGGACCGATAGCGGTCCTTACAGAACAGCAGACTGTAACGCACTCAGGCCTATGTACCGTAGCACCCTATACCAAGTTACCAGTCCTTATAAGAACTTTTGTGGACCAAGCAGGTTGTGTGTTAGTGATTAGCAGACTGTACGTCAGTCCCTATACCAATGAAGGACTGCTGCAGTATAGGGCAGCGGTCAGCAGTAGTGCACGGCAACCCTATGTATTGTGGACCGATAGCGGTCCTTACAGAACAGCAGACTGTAACGCACTCAGGCCTATGTACCGTAGCACCCTATACCAAGTTACCAGTCCTTATAAGAACTTTTGTGGACCAAGCAGGTTGTGTGTTAGTGATTAGCAGACTGTACGTCAGTCCCTATACCAATGAAGGACTGCTGCAGTATAGGGCAGCGGTCAGCAGTAGTGCACGGCAACCCTATGTATTGTGGACCGATAGCGGTCCTTACAGAACAGCAGACTGTAACGCACTCAGGCCTATGTACCGTAGCACCCTATACCAAGTTACCAGTCCTTATAAGAACTTTTGTGGAACAAGCAGGTTGTGTGTTAGTGATTAGCAGACTGTACGTCAGTCCCTATACCGCTGAAGGACTGCTGCAGTATAGGTGAGCGGTCAGCAGTAGTGCACGGCAACCCTATGTATTGTGGACCGATAGCGGTCCTTACAGAACAGCAGACTGTACTGCACTCAGGCCTATGTACCGTAGCACCCTATACCAAGTTACCAGTCCTTATAAGAACTTTTGTGGACCAAGCAGGTTGTGTGTTAGTGATTAGCAGACTGTACGTCAGTCCCTATACCAATGAAGGACTGCTGCAGTATAGGGCAGCGGTCAGCAGTAGTGCACGGCAACCCTATGTATTGTGGACCGATAGCGGTCCTTACAGAACAGCAGACTGTAACGCACTCAGGCCTATGTACCGTAGCACCCTATACCAAGTTACCAGTCCTTATAAGAACTTTTGTGGACCAAGCAGGTTGTGTGTTAGTGATTAGCAGACTGTACGTCAGTCCCTATACCAATGAAGGACTGCTGCAGTATAGGGCAGCGGTCAGCAGTAGTGCACGGCAACCCTATGTATTGTGGACCGATAGCGGTCCTTACAGAACAGCAGACTGTACTGCACTCAGGCCTATGTACCGTAGCACCCTATACCAAGTTACCAGTCCTTATAAAAACTTTTGTGGACCAAGCAGGTTGTGTGTTAGTGTTTAGCAGACTGTGCGTCAGTCCCTATACCGCTGAAGGACTGCTGCAGTATAGGGCAGCGGTCAGCAGTAGTGCACGGCAACCCTATGTATTGTGGACCGATAGCGGTCCTTACAGAACAGCAGACTGTAACGCACTCAGGCCTATGTACCGTAGCACCCTATACCAAGTTACCAGTCCTTATAAGAACTTTTGTGGACCAAGCAGGTTGTGTGTTAGTGATTAGCAGACTGTACGTCAGTCCCTATACCAATGAAGGACTGCTGCAGTATAGGGCAGCGGTCAGCAGTAGTGCACGGCAACCCTATGTATTGTGGACCGATAGCGGTCCTTACAGAACAGCAGACTGTACTGCACTCAGGCCTATGTACCGTAGCACCCTATACCAAGTTACCAGTCCTTATAAGAACTTTTGTGGACCAAGCAGGTTGTGTGTTAGTGATTAGCAGACTGTACGTCAGTCCCTATACCAATGAAGGACTGCTGCAGTATAGGGCAGCGGTCAGCAGTAGTGCACGGCAACCCTATGTATTGTGGACCGATAGCGGTCCTTACAGAACAGCAGACTGTACTGCACTCAGGCCTATGTACCGTAGCACCCTATACCAAGTTACCAGTCCTTATAAGAACTTTTGTGGACCAAGCAGGTTGTGTATTAGTGTTTAGCAGACTGTGCGTCAGTCCCTATACCGCTGAAGGACTGCTGCAGTATAGGGCAGCGGTCAGCAGTAGTGCACGGCAACCCTATGTATTGTGGACCGATAGCGGTCCTTACAGAACAGCAGACTGTACCGCACCCAAGCCTATGTACCGTAGCACCCTAGACAGACCAAGTTACCAGTCCTGATAAAGAGCTTTGTGGAACAAGTGAGTTGTGAATGATTAGCAGACTGCAGCAGAAGGGCAGCAGTCAAGTATAATATTCTTTCTATATTTGGAAGAAAGAATATTATACGTGTACAAGCCTATTACCGTACCACTGATACCAGTCCTGAAAAGAACCTTTGTGGAACTAATAGTAACAGCAAGTCTTTAAAATTATCCTCACTGCCTGACACACTGCTTCCTGCCTGTCCCTATACAAATTGGCAAAAAAGAGTAGGCTGGAACGATTAGCTGGAACAGCTCTTTTGTGGACCTGATAGTAACAGCTAATGATGATGATGATGATGATGATGAAGAAAGACTAATCTGGCTGAGCTGTCCCTAAAATAGCAGCATACAGCGCTCTGTCCCTTTATCTAAACTGACAAAAGAAACTCAGGCTGCTGACCTAACACCTATACCAGTCCTGAAAAGAACTTTTGTGTACCAAATAGCTAGCGTTTTCTCTGTCCCTACTCCACACAGGATCCTTTCCCTACAGTGACAGAAGAAAGAATGTAAAATGGCCACCGGATCGGGTGTATTTATAGGTTAGGGGGAATGTCCAAGTGTCCATGAGCTGTCATGTCTCAATTGGTTGTCCTGTAACACATGATAAACGTGTCACGAAAGGTTAAAGTTCTTGTATACATTAAACACGTAAGTCCGCCGGGGCGAACGACGGAAAAAGGCGTTCGAACCCGCGGACGGCGAAAGTCGGAAATTCGCCGCGAAACGACCGCCGGGCGAACCGTTCGGCCATCACTAATGGTGTGTGGCCTTATATAGACTCTGTTTGTGTACCTTCTCTGCCATCTACTGGTTATTAATAGAATAGAAGGGATATGTTTAGAAATATAAAAAAAAATGAATATGTACTTTGCTTTGGGGTGTCTGTTTTGTGACCATATAAACCCCAGTCCGTCACACTCTCCCCTCCTTCAGTTAATGGCTCCCGACATTAAACTCAATTGGTATCTGAACACTATTTAGTGATTTAAGTAACCCAAATAGGTACTTGTTGCCACCAAGGAGCTACGTTAACTACGTGGCATGTCATGGGAGTAGCTAGCATTGTAGGAGTTTGTATGGTGTGAATCTGACTTGGTATGTATCTTGGCTGACCTAGTGTGTCATATGTAAAGATCTCTTTAGGCTTAGCTTGTCTGGTAGATCTTCTGACAGGAGTTGAGTCTTCTCCATCAACATCATTTTCCATTTGCATATCTTGGTTCACAGGTAAGTCTTGACTTAATGAGGGTAATTCTGCAGTGTCTAGTCCCACCATATCTGTAGCCCAGATTTGGTCGCCAACTACTGTTCCATCATTTTGTTCTTGTTCAACATTGGGTGTGGTAGTTGTAGGATAGAACTCTTCAGCAGAAACTCTTAATGGGATTTTCTGTGCGTTTTGAGAGTTTGGTTGAGACACAACACGATCATGACTTTCTGTAGTCTCTGGTATATAAGGATAATACCATCTTTCTTCATCTGAACATTCCTCCTCCTGGTCCAGATCCATTCTGGTATCCTTTCTGTTACTTGATTGTCTTTGTTTCATCGGTACTCTTGGAATGTGTCCTTCAATTGGTAGGTCATTTACTGGTAGTAAAAGATTTCTGTGCAGTACTCGAATAGTCTTTTTACCACTTTCAGGCTGAATTTTGTACACAGGCCCATCTTTGATTCTTTCTACCACTTTGTGTACTGATTCTTCCCAGTATGAACGAAGTTTACCAGGTCCTCCTCTTTCAGAGAGATTTCGTACTAAGACCCGATCACCCGGTTGAAGAGGTGCTCCTTTTATCTTTTTGTCATAGTACTTCTTCCCTTTAGCAGATGATTTTTTGCTATTCTCGGATGCGATTTTGTAAGCTTCTTGCATTCTAGATGCCCATTTCTGAGTAAATGTTGGATGACTTTCTGATTCCTTTTCCAAATTTAGGTTGAGCATTAGGTCAATTGGCAAACGAGGAGATCTTCCATACAATAGAAAGAATGGCGAGTATCCTGTGGCTTCATGCCTGGTGCAATTATATGCATGAACCATATGTGGAAGATGTTCTTTCCAATCTGACTTTTTCTCTTCCTCTAAGGTGCGAAGCATCTGTAACAAAGTACGGTTCAGTCTCTCCACTGGGTTACCCTGTGGATGGTATGGAGTAGTTCTTGAATGAGAAATCCCTGCCAATCGTTGCAATGTCTGAAATAAGTTGTTTTCAAATTCTCGTCCTTGGTCATGGTGGAGTTTCTCTGGATAGCCAAAACGTGGTATGAAATCTTGAAAGATCTTTTCTGCCGCCGTTTTTCCAGATTTGTTCTTAGTTGGATACGCTTGTGCAAAGCGTGTGAAATGGTCAACTATTACAAGTATATACTCATATCTTCCTTTGCTTTTCTCCAAGTGAAGATAATCAATGGATACTAACTCCAAAGGTGAACTGGTAGTAATCGAACCCATAGGTGCTCTTTCGGTGATATTTGGACGCTTTCGTTTGATGCAGCTGCACTTCTTCAGCACATATTCATCAATGTCTTTTTGCATAAATGGCCAGTAAAATCGTTCACGTGCTAGGTGGGTTACCTTGTCAGTACCAATGTGACCCATGTCATCATGAAGATTTCTTAAGACCAATGGTTTTAACTTTTCTGGTAGAACTAGCTGTTTTCGGGTTCCAGAGTATCGGTAGAGGATTCCTTCATCGACTCTGAGTTTATTCCATTCATGTATCAAACGTCTTGTTTTGCTGGTCATACTCTCCTTTTCTTTGTGGTTTGGAATCCAGTCGTTCTCCTTAAGCCAGACCACTTCTCTAATGTTGGTATCGTCTTGTTGTAATGCTCTGATATTCTCCTGAGTCATTGGGCAGATTGTCTGTCCTTTCAGCAATTCTTCGACCACATCACTTTCTGAGTGAAGAGTCAATGAAGCCACCCATAATGCCTCTTCTTCGTCAACAGCTTTGCTCCCTTGCCACATAGCTGACACAACCTCAGATGGTACAAGCTCTGTGTACTCACTCAGATTCTTCGTGAGTTCCACCGGAAATCGTGACAGTGTATCTGCGTCTGCATTCTGTTTACCTGGCCTGTACTTGATATCGAAGTGGAAATCAGCCAACTCGCCAACCCAGCGATGACCCACAGCATTCAGTCTGGCAGTACTCAATACATATGTCAATGGGTTGTTGTCTGTGTAAACGGTGAATGTTGGAGCGTAGTACAAGTAATCTCTGAATTTGTCACAGACTGCCCACTTGAGAGCTAAAAACTCAAGTTTACCAGAGTGAAGATGGTAATTGCGCTCTGCTGGAGTCAATGTTCTGGAGCCAAACCCAATAACACGAAGTTTTTCTCCTTGTCGTTGGTATAGTACAGCACCTAGGCCTTCATTGGAAGCATCAGTGTGTAAGACGAAGGGTAAATCAAAATCAGGGTATGCTAGAATTGGTGGATTGGTTAGCATGTCCACCAGTCTGGATACCACAGCTTGATGTTTGGGTGTCCATTGAATCAGTGTTTTAGATGGCACTTGTGCTTTGTTCCCGTTTTTCTTTGTAGATTCCCTCCGATTGTTTTTGGGGATGGATGTAGCAGTTTCTTTCTCAGTGTTCTGCAAAAGTTCATACAGTGGTTTAGCAAGTCGAGAGAAATCTTGAATGAAGGACCTGTAGTAGCTCAGGAATCCTAACAAAGATCTGACTCCTCCCACTGTTTTTGGTTCTTTCTTTTTCAAATGTAATACCGCTTCAAGATCTTTTGGGTCAATTTTTATGCCTTCTTCTGACACCATTCGTCCAAGGTTTTGAATCTGTCGTTTAAAGAGTTCACACTTCTTCGGTCTAAGTTTGATACCATGCTCACGCATTCGACTAAGCACTTGCCTAATATCATTGACATGCTCCTGAAAAGTTTTGGAGTAGCAAAGTACGTCATCCAAGTATGGAGAACAACATTTGTCTCTGATGCCCTCTAATACATTCTCCATGCATCTCTGAAAAGCTGCTGGGGCATTCGTTAATCCAAATGGAATACGGTTCCACTCCAGGAGTCCCCAGGGGGTGCTGAAAGCCGTCAGATGTCTGGAGTCTTCATGCACAAAGCCTTGATGATACGCACTACCCTGGTCCAGGATTGAGAACCACGTAAATCCTCCTAAGCTATCCAGCAGATCTTGTATTCTGGGTAGTGGATGTCTATCTGGGATAGTCTTTCGGTTTAACTCCCTAAAGTCAACACATAGTCGTAGGCTACTGTCCTTCTTTCGAACACAAACAACTGGTGATGAGTATGCAGAAGAAGATTTTGTTACCCAACCTCGGTCAAGAAGGTTTTGGATATATTCTTTCACTTCTTTGTATAGGGGTTTCGGTATTGAATTGTAGCGTTTCTGGACAGGAGTTTCATCTTTCAGATTTATCCTCAGTTTCAGGTTAGGGATGCATCCTATGTCTCCCTCATCTCGAGCAAAGACATCTGATTCATCATATAACATTTGTCTCGCTATCTCCTGTTCTTCTTCTGAGAGATCTTCCAAATTGACAGGTGGGTGCCACTTAACAGATTTGTTAGTGGGTAGCTGATTTCCAGTGTCCACTTGATTCAACTGGTTTACATGAAACACCCTTTTCTTCTGGTCAATTCCCTTTCCATCGTCTTTGTTTGGAGACAATGGTAGAATCTCAGCTGCTGGAGAAATGGTACCCAATACTGTTCTGGGTGGAAGGTAGATGTCATGTTGAGCACGGTTCAGTATAGGTATCTTCACCAGTTTAGAGAACCCATTTGGCACATCTACCACTGAAGGAAATAGTTCAAGTCCTTCCTCAACTGGATATTCGGGAAGTGGTTCAAATGGCATGATTCCTCCTTTCGGCCACGCTCTAATTCTGCATTTGACTTCACAGAGCTCGCCTCCTTTAATCTGGAGTCCCTTCTTCCCCACTTTGACCATACGACTATCGAATATTTCTCCCGGGGCAGTTGCTTGACTGACAGCATTTACAATGTTATTCGCTACACTCTGTCTTACTTTCATAGCTTCACTCAGCAAGATAGTCAGGTTTTGGGTGCTGTTTGGTCGGTCACGGTTTTCTCTGATCAATTCTTCGATAACATTAAACCCAAGAATTGGATTGTCATTACAGCAGTCACTCACCAGCATTGGCACATAAATGGCTAAGTTTCCATGTCCACTACTTTCGAATTCCAGGCAGACTTCAATCCACCCGATGAATGGAATGATAGAACCATTTGCAGCTGTAATGGATAAGTTGTCATCACAAAGTAAATCTTGTATGTGCCTAATGGAGACACTGGGTAGAAACTTCTCTAACCATGCCTTCCCGACAATGCTGACCTGAGCTCCTGTATCCATCAACATGTCAACCGGTACACCATTCATCCGACACGACAGTAGGCATTTTCCTCCAATTAATTGTGCTACGTGTTGTTTGGAGAATCCATTCTCTTTTGGGAGTGTTCTAGTTGACCGGTGGGTGAATACCCTGTTTACCTTAGCATGGGACAGATCATTTGAGGTGGTCACTGGTTGTCCCTTTCCCAGTGACCGTCTGTCGTTTCCCGACTGCCTTCTTTTCTTCAAGCAATCAACCGCTCTGTGTCCTGTCCAACCACAGTAGAAACAATGGTAGCAGTTCTGACTCTCTCGTTTAATGCAATCATCACACCTGGGCTTGCAGTGAGTTGTATCTGGAACTTGAACATTGGTTAGTGGCTTAGTCATTTGGTTTCCAACAATAGGAGTTTGCTTCATCATCTTTTCCAGGTTCTTTGTGAGAGCAGAGACCTGTGTTGTTAGTTCCATTAATGCAGTGTGATTTGCTTTAACATCTCCCTCAACTCTCTTTTGCAAGGTGTCTTTTTCACTATTCCCTGGTGTCTGTGATGAATGAACAGTAAGAGGTTTATGTTTAGGAGCATTGTTTAAGCGTCTCTGCCTTTCTGTTTCCTCATCAACTGATCTGGTGACTTGCTCTATGATAAAGTCATCCGTTACTGTCAAATCAGACACATAAGGCTTGATATCTCGTCTAACATTAGAATTTTTCTCATTTAGTCCCTGATACAGTGTATGAAGGAATATGCCTTGCACCAGTTTTTTGTCATAGCTAAGCTCTCGCCTATCATGTTGTGATGTAGACAGAACTTTTTGTTTTAACCCCACTAGCCTGTAAACAAATTGTTGTGCTGTTTCTCTTTCTTGCTGGGTAGCATTGCTAAGGTCCTGAAATAACTCATTACCACTTCGTTCTCTCATATGTGACTTCAAAAACCTTTTCAATTCAGCAACAGTAAGATCATCTTTGTCAGTCAACATATCTTTAAAATTACCAGGTTTGATTATTCTCAATAGTGATGGACGAACTTCCGACGGGACGTTTCGCGAACGCGAAACGCGAACGGACACAAACGTTCGCGAAAACGACCGTTCGCCGCGGGCTCCATTGACTTCAATGGGAGGCGAATTTCGCAAACCTTTAGGTCGAATTTGCGGCCACGGGGTAATTATTAGGGGGTAGCACGTAGTCCCACCACCTGGACAATAGCATAATACATGTATGAGGTGAATTTGGGATCGATAACTACAAGCATTTTTTTTTTATTTGGGAAATTGTTCTGACAATTCAGGACTATGGAGCTAATGAAGGCAATGGAGGAGAGGGAAGGTCAGGGACCAGGGTAGGCAAACAAGAGGGTGCAGGAGATACAGAGCACTGACAGCAGCACCGTAATACAGAGCACTGACATCAGCACCGTGACATACAGCGCTGACAGCAGCTCCGTGACATACAGCGCTGACAGCAGCTCCGTGACATACAGCGCTGACAGCAGCTCCGTGACATACAGCGCTGACAGCAGCTCCGTGACATACAGCGCTGACAGCAGCTCCGTGACATACAGCGCTGACAGCAGCACCGTGACATACAGCGCTGACAGCAGCTCCGTGACATACAGCGCTGACAGCAGCTCCGTGACATACAGCGCTGACAGCAGCTCCGTGACATACAGCACTGACAGCAGCTCCGTGACATACAGCGCTGACAGCAGCTCCGTGACATACAGCGCTGACAGCAGCACCGTGACATACAGCGCTGACAGCAGCTCCGTGACATACAGCGCTGACAGCAGCTCCGTGACATACAGCGCTGACAGCAGCTCCGTGACATACAGCGCTGACAGCAGCTCCGTGACATACAGCGCTGACAGCAGCTCCGTGACATACAGCGCTGACAGCAGCACCGTGACATACAGCGCTGACAGCAGCTCCGTGACATACAGCGCTGACAGCAGCTCCGTGACATACAGCGCTGACAGCAGCTCCGTGACATACAGCACTGACAGCAGCTCCGTGACATACAGCGCTGACAGCAGCTCCGTGACATACAGCGCTGACAGCAGCACCGTGACATACAGCGCTGACAGCAGCTCCGTGACATACAGCGCTGACAGCAGCTCCGTGACATACAGCGCTGACAGCAGCTCCGTGACATACAGCGCTGACAGCAGCTCCGTGACATACAGCGCTGACAGCAGCTCCGTGACATACAGCGCTGACAGCAGCTCCGTGACATACAGCGCTGACAGCAGCTCCGTGACATACAGCGCTGACAGCAGCTCCGTGACATACAGCGCTGACAGCAGCTCCGTGACATACAGCGCTGACAGCAGCTCCGTGACATACAGCGCTGACAGCAGCTCCGTGACATACAGCGCTGACAGCAGCTCCGTGACATACAGCGCTGACAGCAGCACCGTAAGCAGCCCCAGGAGGAAGTCAGCACAGCACAGGGATGGTGTGATCCCCTCATAATAAGAACCCCCAGGAGGAAGTCAGCACAGCACAGGGATGGTGGGAGCCCCTCATAATAAGAACACCCAGGAGGAAGTCAGCACAGCACAGGGATGGTGGGAACCCCTCATAATAAGCAGCCCCAGTAGAAATATGACACCGCTCAACCTCTTCAAAGAGGAGGGTAGGGGCATATAGTACGGTGTGCTTTTTTGGGTCAGGGAAGTGAGCCAAATGAATTAAGAAGGTCTGTGTGCTTGATTCCAAAAATTGTTTATAGACATATACATGGTCTACTGATCACATGTGTTGAATTCCTCCGAGATCCATGCCTCATTCATTTTTAGAAATGTGAGGTAGTTAACACTGTGGTGAGCTAGGCGAGTACGCTTATCGGTCACAATCCCCCCTGCTGCGCTGAACGTCCTTTCGGACAGGACACTGGATGAGGGGCAAGCCAACAGTTCGATTGCAAATTGGGCAAGCTCTGGCCAGAGGTCAAGCCTGCCCACCCAGTAGTCTAGGGGTTCATCACTCCTCAGAGCGTCCACATCGGCCGTTAACCCAATGTAGTCGGACACCTGACGGTCTAGGCGTTCCCTGATGCTGGATCCGGATGACACCTGTCGATGGGTCGGCTGAAAGAATGACCTCATATCCGAAGTCACCAACACATCTTCAAACCGGCCTCTTCTTGCAGGCGCTGTTGGATTGGTACCCGCAAATCCTTCTCTGGGAGTGGGAATTGCTCCTCTGCCAGCGCACGCAAAAGCAGAATGCAGCATTTCTCGAAGCAAGGCCTGGAAGTGCTGCATTCTGACAGCCCTCTGCGACGGCGGTAACATTTCCGCCATTTTGTGTTTGTACCGGGGGTCTAAGTACGTTGCCACCCAGTACTGGTCCTTGACCCTCATGCTTTTTATACGGGGGTCCCTATTAAAACACTGGAGCATGAAGGCCCCCATTTGCACTAAAGTGGAAGCGGTGTGGTGGCCTGGCTCCTGCTCATCATCCAGGATAATGTCGTCCTCTTCATTCTCCTCTCCCCATCCTCGCACAACAGGGATCCCAGAAAGGTTTAAAGCATGCTCTTCTTGCTCCTGCTCATCCGCCCCGGCACCATCCTCCTCTGACTCCTCATCAGACTCCTGTTGTTGACTTGTCTCAGATAGAGTAGCCCCCCCTGGGAATTCATCCAGCATTGCGACTTCCTCATCTTCCCGCTCCTGCTCCTCCACAGCCTGATCAATGACACGACGCAATGCACGCTCCAGAAAGAAGGCATAAGGTACCATGTCACTGATGGCGCCATGGCTGCGACTGACCAGTTTGGTGATCTCCTCAAATGGCCGCAGAAGTCTGCATGTGTCGCGCATGAGCAGCCACTGGCGCGGTGAAAAAAAACCCAGCTCCCCAGAACCGTTTCTTTCGCAGAGTTCATACAGGTAGACGTTAACTGCACGTTTCTGCTGGAGCAGCCTATCAAGCATATAGAAGGTTGAGTTCCATCGCGTCGGGCAATCGCAAATAAGACGTCTGACCGGCAGATGGTGTCGCCGCTGAATGTCAGCAAGGCGAGCCATGGCCGTGTAAGATCTTCTGAAATGGGCCGAGATTTTCCTTGCCTGCCGCAAGATGTCCTGGACCCCAGGGTATTTGACAAGGAATCGCTGCACGACCAAGTTTAAGACGTGTGCCATGCACGGCACGTGCGTGATTTTGCCCTGTTTCAATGCGCTAAGCAGATTGGCACCGTTGTCACACACCACTTTACCAACTGTCAAATTGAGCGGTGTTAGCCACTCATCTGCCTGTGAACGCAAAGCTGAAAGGAGTGCCGGGCCAGTGTGGCTCTTTGCTTCCAGGCACAACAGACGCAGCACGGCATGGCAACGTCTCACCTGGCATGTGGAATAGGTTCTGGGGAGCTTGGGCGGTGCAGTGGAAGAGACGCTAGCAGCGGAAAAGGAGGAGGCAGCTGAGGAGGAGAGGGAGGAGGATGGAGTAGGAGGAGGAGAAGAAGAGTCAGGCCTGCATGCAATCCGTGGCGGTAAAACCAAATCTACACGGGTGCCACGGGTTACATGCTTGACGGCCGTCAGAAGGTTCACCCAGTGGGCAGTAAAACTGATATACCTTCCCTGCCCGTGTTTGCTAGACCACGTGTCTGTGGTCAGATGTATCTTGGCACCGACACTGTGTGCCAGAGATACATTCACTTGCCGCTGAACATGGCCATATAGCTCTGGGATGCCCTTCTCTGAGAAATACTTCCTTCCTGGGACCTTCCATTGTGGTGTTCCAATGGCCACAAATTTGCGAAAGGCCTCCGAGTCCACCAGTTTATATGGCAGTAGTTGGCGGGCTATGAGTTCTGACAAGCCAGCCGCCAACCGTTGGGCAAGAGGGTTATCCGGCGTCATCATTTTTTTACGCTCAAACATTAGGCCCACGGAAGCCTGCCTTTTTGCAGAAAAATGTGAGCTTGGCGTGATGGAAGGTGGAGTGGAGGACAATTGTGAGGAGAGAGGAGAAGGAGAAGTAGAAGACGAGGCTGGACGGTGAGAGCCTGCAGTGTGGCTTTGTGTGTTCCGTTGCTCCCACTGGGCTCGGTGATGGCTGCTCATGTGCCTTCTTAAGGCGGTCGTCCCTAGGTGAGTATTGGGCTTACCGCGACTAACGCGTTGACTGCAAAGATTGCAGATGGCAACGCTATTGTCAGCAGCGGACACGTTAAAAAAAGCCCACACTGCGGAGCCATGTGCCGGTGTCCTGGGAGCGCCAGATGTGACCGTACATGGTCGATGACTCGCTCCTGATACATTTGCAGTCTGCTTTGTCCCTGCTGTGCAATGTAAGTCATTGCTGCTTCTCCTCCCTATCTGCTGGTCCATATCTCCCTCTGAACTCCCCTCCTCTTCCTCTCTTGTGGGCACCCACGTGACATCACTAGACACGTCATCATCAACGTCACCTTCCCCACCGCTATAAGTAGAGTAGGCAGCAACACCGGGGACCAACCTCCTCCTTGGGCTGATCTGGGTACTGGCGTCAGACTGCTGAGTAGCGCTTGTTGCTACCTCCTCTTCCTGATCCAATACCAAGAGTGGCTGCGCATCAGAAATGTCCTCTTGATATGGATCGGAAAATAATTCCAGTGACTCAAGCGGAAGGTATGTGGTGGTGGTGGTGGTGGTCGTGTTGTTGGTGGTAGTGTCTTTGGGGGTGCACATAGCAGAGAGTGAAGAAGAGGGTGCAGATCGAGAGGATGAGGAGGGTGCAGAAGAGTAAGGCTGAGCGAGCCACTCAACCAAGTCTGGTGCATCCTTTAAAGTAATTGAACGCACCTTCTGCAACTTCCCACTTTGGCTCAAGCCTGTTGCTCCTGCCCTACCCCTACCACCCCTGCGGAAGGGCCTGCCTCTTCCTCTGCATGTCATTTTTTAAATGACCCTGTGACAAAACTCTTAGTCCCTATACCGCTGAAGGACTGCTGCAGTATAGGTGAGCGGTCAGCAGTGGTGCACGTCAACCCTATCTATTGTGGACCGATAGCGGTCCTTACAGAACAGCAGACTGTACCGCACTCAAGCCTATGTACCGTAGCACCCTATACCAAGTTACCAGTCCTTATAAGAACTTTTGTGGACCAAGCAGGTTGTGTATTAGTGTTTAGCAGACTGTACGTCAGTCCCTATACCGCTGAAGGACTGCTGCAGTATAGGGCAGCGGTCAGCAGTGGTGCACGTCAACCCTATCTATTGTGGACCGATAGCGGTCCTTACAGAACAGCAGACTGTACCGCACTCAAGCCTATGTACCGTAGCACCCTATACCAAGTTACCAGTCCTTATAAGAACTTTTGTGGACCAAGCAGGTTGTGTATTAGTGTTTAGCAGACTGTACGTCAGTCCCTATACCGCTGAAGGACTGCTGCAGTATAGGGCAGCGGTCAGCAGTGGTGCACGTCAACCCTATCTATTGTGGACCGATAGCGGTCCTTACAGAACAGCAGACTGTACCGCACTCAAGCCTATGTACCGTAGCACCCTATACCAAGTTACCAGTCCTTATAAGAACTTTTGTGGAACAAGCAGGTTGTGTGTTAGTGATTAGCAGACTGTACGTCAGTCCCTATACCAATGAAGGACTGCTGCAGTATAGGGCAGCGGTCAGCAGTAGTGCACGGCAACCCTATGTATTGTGGACCGATAGCGGTCCTTACAGAACAGCAGACTGTACCGCACTCAAGCCTATGTACCGTAGCACCCTATACCAAGTTACCAGTCCTTATAAGAACTTTTGTGGACCAAGCAGGTTGTGTATTAGTGTTTAGCAGACTGTACGTCAGTCCCTATACCGCTGAAGGACTGCTGCAGTATAGGGCAGCGGTCAGCAGTGGTGCACGTCAACCCTATCTATTGTGGACCGATAGCGGTCCTTACAGAACAGCAGACTGTACCGCACTCAAGCCTATGTACCGTAGCACCCTATACCAAGTTACCAGTCCTTATAAGAACTTTTGTGGACCAAGCAGGTTGTGTATTAGTGTTTAGCAGACTGTACGTCAGTCCCTATACCGCTGAAGGACTGCTGCAGTATAGGGCAGCGGTCAGCAGTGGTGCACGTCAACCCTATCTATTGTGGACCGATAGCGGTCCTTACAGAACAGCAGACTGTACCGCACTCAAGCCTATGTACCGTAGCACCCTATACCAAGTTACCAGTCCTTATAAGAACTTTTGTGGAACAAGCAGGTTGTGTGTTAGTGATTAGCAGACTGTACGTCAGTCCCTATACCAATGAAGGACTGCTGCAGTATAGGGCAGCGGTCAGCAGTAGTGCACGGCAACCCTATGTATTGTGGACCGATAGCGGTCCTTACAGAACAGCAGACTGTACCGCACTCAAGCCTATGTACCGTAGCACCCTATACCAAGTTACCAGTCCTTATAAGAACTTTTGTGGACCAAGCAGGTTGTGTATTAGTGTTTAGCAGACTGTACGTCAGTCCCTATACCGCTGAAGGACTGCTGCAGTATAGGGCAGCGGTCAGCAGTGGTGCACGTCAACCCTATGTATTGTGGACCGATAGCGGTCCTTACAGAACAGCAGACTGTAACGCACTCAGGCCTATGTACCGTAGCACCCTATACCAAGTTACCAGTCCTTATAAGAACTTTTGTGGACCAAGCAGGTTGTGTGTTAGTGATTAGCAGACTGTACGTCAGTCCCTATACCAATGAAGGACTGCTGCAGTATAGGGCAGCGGTCAGCAGTAGTGCACGGCAACCCTATGTATTGTGGACCGATAGCGGTCCTTACAGAACAGCAGACTGTAACGCACTCAGGCCTATGTACCGTAGCACCCTATACCAAGTTACCAGTCCTTATAAAAACTTTTGTGGACCAAGCAGGTTGTGTGTTAGTGTTTAGCAGACTGTGCGTCAGTCCCTATACCGCTGAAGGACTGCTGCAGTATAGGGCAGCGGTCAGCAGTGGTGCACGTCAACCCTATCTATTGTGGACCGATAGCGGTCCTTACAGAACAGCAGACTGTACCGCACTCAAGCCTATGTACCGTAGCACCCTATACCAAGTTACCAGTCCTTATAAGAACTTTTGTGGACCAAGCAGGTTGTGTATTAGTGTTTAGCAGACTGTACGTCAGTCCCTATACCGCTGAAGGACTGCTGCAGTATAGGGCAGCGGTCAGCAGTGGTGCACGTCAACCCTATGTATTGTGGACCGATAGCGGTCCTTACAGAACAGCAGACTGTAACGCACTCAGGCCTATGTACCGTAGCACCCTATACCAAGTTACCAGTCCTTATAAGAACTTTTGTGGACCAAGCAGGTTGTGTGTTAGTGATTAGCAGACTGTACGTCAGTCCCTATACCAATGAAGGACTGCTGCAGTATAGGGCAGCGGTCAGCAGTAGTGCACGGCAACCCTATGTATTGTGGACCGATAGCGGTCCTTACAGAACAGCAGACTGTACTGCACTCAGGCCTATGTACCGTAGCACCCTATACCAAGTTACCAGTCCTTATAAAAACTTTTGTGGACCAAGCAGGTTGTGTGTTAGTGTTTAGCAGACTGTGCGTCAGTCCCTATACCGCTGAAGGACTGCTGCAGTATAGGGCAGCGGTCAGCAGTAGTGCACGGCAACCCTATGTATTGTGGACCGATAGCGGTCCTTACAGAACAGCAGACTGTAACGCACTCAGGCCTATGTACCGTAGCACCCTATACCAAGTTACCAGTCCTTATAAGAACTTTTGTGGACCAAGCAGGTTGTGTGTTAGTGATTAGCAGACTGTACGTCAGTCCCTATACCAATGAAGGACTGCTGCAGTATAGGGCAGCGGTCAGCAGTAGTGCACGGCAACCCTATGTATTGTGGACCGATAGCGGTCCTTACAGAACAGCAGACTGTACCGCACCCAAGCCTATGTACCGTAGCACCCTAGACAGACCAAGTTACCAGTCCTGATAAAGAGCTTTGTGGAACAAGTGAGTTGTGAATGATTAGCAGACTGCAGCAGAAGGGCAGCAGTCAAGTATAATATTCTTTCTATATTTGGAAGAAAGAATATTATACGTGTACAAGCCTATTACCGTACCACTGATACCAGTCCTGAAAAGAACCTTTGTGGAACTAATAGTAACAGCAAGTCTTTAAAATTATCCTCACTGCCTGACACACTGCTTCCTGCCTGTCCCTATACAAATTGGCAAAAAAGAGTAGGCTGGAACGATTAGCTGGAACAGCTCTTTTGTGGACCTGATAGTAACAGCTAATGATGATGATGATGATGATGATGAAGAAAGACTAATCTGGCTGAGCTGTCCCTAAAATAGCAGCATACAGCGCTCTGTCCCTTTATCTAAACTGACAAAAGAAACTCAGGCTGCTGACCTAACACCTATACCAGTCCTGAAAAGAACTTTTGTGTACCAAATAGCTAGCGTTTTCTCTGTCCCTACTCCACACAGGATCCTTTCCCTACAGTGACAGAAGAAAGAATGTAAAATGGCCACCGGATCGGGTGTATTTATAGGTTAGGGGGAATGTCCAAGTGTCCATGAGCTGTCATGTCTCAATTGGTTGTCCTGTAACACATGATAAACGTGTCACGAAAGGTTAAAGTTCTTGTATACATTAAACACGTAAGTCCGCCGGGGCGAACGACGGAAAAAGGCGTTCGAACCCGCGGACGGCGAAAGTCGGAAATTCGCCGCGAAACGACCGCCGGGCGAACCGTTCGGCCATCACTAATTCTCAACACTGTGCGTATAATTTCAGATTCAGGGAATTTTTCTGTTAGACCCTCGTCAATTTGTCTGCACACGCTACTGTAACTCATGTCCGAACCATGATCTGAAATTACACCACCATGCATTTTAAATTCTCTACGTGGCAATAAAGCAATAACATCAGTTAATCTCACCACCTCCGATACCTGTTCAGTCCTTGCAGTTCCACTACTTATTTTTTTTTGCAGCGGTTGCAATGTCCACAGTTGGTGTACTTTCCTTGTTAAGTTTTAGTTCATTGATCTTGTCTTGGATAATGAGTAGGTAAGACATACCTTGATCTTCCAACTTTTCCAGCTGATCACTTCTCAAGTAGCCTTTAATAAATTCAACAAGTTCCATTTCGTTGGTACCAGTCACTGATGGAACGTCCACGTCTCTTTCATCCTCCAGCGTAATAGCGAGGCTATGCAGCTGTTCTTCATTAAGCAGATGAATTTGTTTCTGGATATCCCACATCAGGGCACGACGAGGAGATGCCATCTCTGTTGCAATCTGAAGACTTGCACTCACGAGGCAGATGACTCTCACGACTCTCCTTGTAGCTCTGTAGCAGGCTCACGCTTGTCTCGCTCTTCCCTCTCACTGGTAACACAACGAATCCCGGACGAGCCCCCAAAATGTTACCGGCCTCAAAATGTGAATTAAGAGAGCCGATGGTTGTAGACGCGATGAGATAAGGTGATCAGCTTGGCGTGGACTGCAAAGAATCACACAAACAGCATGAGATATGACCACTGACTTTATGGCTGGAAGTAGTTTAATTTCCAGTCACATGGTGTGTGGCCTTATATAGACTCTGTTTGTGTACCTTCTCTGCCATCTACTGGTTATTAATAGAATAGAAGGGATATGTTTAGAAATATAAAAAAAAATGAATATGTACTTTGCTTTGGGGTGTCTGTTTTGTGACCATATAAACCCCAGTCCGTCACAGAGGCTACACACGGGGGGATTGTCCGGCGGACTTCAGTTTGCTGGACTTTTCCACCCGCTTGTTTGATCGTGTGTACGCGGCATTACTGTAACAAATGTATGTATATATGCTTTTAGCTGATTTGGCAAGTTTTGTAATTAATCATAGCTATACTGGATATTTTGGTAACTTCTTCCTCTTTTTTCGAGACGAGACTTGGATGTTGATGCCATGTCTGTCTTGTGTGCACTTCTTGGAAAAAGTGGCACGGTCCTTTTATAATTCTTTGCGGTTTGGCTTCAAGATGGGGGGGGGGGGGAGCTAATAGTTATCTGAAGTAAAGTTAAGGTTTAGCAAGCTTATGTTGTGATATTACATATTGAAATAGGCATTTTAGCATTCTACCTAATACCTTATATGACGATTTAATGTGATACCTTAGTCACAGGGCCGCTGATAGGCCAGTACAACTGGCCCTGCTGTACCGGGCCTGACCAGCAGGGGGGGCCCGGGCAACCTGAACTGCAAAGTAAATAAAAAAAAAAAAAAAAGGATTCTCCTCCACCGATCATCGTCCGCACAACCCCACCCCCGTTCGGTAAGGTTTTTTTTTTTTATTAGATGTGATTAGTCTGTGCTGTATGAGGCTGCAGGGGAGGGACTATTTGTTGTATTTCGGGCGCGGAAGAATACGCCTTCTGCGCCCGCTCCTCCTGCTCCGCACACAGCACAAGTCCAGGCCAGCATACCCTATGGTGTTGCGGAGTGATATTCCTCTCTCTCTCTCTCTCTCCGCGTGAGAAGAAGTAGCAGAGTGGGAGGAGCAGAGAGTGCAGGGGCCGGGCGATCGAGCTATTGTGGACACTCAAGAAGAGGGAGGAAGTGATCTCTGCTGCCCTGCTGGAGCTAACAATTACACAGGTGAGGTGTATGCTTGAAGTTCAACATCTACTAATACTCTGCAATACATACTCTGCCAATACATACTCTGCCAATACATACTCTGCCAATACCCTGCAATACATACCCTGCCAATACTCTGCAATACATACTCTGCCAATACTCTGCAATACTTACTCTGCCAATACCCTGCCAATACTCTGCAATACATACCCCGCCAATACTCTGCAATACATACCCCGCCAATACTCTGCAATACATACCCCGCCAATACTCTGCAATACATACCCTGCCAATACTCTGCAATACATACCCCGCCAATACTCTGCAATACATACCCCGCCAATACTCTGCAATACATACCCCGCCAATACCCCGCCAATACCCTGGCAATACTCTGCAATACTTACCCTGCCAATACTCTGCAATACATACCCCGCCAATGCTCTGCAATACATACCCCGCCAATACTCTGCAATACATACCCCGCCAATACTCTGCAATACATACCCCGCCAATACTCTGCAATACATACCCCGCCAATACCCTGGCAATACTCTGCAATACTTACCCTGCCAATACTCTGCAATACATACCCCGCCAATACTCTGCAATACATACCCTGCCAATACTCTGCAATACATACCCCGCCAATACTCTGCAATACATACCCCGCCAATACTCTGCAATACATACCCCGCCAATACCCTGCCAATACTCTGCAATACTTACCCTGCCAATACTCTGCAATACTTACCCTGCCAATACTCTGCAAAATACCATTTTATTTATTCATTAATGGTTTGTATTACATATAGATATTAAAGAGGTATGTTCTCATCTGAAAACAGTATTTCTTTTGGATAATCAAACCTATAACTGACTGGAGAAAAACAAATATCACTTGTAGACAAACCTACACTTTGTTTCAAGGCAGGGTCTGGGGAGGGGCAATGGGTGGGGCCAGGGGTGGGGCTAAAGGAGGGACCAGGGGCGGGGCCAGGGTGGAGCTGAAGGGGGCCCCGTCAGATAGGCTGTACGGGGCCCCATGATTTCTATCAGCGGCCCTGCTTAGTCACATCCATTACAGTATAACAGTGTAAATTTCCTGTCCCCTCAAAATAACTCAACACACAGCCATTAATGTCTAAACCGCTGACAACATAAGTCAGTACACCCCTAAGGGAAAATGTCCAAATTGGGTCCAAAGTGTCAATATTTTGTGTGGCCACCATTATTTTCCAGCACTGCCTTAACCCTCTTGGGCATGGAGGTCACCAGAGCTTCACAGGTTGTCACTGGAGTCCTCTTCCCCTCCTCCATGAGGACATGACGGAGCTGGTGGATGTTAGAGACCTTGCACTCCTCTACCTTCCATTTGAGGATGCCCCACAGATGATCAATAGGGTTTAGGTCTGGAGACATGCTTGGCCAGTCCATCACCTTTACCCTCAGCTTCTTTAGCAAGGCAGTGGTCACCTTGGAGGTGTGTTTGGGGTTGTTATCATGTTGGAATACTGCCCTGCGGTCCAGTCTCTGAAGGGAGGGGAGCATGCTCTGCTTCAGTATGTCACAGTACATGTCCCCTCAATGATCTGTAGCCCCCCAGTGCCGGCAGCACTCATGCAGCCCCAGACCATGACACCCCCACCACCATGCCTGACTGTAGACAAGACACACTTGTCTTTGTCCTCCTCACCTGGTTGCCCCCACACACGCTTGTCACCATCTGACACCAAATACGTTTATCTTGGTCTCATCAGACCACAGGACATGGTTCCAGTAATCCATGTGCTTAGTCTGTTTGTCTTCAGAAAACTGTTTGTGGTCTTTTCTTGTGCATCATCTTTAGAAGAGGCTTCCTTCTGGGAGGACAGCCATGCAGACCAATTTGATGCAGTGTGCGGCGTATGGTCTGAGCACTGACAGGCTGACCCCCACCCCCCCCCACCCCTTCAACCTCTGCAGCAATGCTGGCAGCACTCATACGTCTATTTCCCATAGACAACCTCTGGATATGACGCTGAGCACGTGACCTCAACTTCTTTGGTGGACCATGGCGAGGCCTGTTCTGAGGGGAACCTGTCCTGTTATACCGCTGTATGGTCTTGGCCACCGTGCTGCAGCTCAGTTTTCAGGGTCTTGGCAATCTTCTTATAGCCTAGGCCATCTTTATGTAGAGCAACAATTCTTTTCTTTCAGACCCTCAGAGAGTTTTTTGCCATGAGGTGCCATGTTGAACTTCCAGCGACCAGTATGAGAGAGTGAGAGCGATAACACCAAATTTAACACACCTGCTCCCCATTCACACCTGAGACCTCGTAACACTAACGAGTCACATGACACCGGGGGAGGGAAAATGGCTAATTGGGTTCCAATTTGGACATTTTCACTTAGGGGTGTACTGACTTTTATCGGTTTAGACATTAATGGCTGTGTGTTGAGTTACTTTGAGGGGACAGGAAATTTACACTGTTATACAAGCTGTACACTCACTACTTTACATTGTAGACAAGTGTCATTTCTTCAGTGTTGTCACATGAGAAGAGAGAAGAAAAGATTGACATACACGTGACTGAGGGGTGTACTCACTTTTGTGAGACACTGTATATGTATACTATATATATATATATATATATATATATATATATATATATATATACATACATACATACAGTGTCTCACAAAAGTAAGTACACCCCTCGCATTTGTGTAAATATTTTATTCTATCTTTTAATAGGTATTCCCAATTTGCAGTTGAGTTTGAGTTAAAAACATCACGGTAAGCAACAAGCCCGTGTCCTCCTAATCTGACCAGTAGTGGTCTCCAGAGAACATTGATTTTGTGGGTTACAGAGGTTTGTGTGCCTTATATAAAAAACATCTACACGCCAATCAAATAGCAATATTAGTAGTAAAAAAACAAACAGAGGATTTTTAACTTCATTTTTTTAACCCAGGCATAATATTGGTGGGTCAATAATGTACATTTTATTAGGTTATCAGCTTACTCGATAACACAGTAAATACGAAAAACAAAGAGAAAGTTCAAGTGGCTTAGCAGTGAGATGTATTGGGGGAACATTGACAGAAAGGTCAATCTCTTTGGAAAAATTAAGATGCCTGGGATATAAATCAATATAAACACATCGATTAGGCCGGGGCCGTGTTTCTTTCTTCCATGTTGTGTCTGAAAGACCTTTGGAGAGCTTTTGCCTTTTTTTTTTGCTTTTTGTTAATAAAGATGATACGGTTACCAAAATCAATTGAAGGTCACGTCAACCCCGCAGTGCATCTGTCTCATTTAGTGTCTTGATAATTCCTTGACATTCCTTTTCCATTTCATAATGCCGACCGCTACATATCACTTGAGTTTTCTTCCACGCGAGGAACCACCTGAAGGAATGACTGTGCGGCTGAAATGTTTCGAAGTTACTAAATAGGGAAAAAGTTTATGCAGCCGTACACAGGGCTATCTTTAAGGCCGGGAAAAAGGGGGCAGCTGCCCGGGGGCCCCGTCATGGTTGTGGAGGCTCAAAGCAGCTGCCTCATACTTGCCAACTATCCCAGTTTAAATTTCCTTGCCCCTTGAAGTTTTAGCCCCGTGCTGTGTCCTGATATCTCAGTGTGAAGTGCTGCTACTAATGCTGCCCAGCTCTGCCCTATTGTTGTGTACAGATGACTCACCTGCACACCCTGTGTTTACATGTAAATAACCAGCAATCATATGTAAATAGGGGTGACATTCATATGTAAATAGCTGCATCCGGCGACATAGATATGTAAATAAAGGCAGCATTCATATGTATATCATGCACCCCTGCAGTGAGGAGATGATGTGCTGTAACCAGGGGCGGACTGACAACTCATGGGGCCCCCTGGGCAACAGGAGATTATGGGGCCCCCAGGCAATCAGAGATTATGGGGCCACATAGTATACACAAACACACACACAGTATAATATCACACACAGTACACACAGACATGTTTCTATTGGCTGAGAAGGTACTGGAGAGGTGGGGCAACTATAATCTCGGGTTTTACTGAGGCTGGCAACCCTGATGGGGCCCCCTAGTGGCATGGGGCCCTCGGGCAGTGCCCGAGTAGCCCAATGGTCAGTCCGCCCCTGGCTGTAACCTCTAGCAACCAATCGTTGAGTAGTATTACTGTACAGTAATCTCTAGCAACCAATCAACAAGTAGAAATCATGTGCTGTAACCTCTAGCAACTAATTAGAGACCAGAAATGTGTGCAGTAACCTCTAGCCACCAGTCAGGAAGTGGTAATGTTACACTGTAACCTCTGGCAACCAATCGCAATCGCTGCCTGATCTGATACAGTAAACTGATTTTAAGTCTAGCTGCTATTTATTGTATGTCTCACAGCAGGTGGAGAGAGAAATTGTATGGGGGGGGGGGGGGGGCAAGGAAATGTTTGCCCAGGGTCCAATCAATATTAAAGACAGCCCTGGCCGTACAAAGCCAGCATCCAACCTGATTACCAGATTGTAGGCAATTCTTTATAGCAGTGGTCTCCAAACTGCAGCCTTTTGCTTCCCGGTATCTGGCCCTTGTGGCACTGTACCTCCCACTGATACTAATGATGGGGCACTATTCCTTCCACTGACACCAATGATGGGGCACTATTCCTCCCACTGATACCAATTATGGAGCACTATTCCTCCCACTAATACCAATGATGGAGCACTATTCCTCCCACTGACACCAATGATGTGGCACTATTCCTCCCACTGACACCAATGATGTGGCACTATTCCTCCCACTGACACCAATGATGGGGCACTATTCCTCCCACTGACACCAATGATGGGGCACTATTCCTCCCACTGACACCAATGATGTGGCACTATTCCTCCCACTGACACCAATGATGTGGCACTATTCCTCCCACTGACACCAATGATGGGGCACTATTCCTCCCACTGACACCAATGATGGGGCACTATTCCTCCCACTGACACCAATGATGTGCCACTATTCCTCCCACTGACACCAATGATGTGCCACTATTCCTCCCACTGACACCAATGATGGGGCACTATTCCTCCCACTGACACCAATGATGGGGCACTATTCCTCCCACTGACACCAATGATGGGGCACTATTCCTCCCACTGACACCAATGATGGGGCACTATTCCTCCCACTGATACCAATGATGGTGCACTATTCCTCCCACTGATACCAATGATGTGGCACTATTCCTCCCACTGATACCAATGATGGTGCATTATTCCTCCCACTGACACCAATGATGTGGCACTATTCCTCCCACTGATACCAATGATGGAGCACTATTCCTCCCACTGACACCAATGATAGGGCACTATTCCTCCCACTGACACCAATGATAGGGCACTATTCCTCCCACTGACACCAATGATGGGGCACTATTCCTCCCACTGACACCAATGATGGGGCACTATTCCTCCCACTGATACCAATGATGGTGCGCTATTCCTCCTACTGATACCAATGATGGGGCACTATTCCTTCCACTGATACCAATGATGGGGCACTATTCCTCCCACTGATACCAATGATGGGACACTATTCCTCCCACTGACACTAATGATGGGGCACTATTCCTCCCACTGACACCAATGATGGTGTACTATTCCTTCCACTGACACCAATGACGGGCACTATTCCTCCCATTGACACCAATGACGGGGCACTATTCCTCCCACTGATACCAATGATGGGGCACTATTCCTCCCACTGACACCAATGATGGAGCACTATTCCTCCCACTGACACCAATGATGGGACACTATTCCTCCCACTGACACCAATGATGGGGCACTATTCCTCCCACTGATACCAATGATGGGGCACTATTCCTCCCACTGACACCAATGATGGAGCACTATTCCTCCCACTGACACCAATGATGGGGCACTATTCCTCCCACTGACACCAATGATGGAGCACTATTCCTCCCACTGACACCAATGATGGAGCACTATTCCTCCCACTGACACCAATGATGGGACACTATTCCTCCCACTGATACCAATGATGGGGAACTTTTCCTCGCACTGACACCAATAAGGAAGCATTATTCTCTTTATTGACACCAAAGATGAGGAATCTTCTGCTTTCACCTACGATAGGGCCCCCCCCCCCCCCCCCCTGCCAATATACGTGATTGGGCAC